>NW_006494614.1:13760526-13763649 GCF_000325575.1 Pteropus alecto | reverse complement strand
CCTGCAAAACTGCTTCCACGCAAAGGGAACTTCGGGAAATTTTGCTGGACACCGACAACAAACCCAGTGTCCCTGGGCCTTTCCAGCTGTCCTGGGCAAGTTGATTTAGAGGCGACATGTCCTCCGCTTCTATGAAGGAATGCCTGCAGCTTCAGATACTGGAGATGGAAATGCTGTTTTCTATGTTTCCTAACCAAGGAGAAGTAAAACTTGAAGATGTAAATGCCCTGACGAATATAAAGAGATATTTGGAAGGCACAAGGGAGGCGCTGCCACCAAAAATTGAATTTGTGATTACTCTCCAGATTGAGGAGCCCAAGGTAAGTGCCCTCAGCTGTTTTGTTGCCAGGTACCCAATTTTTCTTGGAACAGTTGGAACGTGAGCTTTCAGTTCAGGAAAGAAATAGAGAATATTCTAGATGCATATTTCCTTTACTTGCTTGAATGCAAAATACGTAAAATACTGGATTTCTTCTAAATTGTCTCAATGAACATCCTGAATTTTACTTAAATATGCACACCTTTTTAACAAATATGCCCTATATTTTTATTAAAAACATCTTGGCCGTTTTATACTACCATTGTTATTCTGTACACTCATCCTTTTTTTTTTTTTTAACCAACCCAACTATTATAATATGGACTATCTTGTACTATATATCATGACTTCCACAAATCTAAATATTGCCTTTAGCAAAACTGGCTTTTCAGGAGTGAATGAATGTTTCTTTGGTGGCACCCAAACACAGAAAATAAATACAGATAGACAATCTAAATACTAAAAATGAATTTATTTTCTGACCCATATATCTCTGACAACATTAGCATAGTATAGGTAAGAAATGGACCAGCCATTTGAGAACCACTCTTCTAGTTTTTTCCTACTCATCCTTAGAGAAGGCTTCCTGGTTCCCCAGAATAGATTCAGTCTCTCTGGTGACACATTTCAGTGGATCCTCGTATTTTTCCATGGTAATGCTTCTCATTGAAATTAAATACTTGATATGTGTAATAATTTGTTTAATGTCTGTCTCCTTCACTAGGCTCTAGGCTTCATAAAGAGCAGAACTAGTGTCTTTACTTCTTTATTCTAGCATAAAATAACTGGCACATAGTTAGGTGTTCGATAAATATTGGAACAAACGAATGCATAAATGAAAGGAATAGTGTGTTTGTTAAATACTTAATATAGTGTCTGGCACATAGCTGGTACTTCATAGTAGCAATAGCTGTTACATTTATCAAAATCATGCAGTTGCCATTGACAAACTAGCTTAAGTGATTTTATGGTACTTAAATCTATTTGATTTTCATTTTAAGGTGAAAATTGATTTGCAAGTAACCATGCCTCACAGCTACCCGTACGTAGCACTGCAGCTGTTTGGACGGTCATCTGAACTTGACAGACAACAGCAATTGCTTCTGAACAAAGGTCTCACTTCTTATATAGGGACTTTTGATCCAGGTGAGCTCTGTGTATGTGCAGCAATCCAGTGGTTACAGGATAACAGTGCCTCCTATTTCCTGAACAGAAAGCTCATTTACGAACCATCCACACAGGCAAAGCCAGTCAAGAACACATTCCTCCGAATGTGGATCTACAGCCACCATATATATCAGCAGGACCTAAGGAAGAAGATTTTGGATGCTGGGAAAAGGTTAGATGTGACTGGATTTTGCATGACAGGAAAGCCTGGTATAATCTGTGTGGAGGGCTTCAAAGAGCATTGTGAGGAATTCTGGCATACAATTAGGTATCCCAATTGGAAACACATTTCCTGTAAGCACGCTGAAAGTATTGAAACCGAAGGAAATGGGGAGGATCTGCGCCTGTTCCATTCTTTTGAAGAATTACTCCTTGAGGCCCATGGTGACTACGGATTAAGGAATGACTATCACATGAATCTGGGCCAGTTCTTAGAATTTCTAAAAAAACACAAAAGTGAGCATGTTTTCCAAATATTATTTGGAATTGAAAGCAAAAGTTCAGACTCCTAGGAAGCTATTAAAAGGCCTATGCTTATATTTCACTAAGCAGTATCTCTGTTAATAAAACCAAAATAAAAAGACTGGTGGCTGTTTAGTGTCCTCTGTGAGAAACCTAGCTCCAGAATTTTACCTGGTGATGAAACACATGGGCCTTTAACTTTGTGACAGTGCAATTGTGATGTTACCTCTATGTCCTTATGTTAACTGAAAACTATTTAATTATAAATTAATAAAATAGTCAATTTAACTGGTGAAGCTGATTTGATTAAAGAGGAGTCCAAAGCCTATAGTTAATGTCAATAGTCAAACTGCAGCTCTAAATTCATAAATAGGAATAACATCTCTCTCTTTCATGATGCTAGCACACAGATGGCACATCACATCTTCTTTCACTATTGGAGATGAATTCCAAATCAAGTTTAAAATAAGAACAAAAACAGCAAGTTTACTACATTTCTTATTTTATGTTAAACCTCCTATTGTGAGTGTTTTTTCTTTTATTAAAACTAGATCTTAACTAATGGCAAAGGAATCATAGTAATGAAGTCTTAAGGGTAATGAAGGTGACACCTGTTCTTTGGCTGCTTACATCAGTTGATCAATGATACTAAGGATAATGAAACCAATATTTTTCAATTCTTATCCACAAAAAAAGATATGGTTTCTTGTCTACAGAGTGCTCCATAGGTAATGAAAACTGGCAACCTTTGCCCAGATGCCAGGGCAAGAGTGCTGGGGACAGCTCTAGACCATCACCTTAATGGGGGAAAAAATCAAGATCTACAATTGCATAAGTCACTGCCATCTCTTCTGAAAATTCTAAACTCCACAGAGTCCACTAGTCTTTTTCAAAATGAGAGTTTATTTTAATGATAATCCTTATTAAAGGAGCACTTACCAAACCTTTTCGTGACAAAGTACGCCTCCCCAAGAATTTCCAGGAGTCTCACCTATTTTAAGGGGTGTCCTAAGCTGCCTCTGCAGCGTTTTCTGGTTTCCATAATCTCTCTCTGCCTACTACTGCCCTCTCTCAGAGCATTTCATACTTCCGCTGGGTCCCAGGTACCTGCTGATGCCCCGTCCCCTCAGGATGCCAAAGCTGGTGCTGAGATTTGGTAACTTGGACAGGAATGC
>NW_006494614.1:13750069-13760495 GCF_000325575.1 Pteropus alecto | reverse complement strand
CCTCCCTCCCCATTTTGTGATACTTTGTTGGATGATAATTGCTGTGTGCACTGGGGAGCTTACAGAATTTTTGATGAAACAGTACATTCTGGTTTTACTGCGTCTACAATGCAGACACGTGTCCTTGGGGCGAAAACATATGGAATAGTAGACCCAACACTAAGCAACTCTCCTGACCTTGAGGCCTTTGAACAGGGTCTACTCTGTCTTGCTTGTGCTCTTAGTTCAGAATGAGTTTCCTTTCATGCCACAACTCAGCTCTGTCATGGGCCCATCTTGCCAGATCTTCCAGCTTGCCCATATGTATTTTAATCCTAGCACTGGATATGGCTGGAACTCAAACTGGGGCCTCGCATTTTACTTATAAACAAAGGAAAGGAATAGGACTTACATGGACTGTAAACAATGTAGTATAGGAGTCATTTTCCTACATGATCTCCCCAAGACCATCAGTAAGCATAATTAACATTCAAGAGTTTTTAAGCTCTAAACAGATGTACCTCCATTATTTTTTTTCCTTTGAAATGAGACAGTATGTCTACCTAACATGTGCCTAAAGCACTCATAGAGGTTTTTTCCCTACGATTAAATAGGCAAAAGTAGCAACAGAAAGATAAATAAGCTTGAACTAAAAACTGGAACAAAAAAAGATTATTTACAAAACTCAAATGAAAGGAATAAATTTTAGTTTATGAACTCTTTTCTGCTTTTGAGCTTTTTCTGAAAATTTTCAGAACCTACTTTTACATGCCCATATAAGCATGCGGCAATTCTTTATTCCTATCAGAAATACTAATAATAGATATTAATTATGGGAGAAGTATAGGTTTTTTAGGGAAAAATATACATATTTGATAATTCAAAGCTCAGCTACATATGTACGATAGATTGCTAGTTTTGTTGCTCAGCTTGATATGAACACACAGCACTCTCTCATCACATCCCCCCAAACACACACACACACACACACACACACACAAACTTTGGGGAACTACTCCTTCTCTGTATGGTTTGAGAGAAGTGATTAGTATCACTGGTGGTCTCCCTTTGAGCTCCTGCTGCTTCATATGTGCCTAAACCACATGTAGAGATTAGACCTATAGTGCTGCCCTTGTTCCTGGCCTACCGAATGCTTGGGTGTTCAACTGCTCCTTGGAGCCACCCGATATCTGCCCTTTTCTTCTTGAAAGTCAGAATCAGTCTCTATTACTTGAAACCGAAGAATCCTGACACTGTATATGTACATTATATTTTAAAAAAGGTTATCTGGAAAGAATGCTCATTATAAATGTTGTAGTGTCTTTTTAAACCTCACTGAATTAAATCAGCATTTCTTCAAATGTGTTCTTGGCTTTTCGTTCCTCATTGGTCTATTATCTGTTAGGCTAAGGGCTGAGGAGACTTAATAATGGATTGAAGAATGGGTCAGATGACTTGGTAAACCGTAACACAAGGACTCTAAAACATCCCTATACTAAATCAGAAATACGTTGCTTGTGAACTTGAGTTTCCATATATGGCTGCTTACGTGACATCCATCCCTTCTGAGAACTTGAGAAGGCCCTGAGGAAGCCAATCTGAGGTCTTCACAGAACCCTTTTAAACAGAACAATTTTCATTCATTTGCTTTTACCTCAAGTAGCCTATTATAAGTTGAAAAAAACAGGTTTAATCAAAAATCCTGGTTTCATACAGAATCCTGATTTGCCTCAAAACTGAGCCCATTGGATGAATCTCCCGCATAAAGTCCAAATGGTAGAACTACTCTCACAGCAGCCTGGACTAACTGGAGAGGCCTTTCTTTTTCTGAGCCCAGTAAAAGCTAGCAGCATTTGGATCACCCATAAATGACTCTGAGTAAAACACACAAAACTAAGAAGCCCACCAAACACTGAGTTTCCTCCTTAGTCATAGGTAGAACAAAGTACACAATTTGTTCTTCCCTATCATGGGGACATTCCAACATGCACCAGACATTGGACCTCCACGAATTTGTCAGACTCTTTTTGTGCTTTGGGAGTTATGTTCTTAGCTTAGCAGGTATCCAGAGAACTTAATGACACCTGTGTTCCAGGTCCTATGAGCATAGTAGCATCATCAATGTTTCAGAGCAGCATTATGCCCTATAAGATGATGAGATGATCAAGGTCTGGAATCAAGAATTATGTTCTAGCACAGAGTCAAAGAGTTAATGAAACACTGACAAAAGACAATCTGTAATGTTGTGCTATAGCACAAACTGCTTCAGGGCCCACTACTTACTGGAATAAATGAAAATCAAAAAAGCCTTGGTCAAATCAGTAACTGATTTGCTCCAAGAAAGAGAACTTGTCTGACAGCAGCTGCAGTTGGGATCACCATCTGATTAGAATATTGAATATATGCTGTCATTCTTAAAGATCCATCTGTCTTTTGCACATGCTAAAGATTATGTTAATTCAAGATGTGGTAAGAATCACACCCCTGCTTATTTTAAAGCTTTTGATGGTAGGACTTATCTCTGCAGATCATTTGGTACTTTCTGCCAGAATAACCCTTTTTTACACACATCAGAGATCCAATGTGGGGATATTCACATAGAGGACAAAGAAATCAATTCTAACTCTTCACTGGGAGAATAACAAGAGGATGGATTTATTGCTATCGCATACTTTGTCCCATAGACACAATGGTTTCAGAGACCCTAGAAATTTGTATTTGTTCAGACTGTTGCCAGATGATTTCCAAAAGGCTTAATGGTTTCCCTTCTGCAATGCAGTTATCCTAGTAAATGGAAGATTTTGGAAACATTTATATTTCAGAATTCTTCCTCTTCAGGGTCTTTCATTCATATCTGTGCTCAGCAACTTGGTGAGAGCCATGACACTCTATTTTGGTGCTGTAGTCAGGCATTTTTGCTGTTGTTGTTGTACATATCAAGTAGACCTATGTGGGTTGCCAACATATTTGATCCTAAGCCAACCTGATATCCAGCGGATATACACTGGTGTGGCTGTATCAGTTGTATATAGTGGCATCCATTTTTCTTGGCCAGTACCTGTGCTGTCCTAGTTAAATTTTTCAACATCAAATCAGGCCATGGGGCCACTAGCAAAGATGTTTTTAGACCAAACTATTCTAAGCACAGTAGATCTACTTCTATTATGATAATTGTTTCCACCTTGTCTCAGCTGTTAATTGCTGCAAAGTGCTGCTATTAAGTCTCTAACAACCCCAAGATTCTGCTCCATCCATTGAAATAGAGAGCTCATTTTAACCACAGCATTCCCACAAGCCTCTCCAGCTTACAGAGTCATTAAAATACCTTTCCTGTCCTCAACAAATATTAGCAAACCAAATTCAATAATACATGAAAAGGTTCATACACCATGATCAAGTGAGATTTATTCCTAGGATGCAAGGATGGTTCAACATCAGCAAATTAACCAAAGTGATACACCACATTAACGAAATGAAGGACAAACATTTATACGATCATCTCAGTAGATGCATAAAAAGCACTGACAAAATTCAACATCCATTTATGAAAAAAACATTCAAGAAAGTGGGTACAGAGGAAACTTACATCAACATAATAAAGGCCATATATGACAGACAGCTAATATCATACTCAGTGGTAAAAAGCTGAAAGCTTTTCTTCTAAGATCAGAAACAAGACAAGGATGCTCACTCTTGCCACTTTTATTCAATATAGTATTTAATGTCCTAGCCAGAGCAATTAGGCAACAAAAAGAAATAAAGGCATCCAAACTGAAAATGAAGAAGTAAAACTGCCTCTATTGGCAGATGACATAATATTATACAGAGAAAATCCTAAAGACTGCCCCCAAACTGCTAGAACTAATAAACAAATGTAGTAAAGTTACAGAATACAAAATCAATATACGAAAATCTGTTGCATTTATATACAGTAATAAACTATAAGATAAATTAAGAAACTGTCCTATTTATAATTGCATCAAAAATAATAAAATGCCTAAGAAAAATTTTAAACAAGGTGAAACACCTGTAGAGTGAAAATGATAAGACACTGATGAAAGAAAGTGAAGAAGACACAAATAAATGGAAAGCTACTCCATGCTCACCAATTGGAAGAACTAACATTAGCAATACTAATTAACTAATTATTCATTATTTACAACCCAGAGTAATCTACAGATTCAATATGATCTCTATCAAAATTCCAGTAGCATTTTTCACAGAAATAGAACAACCAATTATAAAATTTGTATAGAACCACAAAAAAACCCCGAATAGCCAAAGCAACTCTAAAATAGAACACAGTTGGGGCATCACACATCTTGATTTCAAACTATGCTACAAAGCTACAGTAATCAAACAGTGGTTTTGGCATAAAAAGACACACAGATCAATGGAACAGAATAGAGATCCCAGAAATAAACCCACACATATATGGTCAATTAATTTATGACAAAAGAGCCAAGAATATACAATGGGGAAAGAACGGTCTCTTCAATAAATGTTGCTGGGAAAACTAGACAGCCACATGCAAAAGAATAAAACTGGACTACTACCTTACACCACACACAAAAATTAACTCAAAACGGACTAAAGAGTTGAACGAAAAACCTGAAATCATAAAACTTCTAGAAGAAAAACATAAGCAGTAAGCTACTTGACCTAGATCTTGGCAGTGATTCTTTGGATTTGACACTGAGAGCAAAGGCAACAAAAAAAAGATAAAGAGCAAAGGCAACAAAAAAAGATAAAGAAGCAGGGACTACATCAAACTGAAAAGCTCTGCATAGTAAAGGCAACCCTCAACAAAATGAAAAGACAATCTACCGAATGGAAGAAAATATTTGCAAGTCATATATCTGATAAGGAGCTAATATCCAAAATATAAAAGAACTCGTACAGCCCAATAACTGAAAAACAACCCAATTAAAAAATAGACAGAGGACCTAAATAGACATTATTTAAAAGAATATATACAGATGGCCAACAAGTATATGAAAAGATGCTACATCACTAATCAGGGAAAAGCAAATCAAAACCACAATGAGATATCACCTCACACCTGTTAGAATAGCTATTATCAAAATGGCAAGAAATAATAAGTGTTGGCATGGATGTGAAGAAAAGGGAACCCTTTTGTACTACGATGGGCATGTAAATTGGTGGAGCCACTATGGAAAATAACATGGAGTTTCCTCAAAAATTATTAAATAGAAACTACTATATGATCCAGCAATTCTATTTCTGGGTATTTATCTGAAGAAAATGAAATACTAATTCGTACAGATATATGGGCTCCATGTTCATCGCAGCATTATTTACAATAGGCAAGACATGGAAACAAACTAAATTTCTAACAACAAACAGGTGAATAGGCATTATGGTAAGTGAAACTTACATGTGAAATCTAAAACAGACAAACAAATAAACAACATTAAGCTCATATAAACAGAGAACAGACAGGTGGTTGCCAAAGGTGGGAGGGGATATGGGGAGGACACATACATATTTCGTTATAAAATAACCATGAGATGTAATGTACAGCATGGTGACTATAGTTAACAATACTGTATTGTGTATTTGAAAGTTGCTAAATCTCAAAAGTTCTCATCACAAGAAAAAAAGTTTTGTAACTATGTATGGTGACAAATGTGAACTAGACTTATTGTGGTGATCATTTTACAATATATACAAATATTGAATCATGTTTTACATCTGAAACTAATATAATGTTACGTATTAATTATACCTCAATTTAAAAACTATGTTCGTCCCCCCACATCCCCGCTGGTAACCACTAGTCTATTGTCCATGTCCATGAGTCTGTTTGTTTGTCCTATTCGTTTGTTGCTTTTAGGTTTATATCCCACATATAACTGATAGCATGTGGGTTTCAACTTTTTCTGTCTAACTTATTTCACTTAGCATGATTATCTTAAGGTCCATCCATGTCGCAAATGGTAGTAATTCATCTCTTCTTAAGGCTGAGTAATATTCCATTGTATATATATACCACAATAAGAGGGGGGTGGGGAGGTGGGAGGTAGATGGAGTAAAAGGGGTCAAATATGTGGTGACATTAGAGAATTAAAAATAAAAAAATAATAAAAAAATGTTTTTCATGGATGCTGTTAAGGAACCATTAGGATCAGCAGTCTGACTGCACACAACAAACGCGCTCTCCAACATTCTTATCTTTGTAAACCTTCATATTCCTTTGTATTATTTCAAGGAATGTTTGCATTCTCAATTTTATTCAATGTGGGCTACTATTAAGTCTACATTTCAGGCAACTAACTGAACCAACAAGTAGAATCGCTTTCAACTGCTCAAGGCAGCACACTGAATCCAGAACCTGTGGCAAGTGTACCCCATCACTCAATCCACCCGATCCCAAATTACACTTCTTCCTCAGTACATTTTCAGAATCCTATACATTTTCCTCAGATTTTGCCAATATAAATGAGCAGTCTAGAATTCTTTTGGTGGGAGTCTTCTCCTGGGATTGCCTTCTTAATTCTATCCACCACAGATTCTCTCCATGCTGGAATCTGATATTGTGTGTGCAGAGATAAGGAAAAGTAATGTGGGAGAGGCAGAAGGTAAACTGAATGAAGTCATTACAGATCTTCAAGGCAGGCAATAATGACCTCTTTAGACAGGAAGTGCTCCTGCTTTGATTAGCGAGGGAGGACATGTCAAGTGTTCTAGTTTGCCTGGGCTTGCAGGGTTTCCTGGGACACAGGACTTCAGTACTCGAACCTGAGCTATTGTTCATCTAGTTTAGAGTGTCACAAGTCCTAAATCACAGTCCTACTGTTTCCTGGTCAATATTCTTAACTTTTATATAAGAGGCCCGTGAGGCTGTGAATGCAACTCCTGGTATAATTTGGCACCAGAAGGTTAAGTATGACCTTGGTTTTGTTATTTCAGCCTTACAGCTAGTAAGAGAGAAGACAGTCTTTTAGCAAAAACATAGACATTTTTCTAGTTTTCATATTGTACCTTGATCTGAGAATTTAAAATTTAAGCCTTTGAGTCTAAATTATCTCTTCCTTTATGACCCTATCTTTGTACAGCAACCAGCCCATGCCACAGTCCTGTATTTCTTTACCCTTTACACTGTTTTATGGCAGCAGCCATTTATCAGCCAAAACCTTCTTGTCCTCAGATAAATCATTCCATCAAATTTTTTACCTCATGTTTGTGTTTTTGAGGTCCCAAAGATATTTGCTACAATAGTTATTAGCTTTATATTTTACCATTCATACTTAGGACTTTAATCCATCTGAAGTTTACTATTTTATACAGTGTAAGGGTAGGCTTCCAGTTTTAATTTATTCCGGGTTAATTTTCCCAATCCTTTTACTAAACACTCTATTCTTTGTTGACTGTTTTGCTTCCTTTGTAACTCATATATTCGGTAGGTCTGTCTGTGAGCTTTCCGTTCTATTCCATTGTTCTATATTTTCTAATGACTGCTGTATATGCAAATATCTGGATTTTGGAGACTAAGTATGAAAAAAATAACATAAAACAAGTTTATACTGAAATGAACTATTATAATATTTTTGAATTCATAATATCCTGTCACATGATCACCAAGACCCAGCATTATCATTTTCAAATATAACAATATTTTAAGAGAAAAAGACAATGATTTTATAAGTTTATCCATTTGCTTTCTCTATGCTTTAATAAATCTTTCGCACAGATAAATACATATAGTTAGAGTTATAAGACAACATAGAAACAGACAAGAAACAGGCATACCGGGCCTCTTCAAAATAACTTATTGAGGAAATTCTTGTCCTAATGTTAACCTTCAGAAATAACCCACCCCTTATATTCAATTATTGAAAATTTCGACTTTCAAGAAAATTATTTTAAAGTATAATTTACCTTGAACATTTTTTCAAATACATAAAATTCTCTGAATAATTCTACAAATAAATAGCAGATGTTATTGTACCTGAGCTTAAGAATGTATAATCATTTCCTTTGGTTCAATAATTAATTTCTAAAGTAAAACTTGAAGTTAAGATGAATTTCTGGGCTGTATCTACTAATGGTAATTTAAATATTTTAATAACTGACGTAAAGATAATTTCTGATAGCAGGTAAGTGGTTACAAAACTTTTTCCAAACTCAGAGGAAAATGTGTTTATTTTAACAACACAATGAGCTCTTAATTACTTGAGCGAATCAACAGGCCACTCAGGTGGGAACCAGCTTGTCTGGGAACCATATTCTTGCTCCTTACCCCGGACTTCCTTGTCCTCAGGGGTTGACTCCACAGACAGCCTTTTCTCAAGGAGCTTACCTACTCTCCTCTCAGCAATTCCCATTGCTCAAGCTGTGCTGAACTGAAAGTACCTACCTCAGGACAGGAGCCAAAGTGCACAAAGGCCCCCAACAGTAGTGTGGAGCAGAAGGACAGGGCACTTAGTCAGGGGGAAAGAAAGGTGTTGTTAAAAGAGATTCTAACTGAGGCAAGGTGATAATAAGATGTAACAATGGTTAAAGGATATTAAAATCTAGGTTTGCATAAGGCATTATAAACTGCAATGATCTTTTTTAGAAATGTTAGAATTTGGTTGCACACACGCATGCACACACACACACACAACACACACACAAATACAATCTAAGATTGGAATAAAAGTACCTGAGAAGTGCTTTTCTCTAGGCAACAAAGTGTTTCTGTTTTTAGAAAAAGTGTTTCTATTTTTAGAAAAAAGTTAATCTATGCCTAAATTCATTTCTGTTTTCATTTTTTAAAGTAGATTTTTAACAAAATGGTCAACAAAAGAATTATGGGTTTTAATTTTAATCATATTAATTTATTACTAATTTTGGTCTTCCCAATAGTTCCCTATATAAAAATGATGAATTTCTCAGTAGTAGGTATAACAGCTTTTAAAGAGAACTTGGGCAAAATAAGATAGAAACCATAAATAACCAGAAAGTAAATGAAGCAAAACTGTTTAGTGTGATATTTATCCTAAAGTATATTAATGTTTTTCCATAAAATTTTAGATTTTGTTAGTAAAATTATCTTAACCTAGCATATTATAAATCATTATAAAAGATTCCAATCTTTAAAAATTACGAAAGACTTCAAGATCTCATTAATGGAGTTATAAATGTCTGCTATTAGGCTACTGGTCAAGTTTGGTCTGTATTTTCTGAGCCTCTTCAGGCCAAGAATAACAATCAGGTAGAACCTGGTCATAATCAGTGCTATACATCTGAGAACGAACAAATTCTTCCTTGTTCTGGGGTTCAGGATAAACTGTGGCTGTCTTTTCTTGGTATGCATCTTTCACAATCTAGAAATAAGAAAAGAATATTAGTTATTTTAATGAATAGAGGTGATGGTGAGCACATATTAGAAGTTTTTATTTGTCCCCCCCCAAAAAATTTACATTTTATATCTTGTCTGTTTTAAAAAAATTAAATTGTATTATAATAAAAGCACGCATACACAAAGACGACATAAAATGAAAATGCAATTATAAATCATATGCCAAGAGGAAAATATGATATTAGCAACAAAGGAAAGTGTGAAATGCTAGAGATTTATTCAAGTCAAGATTTCTCAGATAAGACAATGGCAAAAGTCTTGAAATGACCTGACTGAAAATGAACCTGAACTAAATATCTTAATATTTCTGCTAAGTTTGCACTCAGACATCTTGTAATTTTAGCAATCCCTATTCTGACCACAGCCTCTAACAAATCTCTATATTTATCCCAGAGTCTCTTGACCCTGCTCACCTAATCAGCAGGACTCCATGGGCAGTTTCAATGCTCCTTCCCAGTATCACAGAATCTTTTGTTTCTGTGTCTTTGTGTTACACTTGCCATTCTAGTCCCCAGACTAGGGAATCCTCAGTGCTGGCTTTCTTCTTTCATGGCTGTCCCCTATAATCTCATACTATTCCTAATCTTACTTGGACCTACGTAGTTGCACTTTATGCTTTTATCCTCCTTTAAAAAACAAAACAAAACAAACGAAAAACCAAACTTCTCCTCATATTTCTAACAAGGCCATTTCAAACCTTCCCCTGTCATCTCCATTTGACTCTCATCACTCTACTGAGAAAATTCAAACTACTCAGAGAAAACTATTTCAATTTCCCTCTTCATCAAGTCAAACTATCTCCTCTTTATCTTCAAATGTCCTCTCTTCCTCTACTTTCTTGTTAAAATTAATCACTCCATCTTACTCTCTGAAGTTGATTCTTAGTCCTAATTTCCCAATTTCTGTCTATAGGCTCAGATTCTTTCATTATTCTAGGAGTAATATCTGAGGTCTTTTGTACTCCCCTGTTGTCTCTTACTTTCTTACTTTCTTCTCTAATCAGATGTTAACTCCTTTTCATTAAAATCTTCAAAGTGAACTTGAAATGATAATATGCCGTTTGGTGTATTAATAATTGAA
>NW_006494614.1:13688935-13750046 GCF_000325575.1 Pteropus alecto | reverse complement strand
ATAGATAAATAACCAAGCTGATTATATTTTTTGAAGGATTATTTGGTTTTGAAGCATTTACCCTCAATTAACAAGACATAGATGATATATGAATTCTAAATGGTGTTGTTTTGATAAACTAATAGCTTCAACTTTCAACTAGGAACAATTTTGCCTCTGAGAGAATACTTGGCGATGTCTGGAAACATTTTTGGTTGTCATAACTGTGAAGAGATTACTAGTATCTAGTGGGAAAAGGCCAGGGATGCCCCTAAACATCCTACAATACCCAAGTGCTGAGGTTGATAAACCCTAGTTTAAATATATAACTACTATTATGACTAAACTATTCCACCTCAAAATGTTGAAGCCTTAATCCCCACTACCTCAGAGTGTGACTGTATTTGGAGATAGGGCCTTTAAGAGGTAATTAAGTTAAAATGAGTTCATTCCACTGGGCCCGAACCCAGGTCGACTAGAGTCCTTATAAGAACGGTAAATTTGAACACACAAAGAGATGTGGGACGTGAATGCATGAAGAAAAGATCACATGAGGATGCAGAGAGAAGGCAGTCATCTATAAGTCAAGGACAGAAGCCTCTGAAGAAACCAGACCTGCCTACCCGTCAGTCTCAGGTTTCTAGCCTCCAGAACTGTGAGAAAATAAATTTCTGTTTTTAAGTCACCCAGTCTGTGGTATTTTGTCATGGCAGCCCTAGTAAACTAATACAACTATATTGCAAAACAAAAAGTCACTATATCTTTCATCTTAGTTACAGAAAATTTTCCTGCCTTTAGGTTCTCCCTGGCCGATTCCTTCAAAGCTCCTCTGCCACCCCAGTGCCTTCGAGTTCTTTCCCCTCATTGCTTTGCCTTCTTCTCAGTGTTATCAGTTGTGATCCTTAAGATGCCATGTCACGGAGACATGGATAAGGCAGGTTGTTCAAGGTCTAAATGTCACTCTACCACTTCTGTAATATTTTGGTGACTATCCTAAGTGCGATATAGAAAACACTAACTAAAAAAAGGTAAAGTAGAGGAAACCTAGCTGAAAGGAAATCCTAATGAATTACTTAAATTATGAGAGAGGAAAAGAATGATAGAGAAAGTAAAGATTCAGCCCAGTTCTTCTACTCCTAAGGATCAAACATGGTTCCCAAGCTCTGCCGAGGCACTATGCTTTCTGACGTAACAAGATGACAAAAGAAGTGGATTTTTAAGCCCTAAAAATGCATGCTTAGCAACAGAAGGAAGAAAATATAATCAGGTTAAACAAGAGTGGTTTTACCTTTGCTGCGATTTTCAGAGAAATCTCTCTAATGGTGCTCAAAGGAGGATAAAGTCGGCCCTCTTCCAAGTGTTTATCTGACACTTGCTGAGCTATAACCTTAAAAAAAGAAACAAGAAAGAAAGAAAAAATATTTATAGTTCACATCATACAATGTGGTGGTTATGAGGATAACTAAGTGAACGGTCACATATTCTGTCATGAATAGAAGCAGATCACTTTAATGTGACCATCTAATTTCGTCTCCCTCTTTTATCAATGGAAAAACTGAGCCCAAAGAGGCTTGGTGATTGATGGAATCACACAATTAGCAAAAAAGATGGGAACAGAATCTGGGTTTCTTCTTAATCCAGTTCCTTTTCTACTGTACCGTGAAATGCTAGCAGCTTTCCTATTTGATACATTAGAGGAAGGGGAGAAAGAGGAATAAGAAAGTTAGAGGAGGATGATAGAAATGATGGAAAAGGAGCCTGACAGTAAAGGAGAGGAGGCATCCAAGACTGACCACGCCGTTACTCCCAGCTCACAGGAGGTAGAGCAGTAGGCTGAGAAGTAGGATTTTAATTTTATGCAGATTTCAGATTACCTGAATCACCTAACTAGCATTTGCTGCCCCAAACCACTCCCTATTTCTAAATCAAAGAGTGTATACTTAAATATTTGCTAAGAAGGTAGATCTTATGTTAAGTGTTCTTATCATAACAACAAAATATTAATAATAAAGAGGGCAGGAAAAAACCTTTAGAAGCAGTGGATTTGTTTATGACATAAACTGTGCTAATGGTTTCACAGGTATATACTTATCTCCAAACTCATCAAGTACATAATTAAGTATGCACAACTTTTTATATGTTAATCATACCTCAATAAAGTGGTTTTAAAAAATGAAACAAATTGACGTCCTGTGCCTCCTAATGTGATGCACTAGAAGGAGACAATTATCAGGCACACAGTGCTCCTAACAAACCACACAATTTGAATTAAATCATGAGGAAACAATCAGATAATTGAGGAACACTAAACAACAACTGGCCTGTACTCTCTAAAATGTCAATGTCATAAAAGAAACAAAAAGACAAATATTCTTGCAGATTAAAAAATTAGTCTAGAGGCTGTAAAGGTCTTTTTTTAATGGATAATTGGTAAAAATGGAATTTAGACTGTACATTAGATAACTACTATCTAATGTTAAAGTTCCTTAATTGGTAATGATACATGAATCATATAAGAAAATGTCCTGAAATATTTAGGGATTAAGGGGCATATCTGTAAGTTGCTTACAAATGGTTCAACAATAAAATACTGTGTGTATGTACATTACATATTATACACATATATATAATAGTGCTGAGTTATTTATTGAAACTACTAGGGCACAGAGGTAGACTCAGCAACCTTAAAGTTCCCTCCAGCTTTAAGACTTTAAGTCTTTTAGAGGGGTGGGTCGAAACCAGTATATATAGCTGAGTTTTTATTTAATAGAACTATGAATACAGAGAGGAAGTAGAAAACCTTTCTCATTTGAGATATGCTGAATAATCAAATACTTATTTTTCAGCATCTTTAATATCTTTTAGATTTTTTAAATGAAATTATTTCTGAAATATTGTTTCGTTGCCATCAGCAAATATGAAAGACATAACATTACAGAGAAGTTAAAAAGCAGTTCCTACCCTTGACAGATATATAATTTAGTAAGATAACAAGGTACAGGAAGAAAAAGAATACTGAAAGAGATGGCCTTGTCTAAAAAATGAAATGTGAGTGTTAAGAAATCCAGAGGAACAGTAGAGGGAGCTTGAGGGTGGAATCGAAGGAAAGCTAGGAGTCAAACAAACAGGAAAAGGCGTGGGCACTCCAGAAAGAAGTCAGAGTCAGACCAAATGCAGAGATGTGTGAGCTGGACTCAGTGAGCCCAAATGTCCTGATCTGGGGGAGCAGAAGATCCGTGTGGAGAAATAAGGATTGGAGCACTGTTAATGCAAATTAAGTAGTTTCGGTTAAGTCCTATGGGTGACTGAGGACTTTTGTACAAGGATTTTTAGGCAGGGGTTGGGACTGGAGAAAGGCAAATTTTTACCTAGTTTCCTCTTTGGTGATGTAAGGCTAATAACAATTCCTAATTCATAGGATTAAATGAAATAAATGAATTTAAAGATTTACCACACTATTTAGTAAATGTAAGTATAAAATAAATCTTAGCTATTTCATTTAAAAAGAACAGACAGGCAGCCAGCATGGCAGAGTGGAAGTAAAATAGCTTTGGGGGTCAGATCTAGTTCTATAAAATAACAGCTTATTAGCTATTTGATGTGGAGGCAAGTTATGTAACCTATCAACTTCAAATTTTTTCAATGGTTTATATAAAATAATATGTATATTATTCCTATCACCCCTAGCACATTGCTGGTATTCAACATCATTGGTTTTTTTCTCCCCTAGAATGTTACACAACATCATTTTAAAGAGACTGGGGAAAGTCAGAAGATGCCTGAGTACTGGCTCATTATTTCGAAACTCTTTGCTGCTTTTGATATGCTATTGGTGTCTCTAACTATATTGTTGGCTACCTTCAAATAATCTCTCTTTGTTTCATTTTGACAATGTTATGGTAACTGGATTTTCAGATGCCCAGTGACTTAAAGAATCAAAGTTTCCTCCATATGCTGTTGTCCGTGGTGATCATCTCTGGTGTCTTCTGGGAGATATCAGAAAGGGGTGGGGCAAGGTTGATGAGAGGACACAAAGCAGGCAATTCAGGAGGAGTGGTGAAGATAGGAAGCCAAGGTTTGTCTCCCAGATGTGGGAAAAAGGGGAGGAGTCAGCTCCCAGACTGCTGTACAAACCATGCTCCCACCAGGATTGCTGACCCAGGAGAGCACTGAGTGTTCGTTCTCATCAGAGATCCAGAAGACGGTCCAGACTACCAGGAAAGCCAAAACTCTGTGTGATATAAAAGTGTCCAGGAACAGTCTTTGGGAATGGTGCCAATCCATAAGATTTCTGATTCCATAAGATATCTAACTAGTATTTTTATATAATCTTAAGTTATTAAATTTAGAGTTGTCAAACAAAAAAAATCACCTAGATCTCCTCCATGTTACTTTTGTTAACTATAAAATATACTCTAGACAAGAACTTTCTTCTTTTGGGGGCCTTCTAGCAGTGAGTGTCTCTGGTACTGTATTTATTCTTGCTATGATATATGACTAGTTCTATTTGTTTCAATAAGTATTCAACTTTCTGCTTTGTGCTTTTAGAATTGTGCTAGGTGCACCTGGCATTTCAAAAGAAGTACATGGAAGTCTGTTTTTTGTTTTTTTTTTTTAAAGATAAGTTATAATTACAAAGCAACACTTAACTGTTTAAAACATGAAGCTCTCAAGAGCATAATACAACTAGGAATGAAATTAAATGTCGATGTGTTTGATGAAGACAGCCATGACTAACTAAAGAGAAAGATTAAGATGAGCCCTAGTAGTCACAAAAGGATGCAAGGATGAAGTGGGACTTAGTAATGACCTGAAGGATAGGCTTAGATAGGTGGGGAACAATTTTTAGAGTTTTCCAAGCAAGAAAATAGATAGAACACTTACACAGTATATATATGCATGATGAGTTTGGAGGCTTTGAGATGAGGGAGAATGAAAAGAATGTCTGGCTTCTAAGCTTTGATGCTGGCTTTGAAAGGAGGTGTCACTAATAGAAATGCAAATATTGAGGGCAAGGGAAGATGAGAAATATAATTTTACATCTTGTGTTTAAGGAAACAGCAAGGCATTTCTGTGGAAATATCCATCAGGTAATTGGAGATATAGAGATGTACACAGATTTGACTGCATTAGAATGAAGATAATGGAAACAAGAGAATGGATTGCTCTGAAAACAAAGGAAAAGGAGAAAGAAAAAAGGACAAAAAATAAATGCTAAAAAAAGCTGATAGTTAACAGAGACATGTAAAGGAGACAAGAAAAACAATGAGGTGGTATGAAAAACAGGAATATTGTATTGAAGCCTAAAAGAAAACCAGTGGAAAAGCTAAAAGATTTAGCCAGAGAGATTACTAGTTATGATAAGAATAACTCTATTGACATCAACATATTTTATTATTTTTTCTTCAAAGTTTTTTGGTATTACTTTACCTAGATAGTAAATTGAAAGATTTTTTTTTCATGAATTTTGTCACTAGAGGGTGCTGGAGTTATTTAGAAAACACTAGGCACTATGAATAAAAAATTGGTTTTTTTCTTATGATGGTCTGCTATAAAAGACAATGATTACATTTTCCTTAATGTAACAACTTTGAAAAGCTTCTTTAGTCAATAGATATCTACTTATGTCTAACAGCATTTTTTGAGTTAAAGACACCCTGAGACATCAGCTGTCACGCTTTTAATGCAGTGATAAACAAGAAAGAAGCAGAATATTATAGCTTCCAGACATCTGTTCCTACAGAATGATGCCAAGTGCATTGGGATTACACTCCTTTAGATCCCATCACAAAATAAGAATCTTTGTTGATATTTTTAGAGTTCCTCCTCACAATAGAAAGAGTAGTATGTGTGTATGACGAAATATTTGAATAATCAATTGTTATTTGCTTCAGTTCAGATATCTTACAGTGGTTTAATTTTAAGAAAAGAAATTCACTCAAATTTCTTATTTATAAATTGTATCGTCTTCAAACATGATATCAACCAGGGGTACATTCTGATTGTCAAAAGCTCATATTTTACAAATATGTGTCCAATCATTATATCATCTCTCTGAGGAACAGGGGCCAAGGGGAACTGATGAGAACATGAAGTTCATGTTACCTCTTGTGCCATACGTAATAGAGTCCTTTGTCTCTAACAGTTTTGTGTCTTTTGCCAGCATTTCTGAAATTGTGGCAGGTTAACTTCATGAGCTTACAAATAGGGTAAAATTTCAGGTCTTTCACAGTTCTCAACAGCAACTTAGTAGAGCTTCCCTAGTGGGTCTGTTCTGTGATGCTCTGAGAATCTTTCCTGAAGGCCCACACTAGAACCCACCTCTGTCTTTTCAATGACTCTATAAAAACCTAATTCCCAGTTTTAATTTCCTTTCTGCTTAAAATACGAGAGTAGTTTGTGTTTCCTACATTAAATCTGTATGATAAACACTTCTTCAATATACTGAATCAGGCTTTTATTTTGAATCTTCAAAATGCTATTATTTAGGAAGGTTCTTAATGAAGAAATATTTACCACTTAATCTATGAATTGGAAACAAAATTTCTGTCTCATTACTGTCACAGAATTTGATTGGAAGTGTAAAGATAAAAAAAAAAAAAAAGGAGTTCCAACGCTGGCTACTGAAGAATAATCTTACTTGTGACTCAGTATGAACCTGCTACCCACCCCTTATTCTCCACTGAGAAATATTTTCTCTTCTTCGGCTATATCTTCTAGGGAGTGAGCTGAGATGCTAGATAAAGAAAACGTTAGACAACCTACACTGAGCTAATTTGGTATTTTATAACCTTGGCGAACTTAGAGTATATTACAATACCTCAGCAGTAGTGAGAAAAATTTTATCTGCGATATGTCTCAATCCACATGCCACAACACCAAGAGCAACTCCAGGAAACACGTAGGAATTGTTGCCTTGGCCAGGGTATAAGGTCCGTCCATTTGGAAGAGTGACTGGATCAAAAGGACTGCCACTGGCAAAAATTGCACGTCCCTGCAACACAGACACACAATTTTAAAACAAAGTAGGATATCTTAAAATGAATGTATTGTAGCAGAACTAACCCATACGAGTATTGAAAAAGAAGTCTAATTTTTCATTAACTCTCTAATAAGTCTCAGCAAGCTTTTATCATGTTGGTAATATGTTCTGGAGGGGTGGTTATCATTCTTCTCTATCTTACTCTCTACTCCTAAGAGAAGTGTGCAAAACACAAGACACCCCAAGACCACCACTCTATTCTCTGCAGTGGTCCAACCTAAAGGTCTATCAACTGTTTCTATACAGGCTTCCAATTATAGCCTTCTGAAAATAAAAATAACAGGTTAATATTAGAATATTAGAAAGAATGGCATTTTAGGTTAGAGTTTAGGAATCAACACATTTCAATGCAGTCACTGGAACAAATTTTATATATTTCTATATTTTTATATATTTCTATATTGCAATATTTTTATATATTTCTATATCGCAAAGAATTATATGGAAAATCATATAAGAAACAAACTCAGCAAAGTGGGATTAGAAAATAAGATGATTAAATTATCAATAATTATCAAAAACTATCTTCATTTTTTCCTTGTCTTAATATTTTGTCATTATGTTTTTGAGGAACCTCATGGATCACATGCTTTAAGGTGGCATTAACATAGGGCCTGTTAGGTGCTGCCTTCCATACTGCTGATCGAAAGAGAAGCATGTGTCTGATCACGGAGGGTGAGGGTAGAGATAATTAAGAGCACCAAGGGCTTCTAAAATAGGAATAGAAAACCTTCAACAAATAAAGCATAGCAATCTAAGAAATGCATTTGAAAAATCTACAGCACCAAATCTCCAAAGCATAGTTTCAATGATGATAGACTGGGTTATAACTTTCACCCTCTTACATCCAGACTCTAAATCCATTATGATATTAACAATATTAACTTATTCATTTTTAACAAATGTCACAAAATACATCTGTATAAAGGTAAACTGTATAATATGCTTCAACCTTATTCAAAATATAAAAAAATTGAAAACAGGAGAAAAAATTTAAATTTTCATCTAGGTGTCTATAAGACACTGTTATGGTTTGCATAAAATTAGATTTTATTTTTGGACAAGTCTGAGATCTTCAGCTCTGTTTAGCAGATAAAGTGTTTTATTACAATCAACTTTCTAATGTAACTATTTTTTAATATATATTCAATATATATGTATATTTTTTATTTGATATATATATACCTTTAAAAATTTATCTTTGAGAAAGAGACCTGCACATTATATCTACGCTTATTAATCTTCCTCCCCTCCTTCATTCCTACTCCTCCTAATCTATTGTTCTATATTCATCATATTTTATGGAGAAATGGTATTAAATACTCTTATATACATGAATTGTTAACCTGGAGAAGGAAATCTCTCCATATCATTTTTGATAAATTATAGTTTGTCATGGTTCAATAATTTTTTTTTTGGTATTTCGTATTTTTAACCTTTCCTAATGACTTTTCTCCTGTGCCTATAGCAACGGATATTCAAATCCAATAACAGGTAGATCTTTTCTTGTTTTGTAATCCTTTGACTGAATCGGTGTTTAAATTTTCAGCCTCAAAATGACTTTCATTTTATATATAAGAACATAAAACATTAGGCAAGATCAAGAAAGAGTTTAGGCCATTTGTACCAGGTGCATTCAAACTTAAAAACACAATATAAATTTAGCTAATTTTGTTTATGTCTATTAACTCTTGAGGCCTACTGAGATATAGAAAAACAAAACAATTATATCAACAATCCTTTATTATGGGCCTACTATATACAATGTACCATGCTAAAATTTTATTATTGTTCAGAGGTTTTTTTTTTTCCCCTCCTTTAAGGATTTAAGGACTACTGATGGGGCAAATTCCCCAATCCACAGATGAGATAAAAATTTAAATTATTCAGGACATTGAGGCTATCAGAGTAGCTCCTTGCCAAAATTTCATTAATTCTAGTAATAAGCATTTAAGTATATAATATTGATGAAATGAATCCATCGAGCTCTGATTTGTGCACAGTAACATAATTTTGCATCATGTTTACCTTTTTTAGTTCATTTGGAATTTATTTCTAAAATAAATTCTGTAAGATCTGTATGACTCAACCACTATTTTGTTGTCATGACATTTTCAAGTCTTTGAAGGGAAAAAAGGCTCTTGTCAGTCAAATATATATTAATGCAAACATAGAATAAATAAGTCACTTTTTTGAATATAGTAAAGTATTGAAGTTTTGATGGCTCCTATCCCAGCCTGGCTGGATGTCAAAACAGCTGCCCAAATGCTCCACCCATGGCATCAAAATCCAAACCCAGGATTTAGCAAAGCAAAAATAAAATTGTGGGTTTTATACTGTGTGCTTCAACGTTTGAGAATAGCTAGTTAAAAATTATTTTAATAAGCATCTAGAATCAAGCCTTTTCCTTTTTAACTTTTGTTTAAATCTTAAATACTTCCAAATCACTTGAGAAAAATTATCAATAAAACATTATAAAGTTTGTTTTGCTTTATGAAAAAAGAATATTTTTAAAACATGCTAGAAAAGGAAATAGTTCTTAACCTTTCTGACCTATTCACTTTTCTTTCAATCTTGATTGTATAATTTTTAAAAGTTAAGTAATAAATAAGCACCTTGGAAATTTGGGGCTTAAAAAGAATCAAAATTTGATCATTAAAATATCAGTTATATTTTTTCTTTACCTTGGTTAGTTTATAGCACTGCTCTGCGGTACATTCTGCTTTGCTGGTTGGATTACTCAAAGCAAAAATAATAGGCCGTTCATTGAGGGCAGCCATTTCTTTGAGAACTTGTTCTGAGAATGCACCACTGATTGCAGCAACTCCTAATGCAGAAATGAGAAACCAGTGAATAGGACTATCAAGAAGCCCATGCCCAAAAAACATTGAGATGTCAGGTCATTTTCTAATAGACCCTAAAGAAAATATAGAATATTTGTATTAAAGTGACAAAAAAGATAAGTTTGTTAATGCCAACAATCTTTAGGGTTACAAATCTATAAGTATTTACTTAAAAATCACAGATATAACATTTGACTCAAAATACACTGACCTGGTGACCAATCACTAGAAATTTTAATTACAAGCATTTATAACAGGAAATTAAAATGTGTCCAATATATATTATTTCTCTACAAAAGAATCAGTATATTTCAGTCTCTATAGCTATAAGGTAATTATGTTTTATAAACCAGTGTTAACATTTAAGACAATCATCCAATTCAATTTAAAATTGAACTATGATGTATTAAAAGAATTTTAACAGAAGAATAAAACAATTTGTATAATGAAAATGAAAAAAATGAAAGATTCCTGATAGAACATATTTTGTTAAAAAAAAACAATAAAGGCTTACTACAGTTCCTGTCATAGAGTATTTGTTTTCATTATGGTTATTATCATCATCATTCTCAATACTGTCATTTGTTTCACAAGAACTTCTAGGAATGGAGTAAGATAGAAAGTAAGGGCTGACATTATATACACACAAACAAGAGATAAAGTTTCATGACTTTGTTTTTTTTCAACCACATTTAACTTGACCAGAATAAACATTTTATGGTGCACATGCTATGTGTAAGCTGCTGTATTAACTGCTATGAGCAATATAAAGATATGTGCAGTGTGGCCCCTGTCTTCAAGGAGGGTCTAGTTCATTGTATCTCAACCTTGGAACTATTAACATTTGGGGTGGAATAATTCCTTGTTGGGGGAGGGGCTTTCTTGTGCACTGTAGGATGTTGAGCAGCATCCTTAGTCTCTACTCACTAGATCGCAGTAGCCCTGACCTCCTGCTCTATTCTCAATTGTGACAACAAAAATGTCTCTAGACATTGCCAAATGTTTCCCGGGGCAGGGAGCAGAGGAGCAAAATCACTTCCATTTGAGAACCACTGTCTATCTGGAGTAATCAAGCCTGGAAAAATGCTGAATATGCCAGGTATTAACAGGTTGACAGAGTTGGCAGAAGGGACCATACACTTCAGTTTTGATCAGTAAGATAAAGAAGATAGCATGAATTTACAATTCTAGGTGTCTTGGGGTACTGTTGCTTCAGTAAATGTATAATTTTGTCAGTTCCAAAGATTAGAATTTCAAAAAGCTAAATTAAGCCTCAAAAATCAGTAGTAAAATACTAATCAGGCCAATGTGGGGTTGGGATGGGAAGAAGTTTACCTATGAGAGCAGTTGGTTTTATTTCTCGAACAATGTCTTCTAGGTTCTTCATTTCTTTATGTTCATGGGCAAATTCCCCTTTCTCTTTTGTTAAGGCACTACGTCCCTAGGTAAAGCAAATATAAAAAAATGATAAATCTGCCAAAAATATGCGCATCAATAAATTTTGAAATATTACCCATATTACCAGAATTTATGCTTAACATTTTTATGTATTACAGCTGTTCTTAAAGTCTCTTCTCCAGTTATGAGAGTATTATTTCATGCATTCTTTTAACAAATATTTATGTTTCAGAAAATGTTCTAGGCATTGGAGGTACAATAATGAACAAAATAAATTTTTTCCCTTATTTTTTATTTAATATTAAAATCTTAATTCTACAGATATTTGTAAAATACTGGCATTAACAAATGGTAATACAAAATGTTATTTAAATAAAGATATTGTTTACTAAACATTATTTGTGTTCATACAGCATAATGCAGCAATGTCTTAGAATGTAGAGTTGGTTTCAGCTGCAGCACTGCCAATTTGTGAACCATTAAGAGGGGAAATTGATGCCATATTTATATCATAGTTTGATATAAATTTTCTGAATAACTTTTAGCTTTACATTTTTATTTTTAATATTTTGATTACTAATGTCCCATGTGTTATCTAGTAAACATCTAATTATAACATTTTAGTTGCAAATTTTTAAGATTTGGATTATATAATAAATCCCTGCCTAACTTTATATGGTATATGGTACTTTATGATTTATAACTTGTTTTCACATATTTTACTTGATCCCCTCAACAATTTTGAAAAGTAGGGCAAGTGTAATTAGAATTATTTTGCATGAGAAAACAGAGTTCTGAGATGTTAAGTGACTTGCCCAAGGCAGATATTAGAACTCAGTCTTTCCAATAATACACACAGTACAGCCCTGGAGAAAAAGCTTTACAAATAGTATATGACAGATTTTTTGCAAATTGTTAATCTTAAAGATAGTACAGTTTTTTTGCTAAAATTGTTATTATTTTATTTCTTTTGAAAAGTAAGACGTGAATTATTGATAACTTGAAACATATGAACCTCTCTGTACTTGTTTCATCTATAAATAAGAATAATAAAAATTTCTACCTCATAAGTTTGTGAATTGAATTAAATAATACATCTAAAGCACCCGGGACTATGTCTGAGTTCAACAAGAGCTCAATGTTAGTTGTAATTAAAATTATTGTGAAGAAGAAATAAATCATAATTCATATATTTAGGCTAGTAGACTCTTCATTTCAGATATCTTAAAACAGCACAGACATAATCAGGAGGAGACTTTGCCTTAATAAATCCTTATCTTCCAGGAAAACCAGTGACCAAACTATTAAAACCAAGTAAAAGTGTCTATACAATTTTTTAAAATTCATAGTAATGTAAATTCTAGCATTTTTCTATATTTAAAGCTTTTTAAAATTTTCAACCAAATTCCTGCTTACTGCAATTTAAAACAATTACTTTTTGTTTAAATTCGTACCAATACCCCTGAATAATCATTTGCATCTGAAAACAGATAATGAATCACACTGTCTCCTTTTCCAAGTGAGGAACCCCAATGCCTTTAATCTGTTCTAACTGGACCCACCTTTCTTCCCAATAATCAATGAGGTGGCTTGACTCTGAACTCTCAGATGCAATTGTCATCCTTTAAATACCACAGAACTAAAGACAATACTCCATCAAAGGAATAACCAATGTTGAATATGGTCAAGGAATTATCATACTTCCTAGAGCATGCTTTTAATGTTAGATTAATGCATTCTAGTATCATGTTTTCTTCAATAACAGTAAAATATTATAATTAATCTTTACCAGTGGCTTACTTTGAAATAGAAAACAGGAACCCCACTGAAAGAATTGTAAAAGAATAGAACAGTTATAAGATTTTTAAGAATATTAACAGAATAGGAATAAAAAACACTAAAATTAATTTTAAGAGGAAACATGCCACCAATTTGTTTATTTAAAAAAATGCTTAGGCTCACCAAACAATAAGATTCCACACAATCTACAGTAAAACAGCATGGCCCACAGCATAAAGTAGAATTACAAGGTGACAGTAAAGGCTTCCTGAAAGCATCTGGACGTTCCTTGTCTGAAAGACAACTGCTTCTTGACTATTCGAATACTGAAAAACCACATGACGATGAAAATAGTGTACCCAAACTGCTTCTGGTATACAGTTCAAAATAAATTTGCATATGATCTCCATAAAAATGGAAATTCTTCATTACCAAGCCAAGAAGTAGCCTCCCCATGAGCAAATATAACAAGCAGAGAAGTCTTAGAAATGATTTTATTAGCAACCAAAATAACCAAATTCCAAGAGGTACAATATGAATTGTACTATTGCTACAAGCAACATGTAAATAAGAGGATCTAGTCTGTTTATATTGAATGTGAACCTACAAATCCATAACATGAAATAAATTTCAAAGATGTTGAATAATCTGAAAGTGAGAGAGACATATTCTCCATTTTCTTAATTCAATGATTGAAAGTATTTTCCTGTGTGCGGTGTTCCAAATTATTCAGAACAGCAGATTTAAAAAATTCTAAACATAGCAGTTTACCTTTGAACAACATGGGTCTGAACTGCGTTGGTCCACTTACATGAGAATTTCTTTCAATAAATACCCATTCTGTTTGCAGCCCACAGCTAGGAATCCATGGATATAGAGGACCAACTGTATGTATTGTTCTATGGCCTTTTTATATAGGGACTTGAGCATCCGTTTATTTTGGTATCCCTGGGGTTCCTGAAACTAACAACCCATGGATATCAAGGGACAACTAATTTGGGGGGGAGTCAAAAGTTACACTCAGATTTTCAATTGTGTAGGGGTTGGTGCCTCTAATCCTAGGGTCAGCTGTATTTTACAGTGTTGTCCTCGTAACTGTTGATTGTCATTAATATATCATTAGTTTGTGATTTTTGTTGGCTAGGGAGATGAATAAAACAATAGCAGCAGAATGCATTCTAATAGTTAACAGCAGGTAAATATTACTTCTGAGAACTTTTAATGACATTCAGAAAAGTAAAGCTCCCCAGTTAGATCCAGACAACATCTACAAATGTTGGAGACAGAACATGGGACTAAGGCTCAGGATAGCACATTCATTCTCATGATCTTGGGCAATTACTTTGATATGTCTAAGAATTTTGGTTTCCCCATCTAAAAAAGTGGTTTGGATTGATGATGATGACAGTGCTGATGAAAATGAGCCAGATCTGTGATTTCCAAAGCTAGTGAGCACCAGACTCAACCTAAAGAAAAATAAATTCCTGAGCGCTGCTTCTAGAGATTCTAATTCAATTCCGAGATAAGGCCCTGTAATCTGTGTGTATTTTTTTTTAAGCTTCCCAGGTAATTAGGATAATCAATCAGTTTTGAGAATCACTGTACTAAAGGACTTCCCAGACACATTTTACAACTGTATGTGACATGTTTTCAAAAAGTATAATAAAATCATGACTTCTAAAGAAGGAAAGCTACAGAATAATGTAAATTAGCAATCACAGATTTTGAGTACTGCTTTTTGGCTGACAACCTGAAATATAGTGAAAAATATTTAATGTGGATTAAACTCTCTAAATTTCCTGGAATGAGAAGAAAATCATAAAGAAGATAGATAAACATTGTCTGAAAGGATAAAATGTATGCGTTTAAGTGAACATCTTTTTTTATCAGTTATCATAACAGCACTAGCAGCTCCTACCCACTGAAGCCAGAACTTGGCCAGAAGACATCCATCGAGTAAGAAATATAAATTACCTACAGCTTCACTCCCAAAGGTTTGACTCTTGGTGGTGATTTAGGAACGCTGGAAGAATACTGAAAGAAGGCCAGGAATCATGAAATGGTAGTACTAGCATTACTGAAGGGCTTTATTTGCCCAAAACAGAAGAATCAAAAGACAAAATAAGTCTCCTAAGTATTTTCTATACCATTTTCAAAGTTGATACGATATCCGGTTTACATTAAAAACTATTGGAATGTGACCTTTTCTCGATCTGGTAATATTAAGGTAACTGTTCTTACATCTTTGGACTTCTATTTTATATACCAATGGCTCATTTTTCTCCTTTTTTTCAAAAGTTAATTTGGAATACACATTCTTTATGCTAATCAATTCAGTTGGATATGGATATAAATTTGCTTTCTCTTCATGCTCCCTTTCCAGGATCCCTTGCTGAAATGCTTTCTGCTATCTTTTGGCAAAGTGTTTATAGGCACTTCTTATCTCAGAAATCCCAAATTCTATAATGTTTCTTTTTTATACATGTCTCTAATTACACCAAGTATATTTTGGATAACTGGGAATTTCTTTTCAATGTTATGTCTTTAATCTCTGTATCACTTTATTTTGTTTTGATTCTTAGTACAGGATATAAGATACAACCATAATGAATTACTACCTTTTTAAAAGCACATATGTTCTAGTGGGCATGAGAGGATAGGCGGCAAAGAGTATCAAGATTTTGAGTTAGCATTCCAGGAGAAGTATAAAAAATTAATTATAGATTGCTAGATTGCCACTAATAAATCTGTATCTTTCTACACACACAGAGACTAGAACTCTTTCATAAGTGCCTACCTTGAATCCATGGCTGCCTGGACAACTTGCCCCATTTTACTGACTTGTTTTTCTTTTTTGGTATGTCATTAGTTTACCAGAGTTGAATCTGGCCCTTCTTCGGATCTGTAGACAGGGCCTATCTAGAGCACTGTCAGAAACATTTCACTACAATACTTGAGATGCGGGTAGGTGTGCTTGTTAAAGAGTTCAGAGTTGTGTTTTGCCTCAGTATAGATTAAAAGATAAATGATATGACAAAAAGTATTTACCATGTTAGAGCATAACAAGGGGTACAGGATGTCATAGTTTAAGATAATAGGTGGTTAACCCCATCAATATTTAATTTCATGTTGTTAAGAATTAATATACATAATTTTCTAACTGTCTAAAAAACTCATGTTCATAATCTTTTGTCTCTGCTCTTTTTAATACATACATATACATTGATCATACTCTATATGAAATGAAAAAGAGAGGAAAAAAATCAAGCCAGATACTTTTCACCAAGTTTCAAAGTCTCTTAGCAGTTAAAAATCTTTTTTTAGACCACAGTGGACGAAATGTATTAACTATCAATCAAGATGGTGATAGCATCACTGGCTGAAACTCTGATAATATCCCAGAGAAAAGGAAAACTTTTTTATAATGGAGTTTTAAGACCAAGACCTAAAGAATAAGCTCTCGGGAAGGAAATAAAAATGCTGTCAAAACTACTTTTACAACATATAAAATACTTTTATTCACTAACTCTTTCTATACAAACATTTAACTATAAAGCAAAACAAAATTTAAATAAAATAATTCAAAACAATTATTTAAAACAGAACAAAATAAAACTAAAATCAAAACAAAATTCTATAGTCTTACTCTGGGTTAAATGAAGTCAATCCTTTATGATATCCATTAAACACTCTACTTTTTATTTTGAATTTTCTGTCATAGCATTGATTTGGTTTATTAGTGAAAGCAAGAATGTATTTACTTAAAGAAAACATTAAGTCTGAATTGGTTTGTTTTATGGCTTCACATTCCAAATCATCCTCGTGAAATGCAAATACTAGTCATGCTGGCAATGTTCCTTTTTCATCCCTTCTTTACTGTCTTTACTCTCCCTCTAATTTTCATTTTGGGAGGATTTCTTTTAAACGAAATATCAGTTTGTTCATATTAAAATGTATTAATATTAGTTGGCTCCACAGATGTCAATTTTCTTGCTATAAAATACTAAAGTAAAGCTCTTTCTCTTCAACTAGGCAGCCAAGCAGTCTCCCCAGCAAATGCAGAGATGCAGATCTTCGTGAAGACACTGATGGGCAAGACCATTACACACAAGGTCGAGCCCAGTAACACCACTGATAACGTCAAAGCTAAAATCCGAGACAAGGAAGGCATCCCACATGACCAGCAGTGTCTGATTTTTGCGGGCAAACAGCTGGAGGACAATCGCACTCTCTCAGACTACAACATTCAGAAAGAGTCCACTCTGCACTTGGTGCTTCGTCTGGGGGTGGATTCATCTAGCCCTCCCTCCACTAGCTCGCCCAGAAGTACAACTGCGACAAGACGAGCTACCGCAAGTGTTACTCCCGCCTGCATCTTTGTGCTGCTAGCTGCTGCAAGAAGTGCAGCCACACCAACAACCTACACCCCAAGAAGAAGGTCAAATAAGGCCCCTCCATCACCTCCTCAGTCCACAAGGCAGCCACCTGCCCAAACCCCTTAGCCTGGGGGCCTCAATAAAGTTTCCCTTTCTTTGGAAAAAAACAAAAAACAAAAACCCTAAGATATTTAAGTATTATCAGGGAACAAATAATTTTAATCAACCTTATTGATATTGATGAATTATTTAAAATGTTGTATTTATAGCATAAACTCATTCTGTTAAACATATGGATATGAGGTAAATTATGTAAAATGCTATAGATGTATGTTGAAAATGAAAACAAAAAACATGTTAACCTAAAACAAACGGTCTGATGATGATATAATTCCATAAATGAGCTACCCTTATAATTTACTTTTTAGTTTTTGGTTTTATGTCTTAAAGAGTGAAGGAGTTTGACTAATAAAAATTTTTATTTGAAACTTGATATTTTTTACATATTATAAACAATTACATTGCTAGTTAATAAAATCAACAAAATGATTATTATTGGTTCTCAGGAGAGGTTGTAAAAAGTACTAAGGATAAAGGAGAACAAATAAAAATATCATGTAAATTTGAAAGCAAGATTATATTAATTTACTGGTTATTCTGATTAGTTCCACAACAAAAATCAACATAATAATTTTGACTTTTTAAAAATGAAAGAAAAAGTGGCTAATTGAAGCTTCCAATGTTTCTTTTATATTAAATAGCTCACAAGCTATTAAATATATAACAACCTTTAGAATGTAATTTTATTTACCTTGGCAAGCAGAATATATGCAGTTCTTTTTTTTGGCAAGTAAAGGACATGAAGTAAGAGTGACTGATTAGGTCTAGGCAACAACTTCATTGTTATTCCAACTATTATAATCCACGGAATTTGGATTCTCAGTTCAGTAAGTCTATGTTAAAATTTTTTGAGATGCTAAAATCCATTTATTTTTATAAAGATTTCACATAAAAAAGTCACTAGAAATCACACACAAAAAAAACGTGATCATAGATTTTCACTTTTTTTGGATTCTTGAATGTATTACATCCCTAAGCACAGCATGATCTGTATAGCTTTTTCCATGGCTCCAACTATTTACATGCTGATGATCCCCAAATCTCTATCTCCAGAAGCCCAGACTCTTATGTTGAGCCTCAATCGTATATCTCCAACTGCCATGGGGTCATCTCCATTTGAGTTTTCCACAGGAACTTTAAACTTGCTATGTCCAAAATCGATATCATCATCTTTCCCTTAAACTGGACTATTTATTATTCCTTTCCTACATTAATGGGTGCATCAGCTATCTAGACACCCAATAAGTACTGCTAGATATCTTCTTCTACTTGATCCTACTCTTCCTTCTATATTTAATTGGTTACTAAGTATGATAATAATCCTATTTCATAGGTATCTACTGAATCAAACTTTTCACTCACCCCCATAGTCACTGCTTTATTTCAGGACCCAATTAATTTTTATCTCTATTTTTTCAAGAGCTTTGTAATGAGCACTCTTTTCTCATTTTCACCTCACTTCAATCCATCCTCCATGATGCCATCAGCATGACAAGAGGCAAACCTCTTCTATTTCTTCAGCTGCTCATTTTCAGAATTTAGAAGCACCTTCATCACCTGTCATCTGCTTCCTTTCAAACTTAATCCCTAAATGTCTTTTATACCAAAATATTTTCTTTTGTGAATGCTATTCTTCTGCATAGAAGGCCATTCATTAATTAATTCACTTATTAAACTATTTATTATCAATTAGGTACTAGACACTACACAGGGCTTTGAAGATATAAAGAGTTGAAAGACACGATCTTTAAATTCAATCAAGATCTCATAGTGAACTTGCCACTCTACTTCCCTTGTTTTGGATATAAGAAATTTAAGATGTTTACAGGGGCTCCAGATAAACTCTTAGTTCTTCCTTTTAAACTCAGCTGAAAGACACCATGTCTGAGGACCTTCCTCAGCATTCTTATTATTCTCTTTAGTGAAACTGGAAGCGTCATCTCTGTGCACCCCTGGCATCAAGGACACATTTCTATAACTTTTTGTGTGTGTGTGTAGAATTGTAACTCCTGGCTGGCTTGAGTTTTCCCCAGGAAGCTATGAGCCTCCTGAGATCAAGGGCCTTATTGTGTCCCTAGAGTCTAACACGATGCCTGATCCATAGGCGTTTTCATTCAGTAAATATTATTTCATGACCACAATATTTGTAATGTGACTACAGCATACAACTTTTATAGTTAACTGATACTGACTCTACAAAGCAACAGAAATTTTTAAGTCAAGAAATCTAAAACTTTGTTTTTTTATATATTTTAAACAACTAAATTATAAGTTAATATGATTAATAAAATGATTTTTGGTTCTCAGAAGATGTAAAAATGCTGTCTTTTCACTGCTTTATAGATATTCATTTGCTAGAAAAATTATGCATATACTTTTTCTTCATTTAAGGTAATATTTGACTATATTAATTTTAAAAAGCAAACATTTTTATGTGTTCTTTAAAGGAACACAATTACTAGGAAAATTTGGAATATGAAGAAAGGCACAAATTTTTTTTAAGTTTTAAAGTAATATGTATTTGACGTTTCCTTCTATGACTTTTATATGCAACCCAATTTTTAAACAAAATAGTTATATATAGATGGTCTTTTCTTTTTCTCACCTAACATTATATTATGAATCTTTTAATGTTATTTATAGTTCTCTGAAAACCATTTTAAGCCTATATATTATACTCATGTGGATATTCCAAAATTTATTTCACAATTATCAGTTATTTAGGTAAGTATATCACTATTGTAAAAAATGCTGTGATACATCCTCATACATAAAACATTGTACACATCTGTATCTTATAGGATATATTCTTAGAATGGAAACTACTGGATGAGAAGCATAAACTTTTAAAGGCTCTGGATACACATAAAACTGTTTTCCAGAAAGTCTGTACTCATTCGCATTTGTTTCTATGTTAAATTCTCAAAGACTCTGCTTACCACTGGTTATTTTTAAAATTCATCTTCATGTAAAAAGGGGATTTACATGTACTTTTTCTACCAGTTTAAGTTAGAGTGTTAGATGTGCACGGTTGGTAGATAATAATGCCTTACAACTGTGTAGCAACATAGTTACTTACCTAGTCTTATTTTGTTCTCACAATAATCCCATGAAGTAGGTACTATTATCTCTACTAAAGCTGGGGAAACTGAACTTCAAGTAAGTTAACACTGAAACATGCCATTTATTAAAGCCTTTCTCAGAAATTCTCATTCAAACCTTCAAGAATTTGGTTGAGAGAAAGTAGCAGTTAAAAGAGAAGCTATTTCATTTTTTCTTTCCTTTCTTTCTAGCTAGTATGCAATTTGACAGATAGCCCTTTAAAAAAGGAGCTGTACCTAGGTGTTTCATCTCTATCAATATCGAATTTCCTTATTTGGAAACTAAATTAATTCAAGTGGACTGACAACCCACAGAGTTGTAAGGAGCCTACTCACCTCACAGATAGTTTATATAGCTGAGCCATAGTTTTCTTCTTTATTCAGAAAAGTATCAATATTAATTACCATATGACACAGTCAATCCAGAATGACATATTGATTTTTATTCTGGTTAAAATGACAAATTCTTACCTTAACTATCAATCCTTTTGAGTCAACCAACCATATCTTTCTTCTAGCTTTCTCCTTTGGTAAACCTTCTTTTTCCATGGCCATAATAATCAGGTGCGCAATCCCTAAGGCAGCCTAAGAAAGAGGTATGAAAACAAAAAGTCTTCAAGTTGTTTCACATAATATCAGGAATTACATTTCACCCCATTTTGTCTTTGTTAATAAGGAAGTACAAAATAGCCCTGTCTATTGACCTAAAGAACTATATTCATTCATTTATACTGGGAGCAAAGTATTTTTGCCACATTTGGGTTAAGCTAAATGACAATTATTTACTCTTCTTATAACAGAGCCACACTATTATGTGGCTTTCTATTTAGCCGCAGATAAACCAGTAATATCTTTGAATGCTAGTATCTTTAATCCTGTTAATACAATTAAGATTTGCTTCAACAAGAAAATATTTAAAATAATGAACTGGTCAACCTTGCTTATTGGACTGTATTGTTTATTGTTGGGTTCAAGCTCCTCTAATTGAATTTGAAAAAGGAATCCTGGTCATTTGGATGGGAACCTGACCAATTAGGTGATAAAATGAGAACATGAAATCTGTGTTCTCAAGCATTAATTTACTCTCTTAATTTGGACAAAGAAAGTACTGTGAAATTTCTTGTAAGATTAAATAAATGAACTTCTTTGGTATTTGATAAATTTTGTTAAAATCTGTGAAATTTTCAAAACCTTATTAGGGACAAATAATTGCCAGTTTTGAATTATCTAGCCATGAATACTACTGTCCTAGTGAGTATTAAGAACTGGACTGTTCCATTCAACAAAATCCTTTGGAAATTCAAAGAAATTTTCTAAAATTAAGTACCACAAGTAACAATCCACGGAAATAAAAAACTCAAATTTTAATGGACTATTATCTAGCCTTGATTTTTATTTCGACATGAAATGAATTTGTTATTTACATTCTGAATACTTTCACATGTGTATAATCCTGGCATTTAAGTTCTAGCTTCATATGTTTTGTTTTATTTTAAGAACAAGTAAAATCAAAACCACTACAATACACACAATTTCATCCAGTATAATATATTTATTAATAATCATATTAAATTTGAAAATTTAAAGTTTCTTAAAATATATATAGTATTTCTCCATTTATTATATTCTATAATTCTAAACAGATTTTGGCAGTTTTCTCACAAGAAGCTGAACTCAATTGACATTTTAATTTCTATTTTGGGAGTAAATTATTATTATCAGAGTCTAGTTTTCTTCTTCCAAATGATTAAGTTATAGAAAAAAGATAACAGAAAACAGCATAATTTTGTCTTGCTGCCATCTCCTTCCAACAATATAAAATGTTTGGGGTATTTTTGGTGTGTGTTATAATGCACAATGTCCCTAATTCAAAATATTTTTTTCTTAAAAACTTGCATATAGTTATATATGTGCACATTGAATTGTCAGTCAAATTAAGAAAACTTTTGTATATGACACTGGAGGATACTAAAAATTAGCATCAGCTATAATAGCGCTTAAGTATTTCTTAAAGGCTTTGATATATAAGGATACATTGAAAACATTTTTGTTATTGCATGGTACCTTAAATATGCATAACAAAAACCTATAGCAACATTTGATACTCTTATAAATTAAAAATTGTGAAAAATATCTCTATACTTCTATACTAAAGTTTCATATGAAAAATTAATATGCCTCAATACTTAATTTGTGAATCTTTCAATAAAACCTAGTTACAATATACTAAAAATTTATAAGAATACCTCAAACTTCAAATTCATGAATAATTAAAAGGAATTCTATGTTCATTAGTTTAGGAGGACTTAAGTATTATAAAAGGCAGGTACCTCTCCAGCTCCTTGGAATAGTATTGTCTGATCAGACAGTTTGTTCTTGGTTATTCGAAGAGCTGCAAGGATACCTGCGACTGCAACAGATGCTGTTCCTGAAACAATAAGCAAACTTGAGAGGTCTGAGATTTGGCAGGATCTTTTATCTTGCAATCATCATACAACAGGTTAACTGGTACAAAAAGGGAACCTATGGTTGTCTGACCCCATGCTTGCATATGAGGTGAAATTCTCAGGCTATTGACATCAGTATTATAATATATTCTTGAGACTTTCCAAAAAGAAGATTCTGTGACTTAATTTAGTGATGTAATGAGTAAGAGCACGGAGTTTGGATTCTTACATGGATTCCAGCTCAACCTATTTACCAGCCGAATTCATTTAGAAAAATATTTTGTACATTAGTTTCCTTACCTGTAAAATAATTGTACTATATGAGATAAAAGAGTACTAAGTGTTATTAGATTCTTCTACCTAATTCCTCTTGGGGATCTGAAATCTATTACTGATCTTCCCTATACAAAGTAGGCACATAGTAGGTGCTTGTTAATGGTGTTGGTGGTAATGATATATTTGATACACTTGACATTTAACGTTTCAATTTGAAAAATTAACAGTAAATAGCAATTAAAATCTAATATTATTGCATTCTTTAATTGACCTCCTACCTATGATAATCATTGGTGGAACCTAAAGGTGCTGGACAAAATTAATGTAAAATTTATTTAATATAAAAACTAAGTTTCCCCTATGGTCACAGAAACTTCACCAGTTCAAATTTTATTACTCTTCCATATAAGCTTTCACAGATCATAGAGTAATTCTTTTGCTTTGAACATAATTACATAGCTCAACTTCTTTATGGCTCACGTCTGAAATAAAACTTTGCAGTTTCTTGCAGTACTTTCTAGCTGTGTCTACATTTTACTTCTCTAAAGTTACATTATACCTATAATGATTCCTAGATCACTCCGCTTGGTGATAAAGACTAGTTAAACTTTAAACACCCTTATTTGGTTAAAAAAAATAGATTAAAATAGGTTTGATGAATGACACATGATGAAGTGTTGTATATGCCAAGTACCAAAGACATATTAAACATTTCGCCATCTGTATATTTGTTCCTTTCAATTTTCTGATTGTTTCTTTCTTATAGAACTTTGTAGACAAAAACAAGATCACAATAAATGATAATTATAATTATTGAAGACATGTATGTCTTTTGCATGTTTCTTATTTAAGAATGAAATGTGGATTGCAAAAGTAAAATGCTTGCAATTTTGAGTCACCATTACAATTAATTCTGAACTGTAGTAACTTATACATTGTGAAAGGCCACTCTTCTATAGATTATTTAAAATGGAAGCCTATTTAAAAATACGGCTGATCTATATAGGAGAGATACCATGACAGGATTAGAATGGTATTTATCTCATATATAAAAATATTCACTAGAGTTGTTAAACATATGAAAAAAAGAATTTTAATTAGAGAAGTATAGATATCCAGTCACTAGATAAGTAGTTATTCACAAATAGTATACCAAGCTATCTCTATCTCAGGCTCTTCTGAAGTAAGTTTGCCAGAAGTTTGGATTTGAAGGACTCTAAGCTCCCTTCCATCTCTGAGATTCTATCATTTTAAGGGTCTCTATAGATTCTAGCAGCACCACAAGATTTAACCAGTGGAAGAGTCAAACTGAAGCGTATTAGCGATCACTGTATTTATATTATTGTTTTGATTTTAAATAAATCTGGGCATTTAAGGATAAACAGAATAAAATATTCCAAAAATTCCTAACTACAATGTGGTGACTTACATGGTTATGCTAGGTCATTCTGTATTAAAACTCTGATGTTTTTCAGACATATTACCCCCAAATAAGGCAAAATAAGCCTACTTACACTGCGTATTAGAGCCTTATATTTAATTGTATATTCTATAATATTTCCTGAGGACATAATGAAACATCCAAACTCTTCATAGAATTAATAATATCACAATGATATTTTTAGCACTACTAAAAAGTTAACCTGAACATAATTCTTATACATGGCCTGGTCTGACTTCCTGATACTACCATGATTTAAATTTCATTGTAATCAAGGGAGTAAATGTAGCAAGTTGATATTTCCTAAAAGTGTGAGTTTTCACAATAAATTATTATTAAATAACTTTTGTTTTGAGATTGAAAATTAAATTTTTAGTAAATCAGATAAAGAGAGGTTAACGTTTATCTTTGCATCATCACTGTATTTTAAAGAGTAAGTACTCAGTACTTAACATGGTTAGTAAGATACTAAAGAGATTCAATAGTCTTAAATTTTTAGAATCTTCTATTTGTATGTTTATAATACAACTTTAACATTAAAAGAAGTCACCAGTTATACTGTGCTTTTGCTATGGTTATTAAATTTCAATTTTATCTTTTGTCAAAGAATGATCTCTAATACAATAATTTATTAAATCTGATTAGAATTACTATATATACACTATTAATATGCTATTAATAAAATATAAATAGGTCAGGTGAGCTGCAAGGACTAGAAGCAGGAGGAGGAGGAGTAAACTTGTTTAGGCAGGACAGGGACCAAGCCATTTAGAGTACATACTATCTGAGTATAGCATTGAAGGATTAATGTGAGAAGTCCAGGATCTCAGATAGAAGGATATACTGTGCAGGAAAAGCATGTGCAAAGACATGGAGGCAGGGATGACTGTTAAAACTGCGAGACTAAACACATAATTTAATTTTCTCTCCGCCCAACAAACTTTACTAAAACAATATAAAGGAGATTTATTTTTTTAAATATTAAGGATACCAAAAGAAAAGGATAGCAAAAAAATGTTAGAAGCTAGAAGGTAGATGGGCAAATGGCAGCTGTCTTAGTAGACTTGAAAAACTGAATTCTTGGCCAGCTGTGGGGAACGGTAAGAAGCAATCAGATTCATATAGCAAAAGTCTCAAAAGGCCTTAGTATAGAAGGAACTTTGGAAGAAGTGATGAAGACGAGGCTAAACACAGGAGGCTAGTCAAAAAACTATTAATAGTCTCTAGATCTGCCTCACTCTTCTTCTAGCAGACAGCTGAACCTCCCACACTCTGGAGGTTTAGGAAAAAACTAGGAGTTTCTTTTCTAGAGAGGATCTCTGGACTGTAAGACACCAGGCATAATTGTAAGACCCATGAATACTTGAGTGCAAGGGTGCCATGCTTGAAAACAAGACTAAATGAAAGTTTACATACTCAATGTGGAGATCCCCATTCTTCTTCTACTTGGCTTAAAGAATATTGGCAGAATGCTAATTTCAGAAGAGAGACTGGAAAAATCTTTTCTGTGGATTCTGAGAGGTGTAAGAGGAAAACAACAGAGGCTGACAAGAGTTCTTTAAGGAAATGGTTCAATCAGGTCACCTAAAGCTATAGACATACAATATAATCTCTATTTGTATACCAAGCCTCTCGAAGTATAAGGGGGAACATTGAACATACGTAAAACTGTAGGTATTACAGTGTTGCTGAAGCAAACACAACTTATTAGAATACAAAGTGACATGAGGCTAGAGGAATGTAGGGATGAGATCACGCAGGGCCCTCTACTACAAATTCGTAGTAACTATATGTATAATTACAATTTACCATAGGTTAAAGATGGTTGCTGAAAGATTCTAAATTCAGAGAGCAGTGGGGGAAATGGATTTGAGAGTTTTGAGGCTGCTAGTATGTAGACAAATTAGGAAGTCACTGCAATCACTGATGTATAGTCTTACAATTATTTTTTATAAACCTGACATATGCAAATTCAAGAAAATTTTAATTCATAAAAAATATCTCATGCCATGCTTACTATTTTAACATACTTTTAACATACTTAAAAATGTCTTACAACTATCTTTTCATGTCAACAATATATTTTAAAATATTATATGAAGTTATAACATCCCATAGTATAGATATGCAATAATTTATTTAACGAAACCTCTATTATTTGATATTTAGAGGACTTTTGATATTTTGTATCAAAAATAACATTACAATAAATGTCCTTATCTGAACAGACATTTGTCCAGAGACATACAAATGGCCAACATAGACATGAAAAGATGTTTAACATCACTATCATCAGGGAAAGGCAAATCAAAACCACAATGAGATATCACCTCACACCTGTTAGAATGGCTATTATCAAAAAGACAAGAAATAACAAGTGTTGGCATGGATGTGGAGAAAAGGTAAGTCTTTTGTACTGTTGGTGGGAATGTAAATTGGTGGAGCCACTTTGGAAAACAACATGGAGGTTCTTCAAATATTTAAAACCAGAACTACCATATGATCCAGCAATTCCACTTCTGGGTATTTATCAGAAGAAAATGAAATTACTATCTTGAAAAAATATCTGCCACTCCCATGTTCACTGCAGTATTATTTACAATTGCCAAAACATGGAAACAACCTAAGCTTACATCAATAAATGAAGAAAATGAGATCTCTCTCTCTGTCTCTCTGTCTCTCTGTCTCTCTGTCTCTCTGTCTGTCTGTCTGTCTCTCTCTCTCTCTCACACACACACACACACACACACACACTGGAATATTTTTCAGCCATTAAAAAAGAAGGAAATCCTATCATTTATGACAACAGAGGTGAACCCTGAGAATGGTACGTTAAGTGAAATAAGTCAGACAAAGAGGATGAGAATGTTCTTTTTATGAATCTGCTAAATTCTGATGATCTCCAGATTATATAATTAAATGTCCAATTTCTTAATAGATTTTTTCCAGTTAAAAATAATTTATACTTATAATCCATTAAGGTCTAAATAGATTTTGAACCAAAATCTCTATCATTTAAGATTATTTTAATAATCTTAACTATGACTATGTTTAGTAGAACTTTAAGTATTGTTTAAAATCAAATGCTTTTCATAAAATAATGTCTTTAAATACACATCTGTTAAAAAAAATAGAAAAAAGTTTCTCCAAGTGGCCAGTGTAAAAAATATTTATTTACATGGTAAGGCTGTAATAGTTATATAATTATTTTCATTGGCATTGGAATGCAATTTCTGTGCCCCCAGTGGGGAAAGTATTACATTTGTGGGCAAAATGGTAAAAACATAAGGGTAAAAAGGTAAAACAGACACATACGGGGGAAATTTCTAGTCAGAACCCTAACTGGCCAAGTGTTTTCTTTAGAGATTAGACCTATTTTTCTGAAATCCTTCTTTTTGTTGGCTAAGGTAGTAATTTTCTAAAATTCCTATGTGGAAATAGGTAGACTGTATATGTGCAGATTATATTTTAGGACACATTAGTTGGAAAGAAAAACTAGTTATTTAATGACTCCACTGATGACCTGCTGGAGGGAATATTCTGCTGTAGATTCTCTGGGAAACTCCACATGCAGTGCTTTGGCCTTGGGTTGGCAACTACCTCAGATTTCCTGTGCTCTTGATGCAACCCAGGCCTTCACCTCTAAATTCCTGGCCTTAATTGATAGGAATTATGACCCTAATTCCTAATTACTCATTTTGTTTGACAACTGGTATTCTTCTTTTTAAACTGAACTTTGATGTCTGTTAATTCTGCATAGTGACTCAAAATTATGTAATACTGATTTTTAACTTCTATATGGACATTTCTGTGGGACCCACAAACAAAAAAGATATAGAATATTTTTTAAAATACAGTAAAGATTTATTTGACAGTTAACTGGTGGCTATTGTAGAGACCATTGCAAAGTGAATTGATAAGTACGTCGAAACACTGATCTTTAAAGCCTATGTTTGTAGCATCTAAGGCACTCTCTATCATTATACATTAATTGTATCTTCAAGTTTAGGTTATAGTACATTAAAATTAGACTGTTTTTACTTCATTTCTGAATGCCTCCAAATATTCGCTTCTTATAAACAAATTCTTAAGAAGAAATTTAGTACAAAAAAGAAAAAAAAGTTGAAATTATGTAAGCATCTTTGTCATAAAAATGACACTAATGATGCAATTAACATCACAAAGGACCTGGGGAAAAGAAAGATTTGACCAATTATTTTAGCAGGCATCAAAGGTATAAAGAGACTCATTATTTTTAAACATATTATATTTACTATGTCATATATAGAACTTGCACAGAGAGAATTTTAAAAATCATGTTTATAATGTACAGTTCAGTTGATAGGGTATTTTCACAAATAATCATTTTGTCCTCAGTATAAACTCTATGAGAGAAACATTATCATCTCCATTTTACATTTAAACTTTTCTTTGACTACCTAATTTCTAATGGCATTCATCTTATTCTTCCACTTGGCTATCTTACTAAGTTTCATCTTAGGGCTTACCATCACTCAGAACTAATCCTTCTTGGAAGTACTATACTAGAATACCTCACTCATGGTCTATAATCTCCTGCCTTCCCAGTCCTTTATTCAATTACCACCATTATACCTATTATTTAACCTCATGAGATTACCTAGGCTCTTTTGCCCTGTCTCTCGGTCCTTGTATCTTCACTTCCTTCCCCATTCAGCTTAGTGCTATGGTGGTCACTTTAACCCTAGCTCTTATCCTAATTCCTTTCATTGCGCAAATACAGTAAAATATCCAGCACTGATAAATCTAACTGACCATCGCAGCCTTGCCCATTTCTAAACTCTTGAACTCAAGCTGCTCAGCCTGGTGTCATAATATATTTATGGTATCAACTTCAACTGGATCCTCAGCACTGACTGACAGGATTACTGACTCCTTTTGTGTTTAATAGTCAGTTGGCTCTCTAGTTCTCTACAGCAATTCTTTCAGACTTCCTTTATTCTCATCAAACTTCTGATCTTATTTCTAAGAAACAACAGAAATATATAACTTTCTGCCATAGATAAGAAAACTAAAAGTCAGAGAGGTTAGGTAAATTGACCAAAGTCTACATAGTAAGGAGCAAAGCAAATCAGTCTGACTCCAAAGTCCACAATCTTAACATCTACATGTTATAATGTCTCTCATTTTTCTTTCTCAGTTTCTGTCATTCTATCAGTTCTTCAAGGCTAAAACATAGGCTCCATTGGTTGTTTCCTCACCTTCATTATCAAGAAAGAATCATGTGTGTATTCTTCTATCTTCATAGCACTTTCCTAGAACAAGACACCATCATGCACTTGAATCACAGCAACAGCCTTGCTCTGACTCAATCTACTCTCTACACTGAAATAATGTGAATGATCTCTCCAAAATGCAAACCTATCTTAGCCAACTTAACTCCTTAGTTTAACTCTTACTAACTCTTTCAAACTCAATCTTTTAGACTATAGGTTGGCAAACTCTTTCTGTAAATGGCCAGATAACAAATATTTTAGGGTTTGTAGTCATATGATGTCTGTCCAAAGACACCATTGTTGTTGTTGCAGCCTAAAAGCAAACATAAACAATACATAAACAAAGTTTTATGTTCCAATAAAACTTTGCAAAACAGACAGTGAGCTGGATTTGGCCACAAACTAGAGTTTGCCAATCTCTGCTTTAGACATACTGCATGAGTATTCCATTAACATTAAGTACTTTCTATGGGCTAAACACTGTGTTAATGACAAAGGTTACAGTGATGAGCAAAATAGACATGTTTCTTGCCCTTCACAGAACTTAAAATTTAGTGGGGAGGGAGATATTAATTTTAAAAATTACATAAATATATAAAACTGCTACTGTTAAGTGCCAGAAGGGTAAAAGAAACAGTTCTATGAGAGCCTGTGATAGCTGGATTTGACTAGACACAGGGATCTGGAAGATTTTTTCTGAGGAATATCATGATTTCAATGAGATTTAATGAGGGGAGGTAAGAGAGAGGGATCGGCATTTGGATAGATGCTGCAATAGGAAAAAGCCTCACTCATTTTTGGATCTGAAAAAAGGTTGTTATGTCCGGAATGGCAAAAACAATGAGGCTAGAAAGGGAGGTAGGGATCAGATCATGAATTTTGGGCCACAGTCATGATTTTCATCTTTATCTTAAGTGCAATGGAAAACCATTAAAATATTCTAAAGAAGGGATGATATGTTAGATATATATAGCAAAAAAAAAGAAAACACATTTTGGCTTGTTTACCACTAAATTCTCAGCACCTAGTTCTATATCTAGCAAACTGTAGAGATATTATGCAGAGAACGTATAAAAAGTAGAAGCAAAAGTAAATGTAAAAATACTTCTTAAGAAAATATCCATTGTTTAGGAGAGATAATAGTAACTTACATTAGCGCGATGAAGAGGAATCTATGAAAAAGACAGATTTTTACAATAAAAAAATCAGGAGGATTTAGTGATAAAATGTATTTGGCAGGAAGAGGTGAAGAAGAGAAAGATATCAGAAATGCATTGAGAAGAAGAACACTGGAAGAAGGTCAGGTTTGGTGGGGAAATAAAAGAGTGTGATTTTGGGGAAGCTGAACATGAAATAACTTTGAGATATCCCAGAGGAGATTTTAAATAACCAGATGGGCATATGGATTGGAATCAGAAACATCTGGGCTACAGATATAAACCTGCTAAGGAATGTTGTGCCTTGGAATACATGGCTATGAAGATGTAAGAGAACAATGAGGGGCCCGGGACAGTATTGGAGTGTTCTGTCATTCGATAATTAGTCAGAAAAGGATGAACCTGGAAAAAAAAATGAATGTCCAAAAAGAAAGGAAGAAAGTCAGGAAAGTGATGTGACACAGAAGTCAATAGAAGAGAGTATTTCAGGAATGAAGGTGAGGTCAACAGTATTAATGCTGCTAAGAACTCAAGAAAGAGAAACAATGAAAAATGCCCACTGGAATTAGTGACGTGGGAGCCATTTGTTACCTTTCAAGTTGCTAAAACTCATTATGGTTTCCTCCTTAGGACCTCAACTTTTCCCCCTACCTGCCCTTAACATTGTAGGATCAGTAAGATTTCCATAGCAAAGTTTTGGATTTGGGGGTGGGGTGTGGATCTATAGAGGGTTGAAAAAAATGGACTTAAAGAGAAAACAAACAAACAAATAGGCAACTTAGACAAACGCAGGAAGTCAAGCATTTACAATCAAGGACAAATAGTAAAAAATGGTACACTATATATAAAGGCAGCTTTTGTTGGGGTGAGGCTTATAAATCGTGGCTGATTGAGATGAAGGCTGAGGAGAAAAGTATATATACTCTTACTTTTAAACAGTGAACAATATATTTCATTCTCTGTTTAGCCATAATCACTGAGGATTCTATCAGATTTCGGCAATTCCTTTGCTCATGTATTATACAGTACATTCTAGAGTCGCAGAGTCCTTTTCTCAAGAATATGAAAGTAAATGATAAATTATATGTGAAATCATCAAGCATAATTCCTAGCATTTACCAGATATCTAGTATGTTTATCAAATTTGAATCTTTAATGATCCAAATCTATTATGAACTAATTTCAGGACATATTTTTTAAATTTTTTTATTAAAATATAGCTGGCATACAATATTAGATTAGTTTCAGATGTACAACACAGTGATTATGTATCATATACCTTATGATATAATCACCACAATAAGTCTAGTAACCATCTAGTAATCACAGAAAGTTCTTATGATATTATTGACTATATTCCCTGTGCTGTGCATTACATCCCCATGACTTATAACTAGGAGTTTGTACCTCTTATTTTCCTTCACTTTTTTCACCAACCCACACCTCCTCCCCTCCCCTCTGACAATCATCAGGACAAGTTGTTCTTAACCCATACACAGTGAAAATTTTATTACCTTGAATATCATCATTGAATGTGCAATATTGGTTTTGATACTTGTTCAGGAGACGAAATGCATTTATATTGGCGAAATCTTCAAACTGAATAAGGCAATTCATGCCATACCTATGGGACAAAACATGTTAGAGTAGGTTAATAAAATAACATTTAAAAATAAACATTAAAAGTAGCCTACAGGAAAAGCAAAACATTATTTTCTTTTAAAGGTCCTTTCTTGCTACTTATTATAAATATGTAATATAACGTCTCTTCAGGAAATATTTACTATATGCTTACTGCAGAAAAAGCATTGTGTTTACTCTGTGAAATTATACAAAGATAACAAAAATAGGCTCCCTACCATCAAGGAATTTAAAATTTAATAGAAACTAAAATATTTTGAACAAATGAAAAGTAATATAAAAGTGGTATGTACAAGAAATTATAATGAGAGGTCGGATATCACTTCTGACTGGGGGCGCACGCAAGGTAACAAATGAACTGAGTTATAATGATTTCAAAAGTTGAGACATAGGGTTTTACAAGTTGAGTAAATAGCAGAAGCAAATTAATTGAGGTGGAAGTTAGATAAGAAAATATTGATCACAAAATGTTAAGAAGTCTGATTTGGCTAAAATATGGTGATACATGTAAGGGTGCAGTGAAAGATAAGGTCAGAATTTTATGCTGGAAACCTTAAAATTCGAGCCTAGGATTCTGGTTGTTATTTTCTATCCATGGAAAAACAATGAAAGGCTTTGAAGTATACAGGATGGATTTTTATTTCTGAAATTAACTTACTTGTCTGATCCTTTATTCATATGATCATCTATCTACCTATCCAACCAAGACAAGGAAAATTAAAATTATTGATAACTCGAGTATCTGAAAATTGCCAAAGAAAGTCATATAGCCATGACTATCCTTACTACTACAGATTTATGGTCTCCAACCTCAGCTAGTCTCCCACTGATGCCCTATTTGTGATTCCTTTTATTTGTCCTCGGTCAGGTTCCACTTCCATTACACTCAATGGCTATTCCTAACTTTCCCCAATTCTTTTAAATTTTGACCTCTTTACTTGTCTTTTACTTTCTGAAATAGTGTAGGCATAATGCATAGTCGCCCTCAACTATTCTCTCTACCTCCCCATCTCTATCTTCAGCTCTATTCTTCAAGCATCAGTGGACAAGGTGTTCCTCTTGTTGGTCCAGGTAACTGATCACTGGTTCCCACATTCTCTCTCCTTCCTTCTCAATTAGCTCCCTCTCTCAGTGTATAACTCCTGCTTCTGGATAAGTTCCTTCCTCGTATGTGATAACTGAGTTTGAATCTCTCATTAAAGGGAAAAAGTTCTCTCTCGATCAGATGTTTTCCTATCTTCAATATAATGTGCTTGAAATAGTAGTTCACAGTTGGTCTCTTATTTACTTCTCAATCCTCTACAGTTTACCTTTTGCCCTCATAACTCTACTAGATTGCTGATCTAAAGTTAAAATATTTCTTGACAAAAAAAAATCCAATGAACACTGTTTGAATTCTTAATTTATTAGAGCTCTTTGCTGCATAGCCACTAATTCTGTTTGTTTTTTTTCTAAAACTCTATTCTCTAGACTTCTGTGAAACCACACTTTTCTGTTCCTTCTCCTAAACCACTAGTCATTTCTTCTTTTTCTCTTGTAAAGTCCTTAGCATTTAAACACTGGTGTTTCCCACAACTCTATCCTTGTTCCACTGTCTGTGTGTATCCTGACAGACTCTCAATCACGTCCACAGTTTTAATCACCTACTATATACACTGACTCCCAAATATGCATTTCTAGTCTACTTATGTGAACTCCAGACTTGTATATCTCATGGCCAGCAGGATAATTTTATTTGATTGTACTTCAAACTGAAAAGTCCAAAATTAAACCTATAAGTACTCAAAAAATAATAGTTTGGTTAATGTAATTTACAGATATTTTCTCATTTAATCTCAAGGTACAATTTTATAGAAGAGGGAAGCCTTGAGCAATTGGAAAATTGAGGAGGGGAGAATTGCAGAGTTTCTCAACTATTTAGCAAGAAACAAAATCAAGATCCTTTCATATTAATTTTTAAAGAGTAGGCACTAAGGTTACAGAAGTTTTCAATATCAATAGTTTTTGTTAATGAAAGTACTATAAAACTTCAATACGTTTCTCTTTTGGTTGAATTCTCAAATACAAATGGAAATTTCCAAATGTAAATCAATTATTTTTATAATTTTTCTTCATGTTTAACTACCCCTTCTTTAAAAATATTTATTTTCTAGTTAATTAAGAAAATATTCCTATGAAACTACTATTTTTTTTCTATCAGCATTTGAAATTTCTTTCCTTTCCTTTCTATCAAAGTCCTTTTGGAAATGTTACTTATGTGCTCACAAGCTTTTCTACACTAGTCCAGGTGGCTAACAGGCACATGAAAAGAAGTTCATCGTTACTAATTATTAGAGAGATACAAATCAAAACCACAATGAGATAAGATCTCACACATGTTAAAATAGCTATTATGAAAAAGACAAGAAATACCAAATGTTGGAGAAAATGTGGAAAAAAGAGTACTCTTGTACACTGTTACATTGTTAGTGGGATTGTAAATCGGTACATCTATTTATTTATTCCTCAAAAAATAAAGTATTTATTCCTCAAAAATAAAGTATTTATTCCTCAAAAAATAAAAAATAGAACCACCATATGATTCAGTTATTCCATTTCTGGGTATTTATCTGAAGAATACGAAAACACAATTGAAAAGATATATACACCCCTATGTTCACTGCAGCATTATTTACAATAGCCCAGATATGGAAGCAAACTAAGTGTCCCTTGATGGATGAATGGATAAATAAGATATGGTATATACAACAGAATACTACTCAGCCATAAAAAAGAATGAAATCTTGTCATTTGTGACAACATGGATGCACCTGGAGGAAATGATGCTAAGTGAAATAAGTCAGAAGGAGAAAGACAAATACCATATGATTTCACTCATATGTGGAATCGAAGAAAAAAAAAATGAACAAACAAAATAAAACAAAAACCAATTCATAGATACAGAGAACAAACTGGTAGTTACCAGAGGGTAAGGGGGTTGTAGAGTGAATGAAAGGGGTAAAGGCTGTCAATTGTATGGTGATGGATGGTTGCTAGACTTTTGTGGGGAATTACTGTGTAGTGTATATAAATATCAAATTATAATGTACACCTGAAACTTATATAATTATAAAAAATAATTATACTCTCGCAGTAAAAAAAAAAGAAATATGTTAGTTCAAATAAAAAGAATTAGAAAATTTCTGTACAAGCAAGGAATAGTTAATAAAATATGAATTAATAGGAAGAAGTTAATGGTCTAAAAGTTCTATTGCCAAGATCTTAAATTCTAAAATACTCTCACTCTCGGTCTCTAGTCCCATCTTCCATCTCTTTCACCAACTTCTTCTTAAGCACATAATCTACTCTTCATCCTGATCTTTGCTTTCCTCCTAACTCACTCCGTTTTGCTTCATTTCTGTATACCAAAGACAATGATTTCGGCAGGGCATTGCCAGTTTTCCTAGACTCCCTTGTCCCTTTGCTTTCCTTCATTCTGAATAACTCCTTCACTCCACTTAGCACATAAAACCGATGCTACCTATTCTCAGAGAGGATCTTAATCGAGTCCTGCAATATTTGTTTTCATTGCTTACTGGTCGATAACATGCTCCCAAAGCAGCTTTCGCAAACCTTTTTTTAGTCTCCTTGTCCCACAAGCACTCACTATCTTACCAGTCACTACCACGCTACGATGAGAGAACAACCTTAGCTTTCACAGTTCTATGCCCCATTTAAAAATCTTTGTACTTTTACTTCTTTTTTCCCCCTCTACTTTTGAGAAGTATTTTTGCTTCCTTGTTTCGAATCTCTCTATGGACTTACTGCTCAACTTTACTTCTCTATACTAACAGCTTCAATTTCTCCTTCCGCACTGGTCCCTTCCTGTCTCCAAGGATGCTCAGGACTCACTGATTTTAAAACCACATCTCTTGGCCATGATAAAATCAAAACTACAGTTTTTATCTTTCTTCCCCACCCCACTGCCAAACCTCTCAGAAAAGAGAACAATAAACCTTACCCCATTTCTCACTTCTTGTCAACATTATGCCTATAATTCAAAGACTGTCTCAAATCACCACATCTTGGTATCATGATGCAGATAAGCTCTCTCTCATCTGAGCCAACAAAGTACTTCATAAGTTATTTTTCTTCCATTGTGGTTATTAATGTATTATGTTTGTCCTTGATGGACTATCTTTTTTTTCCCCCCTGGGGCTTCAAGTGGACATGCTCTATTTTACTTTCTGGTATCGAACCAGTCCCTCTGTACTTATCCCTCTGTTCTTATATCAGCACTCAAAATCTATAATTTTTCAATTCATTTGTTAGTTGTTCACTTGCTTACTGTTTGTCTTTCTGTGAGGATAGGGACCCTATCTGTCTGGTTCTTTTATATTGGTCCAGTGTTTAACACAGTCCCTGAAACATAATAGGTGTTCAACAATACTTCTCTCTCTCTCAATTATATGTATTATGATTATAGATGTATGTATATACTCTCTCTGAACCTTTATGTACATATCATATATATAATCACACATATATATAATAGTATATATATTCGTACATGTGTGTATTGCATATATGTGATTTAACCTAATTTTATCTTTTTTAATCATCATAAATTCATAGGTGAAAATTGGTATCTAAATTTTTGTTTGTATTTTTTGAAGATTAGTGAAGCTTAGCATATTCGTCTATTGGTCCTTTATAATTTTTTCTGAAAAATTATATGTTCTTTGGTTCATTTTTCTATTCTTATGGTCCTTTTGTGTGTTTTTGTTTTTTCAGGTTGACACATTTTCTTTTTTTTTTTTAATTTACTGGGGTGACAATTTAATAGTACATCATCTGTTTATTGCATTGTGTATTCACCCAAAGTCAAATCTCCTTTAATTACCATATATTTGATTCCTTTTACCCTTACCTACCCCACATGTGGGACATAAAACTGAAAGCAACAAATAAAAAATACAAACAAACAAAAACTCATAGACATAGACAACAGTTTAGTGGTTACCTGAGGGGAAATGGGGGATATATGGGTCTTTTTCTTTATTATTTCATAAGCACTCTTTACAAATTAAGAATATTAACATTATGTTAGATATATTGCAGGTTTCCCTACTCTAGTATACTGTGCCATTCATCATTTACAATGGTCCTGTTTGTTTTCACACAAAAAATTTTAAATTTTTATGTAGTCAGATCTTTCCATTTTTCTGTTTTTATTTATAGTTTCTACACTTGGTGGTCTCCTTATTACAGTTTAACTATTAATCAAAACTTTCTAATGATATCATGGAATTAGAAATTAATTAAGCTCTATATTTGATATTCTTTTTCACTGTGGGTGCTTTTCTCTTTTATTCTACTACTACTTATGACAATAAACATATTTTTCACTTTGTATATGTACATGTGTGTGTGTGTGTGTGTGTGTGTGTGTGTGTGCATACATTCACTTATTTTTCACAACCATACTAAGAGGCAGGTAGTATTCCTATGCTCATCTTATAGGCACAGCATGTTAATACTACTTAGTAATGATAGTCTATAGTAATAATTAGTCTGTCCAGAAAAAAATGCCTCCTTGTTTTAATTACTATAGTTTTTAAATAACTTTAGTATTTATTAATGTTATTTATCTTTCATTCTTCTATCTAATTATTTGTTTGGCTGTTGACAGTGGTTTAAAAACATAGGCTCTAGAGTCAGAGCTCCAGGGATGAAATCCTGTCCTCCTTACTTAGCCTGTATCCTTGACTGTTCTGTGTCTCTGTTTCTCCATTAGGAGTAATGAGAATAACAATGGCATATTATAATAAGCTGTTATCAGGATTAAATGAAGTGATAAATGTTAAGTGCTCAGTGTGCAAAGGCTGGCACATGAGTACTCTATCATCACTAGATATTTTTACTATTTAATAGCAAGAGTAGAAGCTATACACAGTAAAATAATATCATCAAAGGCCTATGAATAGTATATCTAGCAAAGCTATCCTTCAAGGGTAGGGTTGAAAGAAAAACATCTTTAGATAAATAAAAACCAAAAGACTTTCACTAAAGGAACTTCTAAAGGGTGTATTTCAGATAGAAGAAAATAATCCCAGAAAGGTCTGTGATATAATAAAACAGTAAAATATAAATAAAAACAAGTGATTTTTATCCATATAAAATAGCAACAAAGAATAAGGCTAATTCTGGCATGACACAGTGAGGAGGTTGGCAAATTTATTCCCCTAACAACAGCAATATAGCAGGACAAATCCTTCAAACCAATCATTTCAGTACTCTGGAAATTAACTAAAGGAAAAAGAAGGAAAGGATTTTTAAGCAGAATGGGGGAATGAGGTCAATTCTTGAAAGGAACAAAAAAATTGTACGTTCTTTATATATATGATGCCATTCCAGGACACCTTTTAGCTAGCTTTATTAAAAATTACTAAAATGTTATTAAGAATGGGTAAAGGCATTTATATAGTTATAAACTATTACTTTAAAAAAAAAAAAAAGCCTTACAAGAGAAACAAACTTTGTGGTAGCAACTGATTATTCCAAACATCAATATCAGTCAATAATAATCTGGTGCTTGTAATGGCTCCTTTTCCGTGTCTCTGGTTTCCACACAGCCTTTAGAAAATAAAAGCTGCATGCCTTTAGACAGTGCCCTCATTTGGTTTGCTCCTGATGTATCATGTACTAGTGGTCTAGTAGCATTAGATGATCTGTCATTATGCTCAGAGGCAGCAGAACCTTGTGGTTTCAGTATGTGAGGAGGAATCAGAGCCTTCTCAGTTCTATTCCTGGATCTACTACTTACTTGGTCCTGTGGTTTGGAGCTTGTTACAGTTTCTCTGTGGTTAAAATGAAATCTCCTCAATATGATTTGCCTTCGGTGTTTAGGACACGATGTGATCAGGCTATAAATTTATACCGTTTTCTAAGTGAAATCCAGGGATAAGCATAGGTAGTAAATTAGTGCACAAGATACTTTATCATTTACAAAAGCTTATTGTAGAATTATTCCTTGGAGAGTAAAGCGTATCAATTTTCATTTCATAATTTTCTCTACCTGGTACTTAACTCCAATTTGATTCCTAAATATTTAGAGAGAGATATTCTGAATTCATTTTCTGTTATAAGCATCTTGCATCATATAATAAAAGAAAGCCACGTAAGGGATATTTTGTTCCAGATTGAACCAGCCTTGTCACTATGCAATTATAAGTAGCGGAACACAAGGAAGTTAGCCAATTCAATTCTATGTAACTATGAAAAGAACCTACTATTTTATGATCAAAATATCACATAAAACAGTGGGTATAAATGGTTTTAAAAGTTAACAGAAATATCACCCATAAAATTAACTTGTAAGAACTGTAGAGAATTTTCCCTTGTGACACTGTTAAATCAGACAAAAACTTACTATAGTGACTAATGCCTACATATAGAACTTGCTAAGTACCAGACACTGTGCTCCGCACTTTATAAGGATTACCTCACTTAATTCTCTCAACAACTCAATGACGCATGTACAGTTATTATACATTTTACAGATAAAGAAACTGGAGCTCAGAGAGATTAAGGGCATGGTTGAATTTATACTGCTAATAAGTGGTAGAGTCTGGACTGAACTGTAGGGCCCATGGTTTAAACTCTTATGTATATACTGGTTCCCACAGAGCATCAATGTCATGATCAAGTCAATAAGGTGAACAGTATATTTACAAATAAAAGGACTGCAGTGATAAAATAAGGGAGCTGTAATTTTATCATAAAACTAGCAAGACCGCATTTGTATGCATTCAATATACTAAGTATTTATATTATAGAAAGTACATAGACCAGTATTGGTGAAAACATTAGTCTTTCTTTGGTTAAAGCTATCAAGATTTCACTCTAACCAAGTCAACCAAGAACAGTTTGATTTTCCCAAGAGATATTGTAAATTTTTTTTTTTTAGTATTTATTACATACATGCACTATGCAGCATTCAAGATCCAGAGCACTTTAGCTCTGATGGATACCTTACAGATAATTTAATCTAAATTACTCATTTTTAATAATGTAATTAAAGTCTAAGGGTGCTCAAAGAATTGAACAGCAAATAGGAAGCATGAATCTTGCTCTTAAAATGCTTACAGTCTCATTGGGAAGGCAAAGGATACAAGCAAAAGAAATCTGAAGGTTCAAATTAAATGCAAAATCAGTGGAACACAAAGAGATAACTATAGGGTTTAGGGAAGACAACATGAATTAAATGAGGCTTAAGTTGAGCCCTTGGGTAGGATTCAAATAAGGAAAAGAGGTAGGGGACAAAATCACAGAGGTTTCAAAGTTTGTGCTGGAGGACACTGAGGACATTAGTTTGAGGAACTTCAAAAGATCAATATTAGTTGCTGAGTTTCAGATTATGAAGAGTTTTGAATGCTAGGATAAGTAATTTGAAGTTGACTAAAGTTCTCTTTGAACCATTTAAATTTAATTCTCCCTTGTAGGTAAGACAGATGAAGGTCAACATGTGATCATTCCTTTAATTCATTGTCATATGGCTCTAGTTCCTACTATTTTACCTCTGTAATTATTTTATAACATTTAGATATTACTTTCATTTGTCTTATCATTCCTTCAATTATATTTTGATGACACTTCTTAATTATTCTTTGTAACAGTGGAGATTATTAAGTATTAGGGGTAATTATCCATTCTTCTGTTCATTTACCCCTTAATCTATCCCTTATGAAGTTCACCTATTCTTAGGGATTCAGCAATTATCTTTAGATAAGTAACTTCTAGTCTAAATCTCTGTTGTTGATCTTTCAAAGAAACTCCAACTCTACGCTGCCAAAATGATAGTAAGAAAGGTTTGAAGAAATGTTATATTATAAATCTTTTTCTTTAAATGAGGAATAAATGTTTATTTATTGGAAATAAAAATATTATCTTAAATGATAAGGGGCTAATATCCAAAATATACAAAGAACTCACATAACTAAACAAAAAAAAAACAAACAATCCAATTTAAACATGGGCAGAGGACCTGAATAGACATGTCTCCCAAGAAGACGTACTAATGACCAATAGACATATAAAAAGACACTCGGCTTCACTAGCTATTAGGGAAATGCAAATCAAAACCACAATGAGATACCACCTCACACCTGTCAGAATGGCTATATCAACAGGACAAGTAATAACAGTGTTGTAGAAGGAAAAGGAATACTCAAGCACTGGTGGTGGGAATGCAAATTGGTATAACCACTATGGAGGTTCCTCAAAAATCTAATAATAGAGTTATCATATGACCCAGCAATCCCTCTTCTGGGTATTTACCCAAAAAACTTGAAAACATTTACCCGCAAATGCATATGCACCCCAATGTTCAAGGCAGCATTGTTCACTATGGCCAAGACATGGAAACAATCAAAGTGTCCTACGGTAGATGATTGGATAAAGAAGATGTGGTATATATATACAATGGAATGTTACTCAGCCATAAGAAAAGATGAAATACTTCTATTTGCGACAACATGGATGGATCTTGAGATTAACATGCTAAGCGAAATCAGACAGACAGAAAAAGTTGAGAACCATATGATTTCACTCATATGTGGGATATAAAAATGAAGCAACAAATGAACAAGACAAACAGAGACTCATGGACACAGACAACAGTTTAGTATTATCAGAGGTAAAGTGGGGAGGAGGGAGGTAGATAAGGCTAAAAGGGGTCAAATATATGGTGACTGAAGGAAATTTAACTTTGGGTGGTGAACACACAATGAAATATACTATGATGTATTATTGAATTGTACACTTGAAACCTATATAATTTTATTAACCAATGATAAATTTAATTTTAAAAGATAATATTTTTAATATATTGACCAATCTTAGTAACAGTAATCTTAGTAACTTCTGTAAAAGTATCTATGGTGTCAAAAAAATTACAACTCTTTAATATCAAGATCAAGCAATAAATCAAGCAAAACTGAATCACTTTGCTTGGGTATATTATTTGCTTCTCAAAAAAATAACAGAGTTTATATGATTTTGAGTTCCTTAAAATTCAAAAAATTCTGAAGCTGCATTCATAACTAAATGTGCTGTTTAGTATATTTTAGTAATTTAAATCATTAAAAAATTATTCCTTGCCTCCAAACTCAGTGAAATCTTTTCCCTTATGATTTTATTATGTAAATATAAAATTCCTGAAATTCTGAACTTTTTTCCTTATAAAACTTATTAGCCAAACGTTCTCTATTTCTATCACTGGCACCACAAATGTCAAAACAATGTAATCACTTTCTATTTAGCCTTGCACCTCACATTCTAGTGGTCAAATTGTTGTCATGCCTTCTTCTAATGTAATTAACATAAAAGGCATTCATATTAAATGTTATGCTTTCTATTCCAAGTGCCTCCATTTAAGTTTAGGCTCCTGGGACCTCATGATTGCAAAAGTTCTACAATCTCCTGATTAGCCTCCTTCCTTTTGTCTCCTTCCATACTGAAATCAGTATACACAAATAAAAAAAGTTCTGTCACGCTACTTTAAAACAGGTGCTATATGAGACCTCATCTAATTTTATCTTCTGCTTATCTCAAAAAGAAACTGTATCTTTCCTTCCCTTATTTATTAATTTGTCAAATGATATACTGAGCCTAGTGGTCAGGAATTGTTCTAAGTGCTGCTGACACAATCCTACCCTCACAGAGCTTGTAGTGTTGTGGAGGATACAGTATATAGGAGATTATAACGTAGTATGAAAAGTGCTTTAATTGAGATAATTCAGAATACAAAAACACAGAGAAAGGGCACCTATCCAGAATTAAGGGGATTAAAAAAGCCTTTCTAGAGGAAGCTAAAGCATGAAGAATGAGTAGGAGTTTGCCACTCTAAGAGAAAGGGGGAGAATTAGTGAAGCAGAGGAAACATGCTCAAAGGTCAGCAGTAAAATATATGGTGATGGAAGGAGATTTGACTATGGGTGGTGAATGCACAATGCAATACACAGGTGATGTATTATTGAACTGTACACTTGAAACCTATATAATTTTATTAACCAATGTCACCCTAATACATTTAATTTTAAAAATCAATGGCATGTTCACTGAAATAAATTAAATATGACTGAATAACAGAGCTTAAAGGGAAAAAGATAGGAATCAAGGCTAGAGAAGTAAACAGAGACAGTTTATGCAGGGCCTCTAATCTATATTCAGGGATTCATATTTGATTCTAAGAGCAGAACATTAAAAAGGAGTATGACATGATTAAATTGCATTTTGGACTAATTCTGTGTGGTCAAGGTGAAGAATGGACTAGTGAGAGGCAGGTCTAGATGTAAGAACTTTACTTAGGAGGCTGCTACAAAACTCCAGGCCTGCATCTGGAAATAGGAATTGGGACAGGGAAAGTAGAAGGAGTCAAGAAGTATTTAAGAGAGAGAACTGACAATATTAGGTGAAGAGAAGATGATGAGGAAGAAGAATCAAGGATAAACTCCAAATTTCTAGCTTGGCAACTTGAGAGAGGATGTAGTATATTAAAAACATGAAACCTCAAGAGAAGAAGCAGGTTTGGTAAGGGAGTTCAGGTTTGGATATGCTACTTGCTACTTTTGAGCAACCATAGAGATGTGCAGCAAAGGAAGTCGTTGTGAGAAATTAAGATGTATGACTTTAATATTTCAGAGTTTGAGCAGCTACAGGTGAAGATAAAGCCTATGATATAGCCAACAGTGGGTAGCTAAAGTCATGTGGTACTAAAGGCCATTAAAAATGAAGGTCTTAAGAACAAGAAAGGCCAACATACAAGAAAGATCATCTATACAGAAATTAAAGGGTTGAGAACAAGACTTTGAAAATGGGCAAGAATCAGTGGAGAACAGTTGAGAAATTGGGAGAAGACAGAGCTATGATAAACCTAATTGATCTAAACATCAAAGAAATGTGGTTTTTTTTGCAGGGGATGGATTACATAAGGATGGGGCACTAATAGTCTGAAAGGAACTGAGAGGAGAAGACACTGATCCCATCACCCAACCCCAAACATTGTGGGGCCAATAAGAACTATTATTTAAAAGCATTGTAGGAAAAGTGGGGGTTTAAATGTGAGCCATGCTTCAGTAAAGCAAGGAGGTAAAAGGAACATCCAGTGAGGATGTAAGGGAGCTTTTATTAAGGACTAGATTTCCAATGGCATAGTGGAAAGGTTTGATGGCGAGGGGTGTTGGGAGTTTAGTTTAGGGGAGATGAAACATAAAACATGAAGTATGAAAAACCATAAAGTATGTCAAAGAATATATGGAAATAGACAAATGACGTGTTATTTTTACATTTTAATAGAAGACCAAAAATAGAAATAATGTGAAGTAAGATTTCCTAAGAATTATGTCCAGAGGCCACCCTATTCAGGACTGCAAAGGCAGAGTGTGAGGAGATGGGCATATGGGAAAAGGCTGCATCTTGGTCTCTATGAGTTGAGGGCAGCATAGGTATATAAGCTAGAATCCTCAGTGCAGCTTTGGCTCCAAAGGACTGATCTGTGCTTTAACAATTGTATTTTGATCTGCATTATTTCTCAAGCCCTGAATGCCTTCATAAAAATGATGCAGAAATTTAAAAAATGCTTTTATAAAACTCCATCTGAAAGCTTACCACAGAGAATTAAAGGTCTCCTCAAATGCATGTTCCAGTAAACACCTTATCCCCAACCTCAATCATGTCATTTACTTCTGTAGTCTGAATCACTAAATATGCCTATGTCTCCTTCTCAATTTAGTCTAGATCAAACTGTTTATTTCTAAAAGCCAATAACTTCCACAAAATGCTAGAAATCAAGTTTTGGGCAGCAAAGAGAATTATATGTTGTTTTGCTGCAGATGATCAGAGCCATAAAATTTTCAGGTTAGAAAGGGCCTTGGAGAACATCTGGCAACAAGTAATGCCCGGGAAAGTTAAATAGCAACCAAGATTAGCAGGTACACTAGTGAGTATTGTCACCTAAGAGAAACACTAGAAAGGCCAAATACAATGACCACTTAATGATACCAGCAGACTTCCTTTTTTTTTTTTATGTAGGAAAATATCTTCTATCTTATTTCAGACTACAACAATACAGAATATCTCCAGAGGAATTTGTCAGAATTTATGTATACAAATAAAATATAAATGTTATCCTTTAGAGTGTCCACTTTCAGACTATATATTTATTCAATGATGCTGCAACTACTCAATTATTTTCTAAGTGAGTTTAAAATGAGTTTCGTTGCTTCATAGTGATTTTCTTCCCTCTTTTTTAACTAGCAATAATGGATTTAAACAAATATCTTATGAACAAGAACTAGATCCAAATACTAACTTAGATCAATGTTTTTATTCTGACTATTCTCAAGAATCAATATCAGTCTCAAGAAATTTGTCTTAAAATGCTATCATTGTCATATTTAAAAGAATTGCCATAGGTTCTAAAGATAGTCTTCAAAAAGGCAATACAAAATTACTGTGACATTAGCAGTAATTATTTTACAGAGTTCCAAAGAACTACCTGGAAAGAGATAACACACATTTGGATTTTTATTTTGTTTTAAAAAGAATCAATGACATTATTTTAAAGTAAAACCTCAAAATCAAAGTAGAAATGAAAAAGGACTTTGTATGTATAACTACTTAAAATAAAGCTTTGAAAGATGGTATCTATTTTTATGCCACTGAATAACAGAAATCTATGCATATTATTTTAGAAAAATCTGAGAATTGTACATTTAGAAATAGCTGAAGACACAAATCCAATGTAAATTATAAATCTGTCCTCTCTGGCACAATCATCTGGACCAATGTCAAAGTCTGAATACTAACCATCTTCCATAACTGGAACCCATCTACTGATAATGTGCCCTTAAGTTTTGTCTATTTATAATTCCATATTAATAATATTTTAATAGTATTATTGTCTAATATTAATAAATATGCCAAAATATCATGTTCCCTGCTTTATTAATAAGCTCTCTTCCTCCTATACACTGAGGGCCACATGAACTAAGCCACCTATATTCCAGTGGTATGAAAGTCTTTTAAGCCTAAACACTTTTCAGTAAGAAGTTAATCTGATGTCCTAAGGATCCGATGTCCTAAGGATCTAACTACCTGGATTTGATTTCTGCCTCTTCACTTATAAATTAAGACTTTTGGGTCAAATTCTCAGTCTTTCCACTATCCTACTGAGAACTACTTTTACAATTCTAAATTAAAAAAAAGAACTGGAAACATATACTCAACAGATGTCAGATTAACAACACAGGCCACCTATTACTACGCAAAATATTCAGGTGTTAAAAAAGTCTAATTCTGGCACCAATTTGATGAGGAAGGCATACATGGCAAGATGCATAAATTTTGTGTTATCCAGATACATTCTAGTCTGCTTGTTTTTCTTAAGTGTGCAAAAAAACCATAAATTACCTCTAAAAATAGATAATAACAGCTCATATTTATGAGTATTAGAATTCCATTCTCACTTCTAAGCAACAGTAGACTGATAAGACAAAGTCAAGAAAAATATTGAAACAATTTCTCATATTTTTTCTTTTTACATAACTATTTTACATAAATATTGTATGTATATGATACACTTCACTATTAATAATCCATCAGAGAACATTTGGGGAACAGGAACACAGATACATGATACTTGATAATCTTTTATAATAACCAATAGTTTCAACACTCTCCTCACTCAAACAGCCTAATTGACCAATTCAAATGTTGCATTCTTCTGTTTTGTTTTTCATACTCCATTAGGTTTTATATTGAGTAATGAAACTGCCAAATGGTGAAACATTCTTTAGAAAGAAGAAAATAAAGTGACTAGAAAATCAAAATATTGAATAATAAATAATAAAATCTATTAAGTCACCTAGATAAATAATAAAGTACTGTAATAGTTTTGTCAGGCTAATAAGACTTATGCCATGACTTGCTTTCTTTAAAATCAGCTTTAACAAAATAATTTACATACAATAAAAGCAACCATTTTATATGTAGAATTTGATTAGTTTTGATAAATGTATACTTGTGCAACCACCTCTACAAGTTAAAGAAATTCACAACACCCCAAAAAGCTCTTTTGTAGCCCATTTTAGTCAATCCCCAGCCCAACACTGGCCCCAGCCAACCACTGATGTACTCTCTATCACTATAGATCACAGTTGTCTTTTCTAGATTTTCATGTAAATGGAATACTATAAATAAAATCCTTTCTATTTGGCTTCTATTGCTTGGCATGATTTGAGATTCATTCATATTGTATAAATTGGTAGTTCCTTTTTATTGCTGAGTAGTATTCCATTATATGGCTTTAACACAATTTGGGCATATTATTACAAATGGACATTTGGGCTGCTGCACATTTGGGTTGATTCCAGTTTGAGGATATTACAAATAAACTATGAATATTTGTAAGTTTTCATTTCTTTTTTGAAAATACCAAAGAATGGAACTGCTTGGTAATATGGTAGACACTCTATAAATAATACAATTGCCAGTTTTCCAAAATGGTTCTACCATTTTACATTCCCACCAACAATGAATGAGTTCCAGTAGCTCCAAATGCTCACCCACACTTAAATTTACACCTAATGGGTATCTCATTGTGACTTTAGTTTGCATTTCCCTGATGACTAACGAGCTTACATGAGTTTAATGATCATTGCGAAGTGTTATTTCAAATCCTTTGCTGATTTAAAAAATTTGGTTGTCTTATTATTGAGTCATAAGAATTTTTTAAAAATATATTCTAGATAGAAGTTGTTCATCAGATATATGTATTCTGGCTATTCTCACCAATCCATGGCTTGCCTTGTCATTTCCTTAACAGTAACTTTTGAAGGCATTGTTTTTAATTTTGCTGAAGTCCGATATAACATTTTTTTCTTTTATGACTTGTGCTTTCTGTAAAAAGTATTTGCCAAACCAAAGGGCACAAAGATTTTCTCCTGTTTTCTTTTTAAAGTTTTACAGTTTTAGCTTTATGTTTAAGTCTATAATCCATTTTCAGTTAATTTTTTCAGGTATAAGCTAAAGGTTGAGGTTCATGTTTTCTTTATAGGTATCTAATTGTTTCAAGACTATTTCTTAAAAGAACTATCCTATATCCACTGACTTACATTGGTACTTTAGCTAGGATTAATTAACCATATGCACATGGGTGTACTTCTGGATTTTTCTATTCTTTTCTATTGATCTATTCTGTTTTATTGTTCTTATACCATTATACCATTATCACACTACCTTGATTTACTGTAGCTTCATAATTAGTTTTAGATTTAAGGAATATAAGGCCTCTAACTTTATTTTTCTTTTTAAAAATTGTTTTAGCTCTTCTATATTGTAGGGCCTTTGCATTTCCTTTTATATTTTGAAGCATCTTGTTAATTTCTACAAAAAGCCTGCCACGTTAAAATTTTTAAAAAATATTTTTTTGTGTCATAAAACTTTTTAACAAAGAATTTCAGTGAAATGGTACTGAACTTCTTTGAATGTATTATACTATTTGGATCTGTAGATAGGATGCCTGCATGTGAAAGTTAAGTTTTAGACATGTACCTATTATTTCACTACTAAATAGCCACATATATATTTTGACAAAATATTTTAACTACAGAGAAAAGCATTAGAAATAATATTAACATCCATGTGCTCCCTATACAATTTTATGAAATAGGAACATTATACCATATTTACTTCTGACCACTAAAAAAGTCACACATCACTTGAAACACTCTTTTCCCCTCTTCTGTCCCACTCCCCTAAATTTGATGTTTATCATTCCCATGCATGCTATACTTTTACTACAAATGTATAACTCCCAACAGGGAATATGACATTGTTTTCAAACTTTATATACATGGATAACTGTATATGAATCTGATGGATGTTGAATGGTATCTGATTCTCATGACATGATGGTATGGTGCCATTATTAAGAATTCAAGATGAGTGTGTTGAAATGTCTCCTTTTGCAATTTTTTCTTCAATTATAGGATTCTTAGATGTATTAATGTGAACACATGAAGCACTAGTTCATTCAATTCTTATGTACTATATAATACTGCATGCTATATCTGTGGCACAATTTATCAACTCTCCTGTTGATAGACATTTAGATTATTTCCAATTTTTCCTTACTATATACACACAATGCTGCTGAGAAAATTTCTTACGTGTCTCCTTATGAACAAACTTCTCTGGGGTGCAAGTGCTGTGCAGTAGGTTACAATAATCTTAACTATACTGCCAAAGTGTTTATAAATTTATACTCCTACAAGCAGCGTATATATTCACCCACAACCTCACAAGCATTTGGCATTGTGAGATTTAAACTTTTTTGCCAAGCTGATGGATATGAAAGGGTACTTGATATCTTTGAAATGGCAGAATGGTGCTGGGTAGCATGGAAATGTGCTGCTCAGATCACCTTTCAAAAAGAACTTGCCTAGGAGTACAGTTAGATAACTACCTTCAGCCACGATGTTTTGAGATCCACTGCAACATTCTATCCAGGGTCATCCTCTTCCCATAGAGTCCCCAATAAATTTTTGAGTACAGCAGTAGTATTAGGGCCCCGTCACTTTTACTCAATGTGGAACTTATCTAACAAGCAATCTTTGCTCTGGAGCTCCCCACTGGCTTGGCTGAGACTTTGTCAAATATATATTAGAGTTCAAGGCTCTCTCTGCCCAATTCTGCTTCCTAGATGTGCATTATGGTATGAAGCCTTTCTCCCCCCCATCATTTTCCCAACACACTTCTTATATTTTAACTCCCATCTCAGTAGCTACTTCATGGAATACTCAAACTGATATCATAATTGAGTAGATTAGAGCTCAAGCCTCTGCTGAATCCAACTGCTTGGATTTGTATCCCAGCTCTACTTCTTATTACCTCTGGATGTTGGGCAGGTTATTTAATTTCCCTATATCTCAGTTTCTTCATCTTTAAAATGGAAATAATAGGAGTACCTACCTCACAGGCTTGAGAGATTAAATTAATATGAGCCCTTTAAACAACCTCTGACACATAATAAGCACTCAATAAATACTAGTCTTGTTTGCCCAGTATGATTTCATTATTTATCACAAGAGTTGAGATTAAGCTTGAGGATATATGAAACCATGATTCAGTAAACAATGACCTGGGACTACTTATTGCTCCTTCCCTTAGATATATGCATGTATTTAGATAGGTATTATTATAGCATGTAGGTAAACATATGGTGATCTCAAATAAAATGGTCAGTGATAATGACTAGTTCCAATCTAATTATCTTTGTCAATGATCAGTCTATATTCTAAAACTTGTTCCTCTACCATTTGTGTTTTAATTTTATTTTACTTAGAATAAATTACATATAAAAGTACCATTAAGGAATATTAACTGTTAACACTTCAGAAACATTATTGAGAGGCTTTGGTTAAATGTCTTTTCTATCGTAAAGTGCTGCATACATCTGAATTTCATAGTCTAAAAATCTTGAGACTGTTCTATTAGTTAACTTCTGGGAAGATATAAGAATCAAACAATATCATAAAAATTTTCCAAGACATTATAGAAGTCAAAACATAGCTAGTACTCTTTTTTAAATTGACATTTTCTCTGAAATTACTTTCCCAGAAATACCTACCAGCTCCCCCTTTTTCCAACAATAGTTTTCTAAAATTTAGAGTAATTATAGACCAAAATGAGTCAATCTATGAAGGAAGGTCAGGAAAGAGCTCAGTAACTAATACATTCATCTGCATTCTTGTCCAGTTAATGAGAATTTAGAAAGTTAATTAACATTTACAAATGACCCAGTCAAACATTTATTATAATAAGATACTATCTTCAGTTTTAAAACTAGGAGTTTGGCCAAACATAAACTTCTGAAATAAGAAGATGCTTGTAAAAATGAAATATATTTTGTCTCATTCCAAAATTCTGTATTTCTCCATAGCAAGAAAAATATCCTCTGTATTGTTCCTAAACCCCATGTGAAATATATGCCCAGAGGTCTGAGTCTGCAGATCTTTATAATGCATTTGTGCAAACAGATCATATATTTCATTCTTTAACTCACCCCATGGAAAGAAAAGCCAAGATAATGCATCAAAATATGGTGCTGGAGCAATTGACAAGAAGAGAAAAAGATCTGTACTATATTGTCAGTAAAATGGGTGATACCATACTTCAATTGATTGGCATAGGAAATTCTTATTTGGTTTTCTAAGACATATATTCTATTAAAACATATTTTTATCAGACTATGATTGCTTTTGCATACTCTAATATAACTTATCTTCTAAATTATCACTCTTTATTTCTTTCTGTAGTTGTTAGCTAAACTCCAGAACAGATTTGGTTCCAGATTTCTGGGTAAATTATCAAATTCCCTCTTCTCCCCAAAACCCTCTCAAAATAAAAATTTTTAAAAGCTTATTCTTTATTCAGGAGAATTCTTATTTAGCCATTACACTTTTCTCTGGCCAAAGTGATAATTACATCCTTTAGTGATTAGAAATATATGAGAAATTGGATTTCTCAGAACCGTATACTCTAGTATGTTAACTGGGATTTTGCAAAAACAGCAATCCTTGCCCATTTGATTTTGAGAACCATTAGGCAAAACAAAATTAAACAAGTTTCTTCACTCAGCATTTGAGTTCTCAGAACTCTAACGTACTATTGAGAGGAGGATGCATTATATGTAAATTTATCATTTTTACATAACTAGAAAATACCTTTTTATAGGCCAAAGAGAGCTGAAGAGAATACTGAAAGACCCTGCACATGCAACTCTTAACACAGGGTAAAAAGTTTCTAAGTTGTCAACGGTTTATAATAAAGACCAAAACCTGTAAGAGTTAATTATTATTCTTTACTAGTAAATAGGATAAGGGTATCACTTTTTGAGGGGAAAAAATTTTAAAGTCAAAACAAGATATATGCATCATCAGAGCCAAAAAACTTAGTTAATTTCAAATGAAGAGAAGTTTGTGGCTAGGTTAAGAAGTAAAAAAAAAATCTAACAATAGGCTCTATACAAAACTTCAGGAAAAGACCTTTTAAATTCTGGTAATACAAAATAAAAAGATCTCACGACAGAATGAGCTCACAATTTGAAGATATTCCTATCTTAAGAATTATTTATTGGGATAGCTCTAACTTTTTTCAAAGCTAGGCTTAATAAATACTAAGAAAATTCACAAAGTTCCACAAAATTCAAAGGGATAAACATTTTATAAGGATGTAAGTCAAATGACGATTTATAAACATAATTTTACGAATGCACCAAGTTTTCTTTTCCTAGGGGTGGCTCTATCAGATCATAAGTGAAAAGAGGTGTATGATAGTTTAGTGGAAAAAAGGAGAATGTGGCTACAACTGGGTCACATGGAGGATGTAATTGGTATTTTGAAAGTTGGCAATGCTTAAATCATAAGCATATGTGGAGTAAAGAATTTCCTACTATTCTTTCTCATATGAGCTGTATTAGTCACTATGCTTTCCCATAAGCTGATAACAATAACATTTTGTGGATTTTGTGGTTTCCGGGGGAAAAAAAGGGTAAGATTTATATTTTCAAACACCCAGCTAAGAAAACTTTTTCAACAAAAGAGAATATAGATTCAGAACGATGCTGGTTGTAAGTAAAATATCAACTATGGGACATTTCAAATTCTCCACATATCAAGGAATGTAAAGACAATATGGAATATATGATGAAATGTAACTTCAAACAAAACCTTTCAACTTCATAATCAAATATAAGATAACAAGGACAACATTTTAAAATATGGACATCATTAAACTAACTCACCAGATAGACTAAAGGACCCTAGAGATATAAATATGAAGTATCCTTGACATCACAACACCAAATAAATAAATAAACAAATAACAAAATTTGCTTTGAAACAATGGCATAGGAAAGTCTTAACACTGTCATGAAATCCTAACAGACAAGGTAAAGGATTTTCTCCTGAAACATAAGATGCTACCTTAAATTTCACATTGTTATATATTAAATTTTTTCATTAATTAATTTATTTCTATTATGGTAACATTGGTTAAAGAAATCCAATAAGTTTCAAGTACACTGATTTCAAATGCCATAGAAGATAATTTGTGTATAATGTGTTTTAATTGTATCTAAACATAATATTCTAGGCCTTAAAAAGGAAATATAATGACAATTTAAAAAAAAAAAAAAACAATTGAAATAGGAACAGTTAAACAAAGGATATCAGGATTAATGTTGGAGGGATTTACATGTTATGCTTTCAAACATTCCTTTGGTTCTACATATCAGGGAAGCTGTGCTTTGCTCCTTTTAGGGGTAACTGGAAAGGCAGTGCAATCAAATACTTTAGCCAGCTCCCTATATCCAAGGATTAGATTCACACAACTAAAGCTAAGATGAAGGTTTCCTCTAAAACTGAGGACATATTTATCATGTATTCAACAGAATTAGTCTCTATTAACAGATTTAGCTTGTCTATATTTAGTATATCTATATCTATATGCAAATAACTTTATATATCTATTGGATTTATATTGATATTTATATATCTATTTATAGAGTTAATCTTTACATGTAGGCTAATTCTATAAAAGTAACTAATAGTTCCTCAGAATAAAGGCAACAGATATAAGCTACAATATTAGTTTCAAATTATCTCTTTTAAGATATAAAATAAAAAGATTTAAATATTCCTATGAGCACATCTTTTGCAAAACCACAATCAAATATAAACAATGACTAAATATATAATATAGCAATGCTATATTTTTCTAGCTTTGATTCACAGGAACCTTTGTTTAAAGACTGCTCTCCAAGTTTTCCACTGTTATTGAAGTTTTTTTTAGTTTTTTTTTCATGTTTTTGTTACACTGTTATCAATTTTTAACAAAATATTTTAAAAGTTATAAAACTCTCAACCATTTCAACTCAAAACTTATATTTCCAAGGAAAAATCCTAAAAGTTAAGGATTTGATTTTGTTATCAAAAAGAAAATTCCATGATTGAAAAGTTTTTCTTCTATGATGAAGCATTTTTTTAATCTATAAAAAGTTAATTTCTTTTATACTCAAGTATAATAATAGATGGAGATAATTGATTCTACAGTACCAAATCATGTAAAATCACTACCATTTTTGAAAGAAGATGTTATGTCTGCCAACACGAATCTACTTTATGTTACGTGTTCTAAAATGAAAGTATTATGACACCACCTCCACAGCTTCAGTTAAGTCTTATTCTGCCAAGGCTTTTTATTGTATTCACATGTGTGCCCTAGGGACCTTATTTGGTTAAGTGTCTGTTAGCATTAATGTAATGGCTGGGTGGAGAGCCAGAGGAGAGAAAGAGCAATTAGGGGGATCATTTTATAAACTATATAAATGTCTAACCAATGTACTATATGCTTGAATCTAAAAATAAAACAAAAAATTTTTTAAAGTGTCTGTTAACACCTTCGTGTCAAGTATCCCATTTTTATAATAATAAAAAAGTGAGTTTTCAGTGGAAAATTTTTAATCCTTACCTTGCTTGATTCACTGTTCTGTTTGGCCCTATTAAATCCTTCTTTCCTGAAACTCTTACCCTTTAGCCTCATTGTTACATTTTCAACATCTAGCTCCTTTCCTCTGCTGTGGTAATATTCAGCTGGAGAAGTTAAATTATCATTAAATTAAAAAAAAAGGAATGGAAAGTGCATGTTTATTAATTTGTTAACTGCAAAAAGTTCTATCACTAATATATTGCAACAGACTAATAACTTATATGCTATAGTTCTCTAGCTCTACAATAAACTGTAAAGAAAGTAAAGACTTTTAAAATAAATTCCAGCACATTAAGTCTTAAGACAGAGCTGTTTCGAAATAAACTGAATCTAACTTCAAAGAAATACTTAAGAGATGAATGACAGCATTCCTTTAGAAGAAAATAAACATTCTCTCAAATATAATTTTTAATGTATTTTGTGAACCTAATGATTAAAATAAGACCAGCCTCTTAGATATTTGTTATATCATCTTTTGTAAATAGAATGTTTATACTCTCATATTCATTCACTATAAAAGACAAGATGTATAATGCCGACCACTTAACTATTACAACTTTCTTGCTAATGTGTGAAATTCAATGGCTTTTGAACATGAGAATAAATCCTTCAATAGGCCTAACTCTCAGCCCCCACTTTAATCAGAATCAATCAGTAACTCAGCATTACCAAAAAGCACCTGAAAACCAATGCTCACATGCCCACCACAAGCATGTTAGCTTAACGTCATGGATAATTAATTACAGGTCAAGGAAGAGTAGAAGCTCAGGTAGCTTGAGGCAAGACAGAACACTATGGAATTTAAGGTATTACAACATGGAGAAAGGATTCATACAGGAAACAGGAAAGGTTATAGCTTGGGCTGCCAAACTAAAAATGAGAACAAAAATAAGATTTAAAATTCAACTCAGTGTGCCAGAAAGCTTCCATATATTCATGAACCTCCTACCATCCACGCCCCAGACTTCTGAATGTAGGGTCAAGTTTTCCAGTCTGAGATACAAACAGCTTGGAGTTGACACTTCAGTCATCACAACAAGAACTAAGATTAACAAACTCAAAATTGATAACTCTTCTACAACCAATTGTTGCCCTCCCCACCCCAATGGAAAGACAAACAGGCAAATACACAGCTTATTGGAAGAAAAAGGCCAGAAGAAAACCCTGCATCTAAAGCCAGTATCTCCACCAATGCGTTAAAACTGTAACTGATGAATTGCTGGCAGCTCAGTGTAGACTAACCTGAGAATTAAAAACTCCTAGGGGCCTAGTCTTAGGGAGAACCAACTCACAGTTTTGCCTCCAAGAACCTCACCAGGTTATTCTCACTGGAAAGATTGGGGGAAAAAATTCCTTTATGCTTCCCGCAGAAGGAAAGAAAAAGTAAGCATTTTGAAATACAATTAGAGTGCTCTATTCTCCTTAAAAAGCCCCTCTAGCCTTCAAATTAGGAAACAGGAAATACCCATCTTAGGCTCACCAAAAAACTGAGACCTAAACATAGGACTATAACACGCTTCCACTCCCCCCTGCATCTTATTACTACCTCAACAGGTCTCCAGTAAATAACAGGAGATAACAGGAGTTAAAGAACTGAAAGCTTCAGACTATTTAATGCGACTGTGGGAAAATCCAAAGACAATGGGGAGACAAAAACAAGGAGAGTGAGAAAATTTTAGTTTCTAACCATTTAACTACAGCAAACCGTAAATACAGCCTGTTAGCCAGATAAACAAAAATCCTCACACTAAAGACCTATCTACCTTAGTTCCCTTTATTCTGTATGTCATATCCAGCTTGTAACAGTAAGTTACAAGGAAGTTAAAAGGTTAAAAAAAAAAAAAAAGGCAGTTTGAAAAGACAAGGCAAGCAACAGAACTAGATTCAGATATGGTACAGATTTTCAAATAATTAGACCAGCAATTTAAAGTAACTATAATTAATATGCTAAAGGATCTAATAGAAAACATAGTGACAACATGCAAGAACATATGGGTAACATAAACAGAGAGATGAAAACTCTAAGAAAGAATCAAAAAATAATGCTAGAAATCAAAATCATAGTAACATAGATGGAGATTGCAGTTGAGGAGCTAATCTGTAAACTAGACATGGAAGGGGAAAAGATTAGTTGGCTTGAAGGAATGTCAATAAGAACTTCCAAAACTGAAATGCCAAGAGAAAAAGCACAGAATAGTCAATAACTATAGGACAATTACAAAAGATATAACATACACATAATGAATATACCAGAAGGAGAAGAAAGAAAAGAACAGAGGAAATATTTGAAATAATAATGGCTAAGAATTTTTACGAAATTAATGACAGACACCAAACCACATATCCAGGAAACTCAGAGAACACAAAGCAGAATTAATACTCCCCCCAAATTTTTAATTAAATATATCATATTCAAAATACAGAAAATCAAAGACAAAAAAACACTGGAAGAAGCCAGAGTGGGGGTGGGGGAGGAAACCTCATATAAAGGAAGAAGATTAAAGATTACATCAGATTTCTCTTCAAAAACCATGCAAGCAAGAAGAAAGTGGAGTGAAATGTTTAAAGTGTTGAAAGAAAAAAAACGCTAACCTAGAATTCTGTATCCAGTAAAATTATCCTTCAAAATTTAAGGAGAGATACTTTCTCAGACAAACAAAAACTGAAGGAATTTGTCAACAGTAGACCTGACTTGCAAGAAATTATTTACAGAGAAGAAAAATTATATAGGCCAAATTATATATCCTTTCTGGATCTACAGAAAGGAACAGCATTAGTGAAGGAATAGATAAAGGTAAAATAAAATATATTTATCTTAATTGATCTAATACATAATTTTCTTCAAAATAATGGTAACAATGTATATGGTGATTATAGCTTATTATAAGTGAAATGAATAACAGCAATGTTATAAGAGACGGCAAGGAGGAATTGGGGATATTCTGCTATAAGGTATCTCTACGACCCATGAAGCTATGTAGTCATTTGAAAGTGGATTTGTATTAGCTGTAAAGGTATACTACAAATTCTAGGGCAACCACTACAAATATTTTTTAAAGAAGTATAATACAATAATATAAGAGAGAAAATAAATTTAGGGTCAATACTTTTTCCTTATCTTAGCTAACTCCTTGGCTTTCCTTTATTTACAGTTATCTGTTAGATGTGTCTTTTAGAACTTCATGTATTTCAAATTCTGGCTCCTCTAGTTGCTCTTTTTGCTGCTCATGTTTTGCCAAGATGGTAAATAAGTTAAATAAACAAACAAAAATTCTGCCTACCATAGTGAAAGAACTGATCTAACAACCACATTGTCTAAACACATGGAAGTCTGACAGAATTTCTGTAACCCTTGCCTCACCATGAACATGTGAATTGGGTACTAGCTGATATAAAAACTCTGTGCAGATGAGTCTGATGATACTAGTAATAAAAATATACCTATATCTCTAGTGCATAGAACAATACCTGGCATATAGCAAGTATTCATTATTTACTGAATAAATGAACTGATGTTTAAAAAAAAAAGGATATTTGATACATGCTGAGAAATAAAATTTTTAAAAATATTATTTGTCAACTTGCTTTAACATCTGTCGCACAAATAAAATGAAGTCTCCTATATTGGTACGCATTTCTGAATTCTAACTTTAGAGAAATATGAGTATGCCTGGGAAACATCTTATATCTGGCATATTATGAGGTGTTGAGACCAGGTGTCTAAGTCTTTAAACGTAAAACATCTACTTGTCTCACTTGTGAAAAATTACTTTGAAAATTTTCCAGATACGTATGCAGATTTAGGCAGCCTAACCCCATGATTAAAGCCAATTCCATGGAAATTTAATATAACTTTTTAAAATATCAAGGCATGATAGTGAATCAATATGAACGAAGTGGCAAAATCTGCCCCTAATTTTCATTTCATATGGTTTGGCACTTAAGCAACTAAACTAGTCTTTCCTTAAAAGTCAGAAGAGACAAGTGAGATAGGTCTTCTCTGACAGCTCATCTCCCCCATGTTATTCATTAGGTACACTATTCCTTATACTCTCTTGCAGTATCCTAAACTCATTTCCACAGCAGGGCTTATTGAAAATGTCTATTTATCTCTCTCCCCAACTACTCTGGGTTCCTCAAGAGCATTTAGCAAAAATGAATGCCTAGTACAGTTAGGTCCTCAATGTACATGCTGAATAAATAAATAATTCAAGGTACTCTAAATATTTTCTTTGACTCATTTTACAGAAATCATTGGTGTGATAGGAGATAGCTAAAGAAGTCTGGGCTAATTTCTCTCACTGTGTATCAGTCAACAATGTTTGGATTTATTTATATTTCCTTTACCTCACTATCATTTATTTGTTTGCCTATATGTCAGTATAGCTTACCCAGAAAAACACTTCAACTTAAACAACTACAAAAATACTGCTAGGACTGTGAACCTACACTGAAGTGAACAGTCTCCTTAAGACCTGTTTGGTTATAGCATGCTCTTTTCCTGCATATAGCATTATAAAATGCTAACAGCAACCAGACTATCAAATTTAAATGGCTATCTTTCTACTCAAAAAGATGTCTGGGAAAATTTTTTAACTCTCTAGACTGGCATTCCAGCATTTAAAATTTCAGACAATCAATGACTTTCTTCCATTCAATGGCAACCAATTCATATTAGAAGTATGAGATCATTCTAAAGAAAAATAAAATGACTCCCATTCTTTTTCAGTTTTTGCAAAAACAGCATATGAATTTTTATCAAGATGGTGTACAAATGTCAACCTAAATTAAGATTAAATTTAGGAACAAAAGGCAAAAGAAATATGGTGACTTCTAGTGCTTCAGCTGAATGAAATCTTATAAAGCAGAATATAATTTCAGAAGAAATCTATGTGTTTACAATTTAATATACATAATTGTGGACTATATTTTCTTGCTTTGTTTTTCTTAACATTAGAATGTTAAGAATGAAAAATCGTGCATGGGAATACAATATATTATAAAACACAACAACCTAACCACTAAAGTATAATATATAATAGTCACTGAAAACTATTATGTGTCAGGGACTGTTTAAAACCAAGTAGATTGCTTTTTTCTATTTTGTATTTTAACCTACAACAAAAAGCAGAAAAGTTTTAATTTTAGTTAACTACCAGTTTTAAATTTAAAAGATTAAAAATCTTAATGGGAACTATTTTGCAACCAGAGATAAACTGAATGTATTCAACAAATATTTACTGAGTGTTTCCTAGGAGTGGGGCTCTGAGGACATAGCTGTGAACTAAACAGAAAAAAATCCTTGCCTTGCAGAGGTTATATTGTATTTATGGGAGACAGATAATAAGTAAATTGTACTATATGTTTAAGGTGATAAGTGTGATGGTTGCAATTTAAAACAGAATGATTCAGGGAAGGCTTCAATGAGAAGGTGACAAGTGAGTAAAGACTCAGAGGTGGAGAGGGAAAAGGAGAAAGGCCAGTAGGTTCAACCCAACAGCAATGGCAAAAAACCTGAGGTGGGAGTGTATCTGAAGTGGACAAGAAATAGCAAAAATTGGAATGCCTAGAAAATGAAACTTCTACTGAATTCACATAAATTTCCTGTTTCTTTATAACTCAAATACCAAAAGGTATCATCAAGCAGTTCTGTTTGTTTAGGGAAG
>NW_006494614.1:13610085-13688920 GCF_000325575.1 Pteropus alecto | reverse complement strand
GAGGAAAATGTTTTCAAACACATCACCTAATTTTCCATAATTGCCTTTATACAGTTAAAGTATTGCTTATCTATGGCTACATGTTTAAAATTCAGCCACAAGCTTAAAGTTATTGTAATTCTATTTCCACCATTATATACAAAACTGCATTATAAGACGTCTGAACTCAGAATGTGTTATTTGCACCTGACATATTTGATAACATTCTTTAAATCAGAGAGGAATGTAATATAATGATTAAGAGCATAAGTTCTGGAGCCAGACTGTCTGAATTTGAATATCAGCCCTGTCACTTTCTAGTTGGGCAGCTATAAAAATTTACTTCTCTGTGTCTCTCTTGCTTATCTGAAAAATGGGAATAAATAATTGTAAGAATACCATACAACTGTTCTAATGATTAAAAGTTTGTAAAAGCACTTAGAACTGAGCCTGGTATATATTTTTTAAAATGTACTAGCTGTTTTTATAGTTGTTGTCATTGTTATTAATATTGATGGAACATATTGGGTGTGGTATTTTTTGAAGTGTCATAACCAAAATAAGAAGGAATTGTGATTCCTTAATTCTTAATATTTATTCTCTCCTGATGGCAACAGAAAAGCCAAATCCACAAGATTTGAATGCATATCAAGTATTTATCATTTTATTTTATTTTTAAAAATATTTTTTTTAATTATTTTATTTATTTATTTGTTTGTTTTTACGGTGACATTAGTTAACGAAATCCAGTAAGTTTCAGCTGTACATTTTAACAGTAAGGCATAAATATATTTACACTGTGTGTTCACCTTCCATAGTTAGATTTCTTTCTGTCACCACATATTTGACCCCTTTTACCCCATCTACCTCTCTCATTCCCCCTCCCCTCAACCCTCTGGTAACCACCAGTCTATTGTCCATGTCCATAAGTATTTATTTATGTATTTAAATAGATATTTTTAAATGTCAAGAAAACAAACAATCCATTCAAATCGAGTCACCTTCTGATAATTTCTAAATTAGAAGAAAATATGCCTTTTAATAATTAATATTTATGAGTGCTCAGTAGTATGTAAAAGGTATACTTAAAAGCAAATTCTTTTGCATTTTGTAACACTTCGGAGAAAACCACAAACGAGTGATAAACTGAGGAGCAGGGTAGCTACTCTAAGGAAATTTAGTCCTTACCAAGCATAAAACACCCCCGAAAAATATATAGTCATGTGCCAACTATCAACAAGGATACATTCTGGGAAATGCATGATTAGGTGATTTTCTCACTGGGTGAACATTATAGAGTATACTTACACAAACCTAGATAGCATAGCCTACCTGAACTATATGCCTATTTCTCTCAGGCTACAAGTCTGTACAACATGTTACTGAACAAAACACATGAGTTTAAATCAAGCACAGCAAAAATGATGCAATCAAGAGACTTGGTAAACATGAGATATATGAAGCTGCTATTGGTATAACACAGTATACTGTTTTACAGCTAACTTTTTTTATACGTAGAAAAAGTACACTCTAAAATAACATTAAAAAGTATAGTATAGTAAGTACATAAACCAGTAACACAGTCATTTATTATCAAGTATTATGTACTGTATGTAATTGTGTGCGCTACATTTTTATATGACTGGCAGCGCAGTAAGTTTGCTAACACCAGCATCATCACAAACATGTGAGTATGATGGCTACAATGACTATAATGGACACAGTGACTACGACATCACTAGGGTGCAGGAATTTTTCAGCTCCATTATAATCTATCATTGCCAAATCTATCACAGTCCATCACTGCCAAAACTTTGTTATGTGGCACATGGATGTATTTCTATTAAAAGTTTCCTTATAGCCTCAAGTTGTTCTCTCCGTGTCTATAAATAGCCCTTGTGAAACATATCATTTTAAACTGTGCCAGTAAAAGCAGTTGAAAATGAATCAACATCAAATTAAATTGAAAAGTGAAAGTTCCTGTATTCAATTATAATATCATTGGGAACTTACTATTCCAAGCACTTTACATGGACCGTATATTTCATTTAGTCATAAAAATAAAAATATTTTAGTCTCTAATAATAATGAGATTTTACTAATCTTTACAAATTTTTTCTATGGAATTATATCTATAAAACTTCACTAACAATTTCTCTTCTATTGTGATAAAAAAACACATAACAGTAAACTTACCATCAACAGTTTTTAAGTGTATAATTCAATAGTGTTAAGTATATTTACAGTGTTGTACCAGATCTCTAGAAACATTTTAATCTTGCAAAACTGAAACTCTATACCCGTTAAACACTAAATCCCTCTCCTCTTTCCCCTCAGCCTTTGGCAACTACCTTTCTACTTTCTGTTCCTATGATTTCGACTCCTTTAGACACTTCATATGAATGAATTCACACACTAATGATTTCTTATGGGCAGAATTTTATTTAGGCATGAAACTAAAGACTCAGTGCCTAGTATTTTAACCTGGACAAAAACAATGTTTTCTAAAATACACTAAATAGAAATAAATTTTGCCTGGTAAATCGACCATGTGGAATGGGGCAAGGGGGTGAAACAGGAGAAGGGAAAAGGATATCATACTATATCTGCTTCTGGGTCAGTTTGCATTTGTCCTCAATCTCCCTTTCGCCCAATTTCTATTTCCAAATAACATTTGTATCATATAAATTCTCCAGGGTAACTTTTATCACAAACACCATTAAAATGAACTAAACATTTTAGTTATTCTCTCGCATTTACTTGTAGCATTTTACTTGCTCTCTGTGCACACGATTTTCAATAGCTGTAACTTCTACTGGGCAGAAGCTATAGGTCTGGAGTAATCCAAATATTGGAGTACTTTAGAGTTTAATTAATAAAACTAAAAAGGTTAGAATCATTAGTTGTTTATATCCTTAAATACTTGTAACTAGAAAATAACATAAATCCTTGCTAATTAAATCATGCCTTAAGTATGGGACATACGATTAAATTTTTACTTCCTACACAAAAAATCCTTTTACCCTTGAAATGCATATATAATACTAAAGCTTGTCCAAAAACATTGAACAAATATAAAATCATGTTATGTATGTTTTGTTCGTTTATGAAGTTATTAGTTTTATACTACAAAGCCATAGAGAGTAGGAACACTATTTTTTTATGGAATTTAGAATTAATTTCAAGTAATCATCCAAAACACATTCCCTTAAAAGTTACATACAGTCTTCAGATACAACATCTCTAACATTCCAGAACTGTAAGATTTTACCTCAGCCCTCATTAAACAACCATTTGTTGAGCACCCATTATGTATGATGATAGGCATCATAAAGGAAAATGAGAAAAACCTAGTCCTTCAGCTCTAGTATTTCAAGACTTAGTGCTCGGATAAATAAATTTAATTATAATTCAGTGTGATGCTTGCCATTATGGTGTATCCATGCTACTGAAACATATAAGAAGCTTCTGTAATCTAGACTGAGATAGTCTACATATTTAAGCTGAGTTATGGAAGAAAAGCAAGAATTAAACAAAAACAGTGGGGCAAGAAGGAAAAGTATGTACGAAGACAGATGTGACAGAAGAGTGACATGTACAGGCAACTAAAACTAGTTATTTATAAATAGTATAGTCATCCCCTCTTATCCACAAGGGGGATATGTTCCAAGACCTGCAGTGGATGCCTGAAACTGCGGCTAATACTGAAATATATATATAATATATATACTATATATATATTATATATATATATAAATTTATATATATACTATAAAAATATATATATACTATACATATACTGTGTTTTTTCCTATACATACACACCCATGATAAAGTTTAATTTGTAAGTTATGTGCAATAATGGATAAATGATAATAAAATGGAACAATTATAATAATATACTGTAATGAAAGTTGTATGAATATGATCTCTCTCCCTCCTTCCTTACTCTCTCCTTCCAGTAATTTTTATATTTTTCAGTCCAAAGCTATACCTGAATCTGTGTAACCATCCATTACTGGCAGTAAGTGGCTAGATATCACTCATTTCAAGTGGTCCCTTGCTAGTCTTGTAACATTTAGGCTCCACGCTTTCTGAAGCAACATGCTGCCATCAACAGAAACACATTTTCTGTCATATCTTCCACCCACAAATTCAATGCCTTTTCCATCTTAACTAAGCACTTATCAGGTACTATGACCATAACTTTTGCAACTTGAGGTACAACAGCAAAACTAGCATTGATTTCTTTTTCCTTAACAATTTCAAGGATAAAAGATTTGTTCTTATTGTAAATCTTAGCAACCTCAGCATATGATCTTTTTCTTAAGAACTTTCACCCTTTCACTTAAAGGAAATATTTCACAGCTTCTCTATGGCATATCAGAATTGCAGCATCACTACTCTTGTGCTTTGGGACCATTATTTAGTCAAATGAGGGTTACTTGAACACAAGCACTGTAACAGTTGACCTGATAACCAAGATAGCTACTACACGACTAACAGGCAGGGGACATATACAGCATGGAGACACTAGACAAAGGGATGATTTACATCCCAGGCCAGACAAAGAGAGATGGCATGAGATTTCATCATGCTACTAGGAATGGCGTAATATTTTAAACTTATGAATTGCTTGTTTCTGGAATTTTCCATTTAATATTTTTGGACGATGATTAACTGCGGGTAACTGAAACTTCAGAAAGTTGAAAGTGCAGATAAGAAGAGACTACTGCGCAAAGGATATACGGAGAGGTAGAGGGTGGCAAGAGAAAAAGGCAAAGTGTATGGGCCAGATTGGACAAGAATTTATATGTAGAAGGTGAAACAGTTAATAAAGGGGTAAGTTCTTGAAGACATTACTGTGATACAAAAAAAAAACCTAGAAGTTACTGAAGGATTCTGTATGGTAATAAAGATATAAAGTGGTCAAAGTCTAGGGAGGCTGGGATGTGGTTATCATAATGGAGTCAGGGCATGGATCAAGGGCAGAGAAATTGTCTGGATGGATTTAGTAATGAATCTGTTCTTGAGATAATGCACAGGAAACTATTGAGGAAGAAAAAATTGTTATTTCAATTTATTCTCTGGGATAAATTGAGATGGTACTGAGATAGATGTTTTAAAAAGAGAGAGATAGTCAAGAACTGGCCTAGTCGATTGGCATAAATGGCTTATATAAGCCTAATCTCATTTTTAATCTTTGCAAGTTAATTCAATAGTTTTTAGTATCTTGTATCATCTTTTATTGAGGAAGTAATTTTTATTATGAACTTGCTTTGAAGCTGACCACACAATTAATATGCAGCATAGGGAATATAATACAAAGCAAATAAAACCCTTGTGTGAAATTTTTTGTCTTGAATTAACACCTTGTCAATTGTCTTGAGCTCCTGATGAAATACATTTGGGCAAAATAAGGAAAAGCTGACGTTTATGCAAAATGAAATAGTTTAAAATGTTGAATGAGAAGTTTATTCCTCTGGGTCAAGTATAATTATATGCCATGATGATAAAACACTTTCAATGGACTCATAATGACCACGATTATCACTGAATCACGGAATTTTATGATACAGCTCAGCCTTGAATGTTTAACTTCTTTAGTACTTTAATAAAATCCTAAAGTTAGAACACTTCAGAGAATGTTTAATTCTAATCCATCCTGCCACTTAAGGCACAAATTGTTATATATTTAAGCGCATCTGCCTATGCACTTAAAGTGACAGAGAGGTCACAAATAATACTAACAACAAAAACAACCCATACAACTACTGAATGATTTTTATGTGCAAGCATTATAGTATATTTTACATACATTATTTTATTTTATTTAATTCCAACTATTAAATCTTCTCTCTACATTAAACCAAATTTGCCAGCCTATAACTTTTAATTAAATTATTGGCCCTAATCATCCTTCCTGGGGGGAAAATATAGTTATTATTTATAGCATTTAATAAAAGTAATTTTGTTTTTTAATATTTAATCTCAGTCATCACAATAACCTTATGAAGTAGGTAGGCAGTTATTATCTTTCACATTTTTCAAGAGAGAAACTTAGCCTTAGGAAAGGTAAGTAACTTCCCCATGGTTGCAAATACAATAGTTGATAGAGCCAAGGGTGGATTTCGAAGCTCAGGTTTTACTTATGACATCCCCTGAGACGTGGGCTTTGTATCCTGACAAAACCAGGTGGTGAGCTCCCTGAACTGAGAGTGAGATCCCCAACCATGGTGAACTGACTGAAGTAAGAAATGTCATTATATGAGGCCTCTGAAGAAACAACTGCGCACCTATCCCAGGCAACACCACTCCAAAATGTACTCAGTATAATTAAGCCTTTTTTCCATTCAAATTTCTACACATCCCAGTCTATCCATACTGGTTAGCAATAAATTTAACAGTCTATCCATACTGGTTAGCAATAAATTTAACATTTGGTTTTCTATTCACAAATGTGGCTTTCTTTACCATGTATACTGTAGGACATGGTATTATTTTGACTGAATAAATATTAAAAAAAAAACGGGTTGCTATCTGTGGATGCCACACACAAAAAAAGTCTTAAGAATTAATCACTACATTATGGTTAAAATAAAAGCAAGAGTTCACATTAATTTTTAGCAAAAGTATCACAACTAAAGAAGTATAGTGACTTTAGCAACTAATTTCATAAAGAGATAACGATTAAAATTTATCTGATTTATATTAATTAAGTCATTCCCTATTATTCTGTCATCAATTTCCTGCTTCCTTCACTGTATTTATCACAATTTCATTGTTTCATTTGATTATTTGCTTATTTAATTGTTTACTGTTTTTCTCCTTTAGTAGAGAATAAGCTATTTGAAACACAGTGCCTGGCTTTCAACAAATAAATGAATGAATCAAAACAATGAGAAAAAAATGGATGGTTTGGCATGATGTTTTTACTGGAGATATCTAGTTCCTGTAAGGACACAGGTAGTCTAGGGCAACTCAATGTTTTGTTCCAATGGCTAAATTTCCAAACCAAATATATTATGCAAAAGCTAGCATTTGTCATGTGGCTTGCTAACAGAATATCAGAGATAGAGTCCATCCTACAGATTTCAGAACATACCTTAATCACAAACCTTGAAGCATTTTTACTACTCAATTTTATCTTTATCTAAATGTCATTGTACTGAACTCTGCGATATGGCACTCAGATCTCCCACTGTTGTCTTAAGGACTGCCTCAGCTGCAGGAAGCACTAATACACACACTTTTTCAAAGTGACCCATCATGTCCAATGATTAATCAGTACAAAGGCTTGGCCATCTCATCATAACTGGGGACAACTAGGAAAAGCCACTCTACCTCCAGAATTCTCTGTGAGGTAAGTGGAAAGTGTCATTGTTTCCATATCACAGCCCAATTTCTCCCTCTTCCCACTCCTACTTCCTTCTACAGGAGTTGATTTCTAGAGCACTTTTTTTAACACTAAAGTTATTTCCTAATCTACTCCCCAGGTAACCTAATCTGTGGCAGTTAGTACCAGGAGTGGTCTAAGAAAGCAGGTAATAAGATGAGGCTTTGGAGCTGGATCACTTGCTGCCTGGCTGGCAATGAGGACCCATCACTGGTGGCAGCTGGAACACAGAGAACCCCTGGCACAAGGTGGCAGTCCCACTGTTAAAACTTTCACCAGAAGTAGGTAAGGATGGTATACCAGTGGAAGGAAACACTTTAGCTGGAATGATGTATCAGATGTTTGAGAAATAGTAGCTATGAGGACAATGAGAAAATAATACAAAAATGCTGAGAGCAAGTAATCATCAGTGTGAAAGCCAGAGGACTTCCCTGGCAAATACAAAGTGTTCTCAAATACTGTAGCTTCTGGACAGAAAAAGATGATGCCCAAAACAGGGATTAATCAGCAGAGTAGTCATAAACTCCAAAACTCTTAAGAAAGGCAGATATGCTAAGTTAGGATCCTGGTTGAAAAGAATAGGATCCTGCCATACGGGTTGAGATTCCTGGTTTGATGCCTTCCAAAATCTTGAATTCCCCACTTTCCCAGAACTTTCTGAACCCACAAAAGTGGCCTGCCCCTTCTGTCTTGGGGATTATGCAGATAGACACTTCTGTCCCATAAGACAAAAATGTGCCTCCTTAACCCCCATCTGTCTACCCTTACCTCCTCTCCAGACCTCTAGGCCTGTATAATTAAGGTTATGTCACATTATAACCCACCCAGGAAACACTAGGTCTCATAAAGGAAGAAAGAAGCTATTCCATAAAGGAACTGCAAGATCTAGCTAGTTTATATTAGTGAGGAGAGTACATGTGAGATTAAATTCTGAGACTGTTTGATCAAAGGGGCCAGATTAGATAAGGGAGAGTCTATCGATTTGAGGACATTCTCCTGAGATGGAGGGTTAACAATCAGCAAGAATCTCAGCAGATGGTATAAACTTGCGACTAAAACGGTTTCCAGAAACATGGACTAATATTAAGTATGATTGAAATATCAGAAATGCTGTGGCATATGGCAGAAGAGGGGATTACAAGACTCGGAGAGTACATTCTGGAGTGCATATGCTACATAAGGCCAGAAAACCCATTAGATGATTGTGCTCCATAGGGAGGTCTAAAAAACACACTATTTACCAAAGCCATAAAAAAACATGCTAGTGAGAAGACATCTACATTACTCAGTTACTCTTCCAAAGGCCAGAGCTGACAGAAAGAAGGACTCACCAACATTAATAGCAATGTGGATGATAGAACCAGGCAAGGATCAGAAGTCATCAGAAGCCAGGTGATCACAATTAAAAGAGTGGCAAGGATGGGTATGTGTGTGGAGCGGACCTACAGTTACTGAGATAATTAATAAAATTAATAAAATACATATCACTAAAGGCAAAATAGCTAAAAAGGCTACCACGCAATATGTACATTCAAAAAAAATCAGATGGATGAACACAAGGCTAAGGGTAGTTGCTCCAATGAAATCACAATACCTTGCTCAATTTACAAACCTGAGCTAATTTTCAGACCCAGAGTCCACTAATGGAAGAAAAGGCCTAATGTCCAGAGGGAAAGACCTCGCTACCCCATGGCAAGAATACTAGGTAATAAGATCCTCAATCTTCTCCACCAGAAGGCCCTTTATTAAGGTAACTCTGCACTGGGGAGAGGGAATACCTAAACATTTAGAATTGACAGTGATACTAGGAGACCTGAAATATGCTGTCCTTCTCATTAGAAGCATATGGAGGCCAGTAATAAATGGAGTTCTTGCCAAGGTCTAGCACATAATGGGTCCATTGGGACCAGAGACCCACCTGATGGTGATTCTTTAGTCACTAAATGTATAATCAGAATAGACATACTTGGTAAGTGCCGTTAACACCAATATCAAGTCTTTGGTCTATGAGGTAAGAGCTATAAGTGTTGAGAAAGCCAAGAGGAAGAATTTGAGACTGCCCCCATCTCAACCAAGACAATATAGTAAATAAAAAACCCAACATAGTATTGGTTTGAGATGGGGGAGTGGCAGGAATTAGTGTTCCTTTAAGGAACTAAGGAGCATGCAGGGGTGGTGCCAATAAAGTTATCCAAGGCTTTGGTGAGTCCAGGTTGCAGCATGACTTCTCCCTTTAGCCACTCTCATTTCTGTCCCCTCCTTTCAAAAGGGGTTGATTCCAAGAATACTCCTTCATAACTCCTCAGAATCTGATTCCTAGGTAACCCAACTTGCAATAATCATTTTCCACCTTGAATTTAAGTTCCATTTTCTTTTAAAACAATGTTGGAATTATCTTCCAGACTACTTCCCAATATAATTGGGGAGTGCTAGGTTTCACTTTTGGAAAATTTTTCACAAAGCAATGTCATACTAGGAAGTATTTTTGAAAAATCTTTGGGATTTTTTTCAGAGAAGAGCCTAGAAGTATAAGTCCTGATTTACAGGTACTCTCTGCATTTAAAATTATTGTTGACTCTTATCAATCCCCCTTTCCATATCAAAGACTTTAGGTAACCCCTCAGTTCAACATTGAAAAAAGCTTTTCTGATTTTAGATTGACAAAGCACATTCAAAATTAGCTCATATCTCATTTTCTCCAGAAAGCTTTTCATTGATTCCAAATGGAATTATTTCTCTTTTTATTTCATCAGCAGTTAAGTATATACACGCTATGTTCATAACTTGTTTAATAGCTTCTTTGTAAATATATTAAAGTTGTCTATATAAAGTTAGACTTTATTTACACAAAGACAATAAAAACAAATTTGTTGAAAATTTCATTCTCCTTTTCTTTTATATAGCCTCACAGTATTCTCAACATAATCTCCTGATTAATGTCACTACCTAGAAAGTTAAATAATTTTAAAACCTTACATAAGTTTTACAGAGTAAGAAATTTAAAATTAAATATGAAAAACTATTAGCAATTAGCTGTACTAAGCAATCTTGGATTTAAACTATATAGTTTCTCAACTGTTTCTATGAATAAGTTTAATTAAATAAGTTAATAAATAATAGCAATAAATGAATCAGGTGTGTTTTTAAAAAGTAGTCCATACTAACTGGCAAATATACTCTGCATTAAAAGCTTGAATAATGGGAGATTCAATATATTTTATATATTATGCAAGCTGATGAAAATACTTCCTGCTGTTGCATACAACTTAAAAATAAACCTTATATTAAAAAGAAACCAAAAGAATGCCTCTAGTTACAGCTGATTCTAGCAATGAGTTTATTTCTATGAAAAAACCAAGGAAACATATATGTCTTTAAATAGTACATGGTTTCTGTGGCTATACAGTAAAAATAGAATGACTCTTACTGTGACAAAATTCTCCCAGAATATATTACTAAATTATGGTAGAAGTCTCTTCTTTGAAAGAAATAAACTGGAAAATTTTATAGTAGCACTTGGCCCACAGTAATATACTACTCAGACTAGGTGAAATATAGTGCTGCATTTTAATCAAACACTGTATTTTATTTTTAACATTTTATTTATTTATTTATTTATTTATTTATTTATTTAAACATTTTATTCATTTTTTTTTTCTTTTTTCTCCCTACCCTCTCCACCCTCTTAATCACAGATTCATTGGATGTCCTGGTCCTTGCTCCATTCTAGACCCTGTAGATTGTACTAATGCATGCTCACTTTTTCCTCTGCTTCTCCTACCACAAAAGAGTGAGATACATCCAGAAAAGACTATCATAGATCAAATTTTATCAGCAACCAGAAACAAAGAACAGACTGCCAACAATCATAAAAAGGCTTGCTCAGGTAATTTAGTTACTGGCTATTGCCTCTTCCACTATAACCATGCATTCCAATAACCACAGGATCTAAAGATTTTTGTAGGAGAAAAGTATCTTCAGGGATAGCAACACAGACAACCTTTTCAGAGATAGACTCATGACGATATCTTCTGGCCAGTAGGAGTTATGAGGAAGCGACTTCATTTAAGTCGCTTCTAATTATTAACATACTGCACCACACTTGGACATTGTTCTACTTCATTATGTTAGGTTATCTTTAAATTTTTGAATTTCAACTCGAATATAGATAAAATAAATATTGTACATACTTGGAAGAAACTGCCGCCATGAATTCATCCAAAAAACTGTCATATTCAGGACCTCTCACTCTTCTCTGCCGGAGTCCAATGTACAATGGATCGTTAAGTAACTCCTATTTAAAAAAAGTTACCAGAGATATAGAAATAACTAAAGGCAAGTCATTTACTTGTTCCAAGCCTCAGTTTTCTCATCTTTATAATAAAGATAGAAATGGAAATAAAATCTTGCCAAACTGCTTCAGAATCAACATAGAGAGTAAATATTTAGTATTATATAGAATATATCTACAGTATATGCCAAATAAGAAATACAATTGCTAAACATTAAAAATGTTCTCCCTTATTCTGGGGAAAAGAAAATAAATGATAATCTCTCAGTGGTGCTAATTAGGAAAGCTCAGTTCAGATTTGATGGGCAAAATTTATCACATAGAAAAATAATATTAGGTTTTGAAGTACTATATTAACTTAGGAAATGGAAAGGTAGCAATTCCTTTCTTAATTTTTTTTGTTTCTGAAAGCAAAATCATCAACCAACATTTGATTACATCATTAATATTACATGTTAAAAATAAATTTTTTAGCTTTGACTAAAGCTTTTCTTAAACTTCGTAAACTTTATATAGTTAAGATTATTTTCAATGATATATGAGACAACATTGCTCTGCTCAAGATTTCCTATATGCAATGTTATTGTTTTTTATTAAATTATTTTTTAATTGAAGTATAATTTATACAGAGTAAAATGCATCCATTTATAACAAAAGCTCCCAGTAAACTAGGTATAAAAGGAACTTCTTCAACCTAATAAAGGGCATATGTAAAAACCCCACAGCTAACAACATATTTAATAGGAAAATTGAATGCTATTCCCCTAAAATTGGAAACAAGACAAGGATATTTACTCTCACCACTTCTACTCAATACTACACTGAAGGCCTTAGCCATTACAATAAGGCAAGAAAAAGAAAAAATAGGATTATAGATTGAAAAGGAAGAAGTAAACTTTTTGTACATACATGATCGTGTACATGGAAAATACAAAAGAATCTAGAAAAAAATTCACTAGAAAAACTATGTGAATTTAACATGAGTACAGAACATAATGTCAATCAATATATACAAATCAAATGTATCTTTTTTCATCAGCAACAAACAACTGGAAATGAAATAAAATACACAGCTCCATTTACAATAGCATTCCAAAACATGAAATTCAAAGGGACATATCTAACAAAATATGTGTAAGCCCTGTACACTGAAAACTATAAAATATTGTTAACAGAAATTTTAAAAGACAAACTTCTTTTGCACACTGGAAAAAAATGGCAATCCATGCCAGTAATAGTGAAACAATTAACAAAACTGTCACCTTCAGAATTCTGTAATAGAGAAAACATAAATCTAATGAATTTGCAAATCTTGCTAAAGAGATTCCCAGGTAGACTGCTGAAAGTGTAAACTGGCTTCTCGACTATATGATAAAGTTATAACAGATGAGCTAAAAAAGAAAACATTCAGTGTATGAGCAAAATTTAAAAAAAAAAAATACAGAGGGCATAAGACTTGCTTGTAAAAGATTTCCAAAGTAAAATAAGACCTAAAGTCAAAGACCAAATTAGTGTGTGGTTGTAAATAAGCTGTAACAACATATTTAAAAATCTCTATTAACTATAATGATTTAAAGTAGAGTCTAATAGACCTTCTAGACTAGATAAAAAGAACTCGTCCCACAGCTCTCAGATATGCCAACCAATGTAGGGAGAAAGTCTGTTTTAAAAAGAATTGTGAATTGGGAGTGAGGGAGCCTTTATGTATTGGAGTGGACTATAATGTGATACACAGAAAGCACCCCCAAAATTTAAGGATGCTGTAATACTTGGATTAATTGGGACAGAGACACCTCGAAATGAAAATACCTCTCTGAGTCCCCAACTTCCCACAAGAAGGAAGCAGGCTGAGAAAACTATTCACCTGACATATGGCCATTTCTTACAGAAAAGGAAGGATATCTCAGAGGACAGCCAAGAGCCCAGAGAGCAGAGCCAGAAGCCTTAGAGGACAGTTGATACAGAATCACTCTGATAGGCCCTTTTCAAAGAACATCCCCTGCCTGCAACATGGCCTGGCAACGTGTCCAATGGGAATTCAAAATTGCTATGAACCATTCGAGCCACATAATTCCAGTTCATCCCATTTTGAATGTGAGTGTTGATTGTGCTTTTTCTGTCCCTGTCTCACCATTGTATGTTTAATTTCTGGGAACAGATAAGAGGACCCACACCAAGGAGCAAAACACAAGAAGCTTCATTTGCATCTAGACCTGATTTAGATAACAGGATTCTGAACTTGGGCCTGCTGTTATTGGGATAAAACTTTTAGAAACCTAAGATGGAAATGAGCATATTTTACATGTGGAATATGAACAATTTGTGAAAGATAAGAATCTATATTGAGAAACGCCAACCTGCCCCAAGCATCCTAGCCTCCCATGCCAGGAAATCATAAACATTAGTAAAATTGTAATTGTTTTAAGTCATTAAGTTTGGAGGTGGTTTGGTATAGACAAATGATATGTTTTTACAGGTGTGGTGATATTGTTAAGAAGTCTAAGTCATTCGAATCATCTCTGTTGGGATTTTTTTTAAGCCAACAAATTATAGTCTGCTTCACACCTGTTGTCCTAGTGTAATTATTAACAGCATCCGCTTTCATTGTGAAAGTGTCTTGGTTAGGCCAATACATTATGTGGTCATCCTACTTATAATGTATTACATGACAATGAGTTAAGGCTTTCTGGCTAGCTGAAAGTTAACGTATTTAATCATGTGAAAATATTTCAGATGAAATATAAAGTCTGAAACAGAGTGTTGTTGTAAAGCTCAGCTGTTCCTCAAGGCCTAAAACCTTTAAACAATCTACTGGCAGGCTTCTGAACAGCTGAGGTTAAAATACCAGTAAATTATTCATGGCTGCCAGAATTAAAATACTTTCTCCATGTCTGGAATATATTTGGACTTCTAAAATGTGAATTAAGAAAGAACACAATTGAGAAAAGAGGTCACATGTTTCCTCTTCTCTTTTCTTTCATTCTTTCCCATGCTAATAATTGAAGTATATATCATAAAGCAGACGAAGTACAATGAAGAGTCAATTATGAAGATTTATGAACAAGATTAAGCTTCTGAATTAAATCAAGAAGTTATAAAATTCTCCCAATCATAGCATCTGTCAAAATTTCCTGTTTTTAAAATTTTTTTGATAATTGGGGCTTGAATAATGAGTGCATTCTTGGAGATTTGACTGACAAAAAATAACTACAAAAAGCAATTTAACAAGATCACCCAGTTTTTACAATGGCTCCACAGACCAAGCAGCCTAATACAGAGGTGATATTAACTTACTGGATTCAAAGCTTTTTATGGCCTTGAGTAAACAATAAATCTTTGTTGGAGAATAAATAAAAGTCTTTTAAGCAAATGCTTAAAAATGGTTTTACCTTCTTTAGTAAGAGTTGTCACATGTAATGCATGTGGTATCTTTGAAGACTTATGAAGACTTATAACATGAAAGAAAAAGATTAGAAGAAAAACAGTAAAAGCATATGGAAATATAAAAGAGTTCGAAAAGGATATAAAAAGGGTATATATTGGTAAAGTTAATTATCTTAGCACTATCTCGATTCTGAAACCTTGGGAACCTTTATTTGAAGTATTCATTTATTTGAAGCAAACAGTAATCATTATCAACCCTCCCTTTGTCTCTCACATTTCTTTTTTTTCTAATCTGAAGTTTCTGACAAAAACTATTTTCTTAATATTTTAAGTTTTTACCATTAGGAAAGCAATACTTCCTATTTAAAAAATTTGAGAGCACTGAAAAGTAAAATGGAAAACAAAGAATGCTAATAATCTTTACTCATTCAGAACTACCCACTACTATCCCCTTGATGCATATCCTTCTAGGTCCGTTAGTTTATGTCTATGCATATATAATATTATCTGTCCAATTTGCTGAGGGACAGAGAGGAGGAAGGTTGGGGGGATGGGCAAATGGGGTGAAAGGTTAAAGAAGTACAAATTATTAGTTGATAGTTGGTCACAGAGATGGAGAGCACGGCAGAGGGAATGCAGTTAGCATTAATATGATGGCTAGGTGGAGGGCCAGAGAAGGGAGGGAACAATTGGGGGGATCATTTTATGAACTATATAGATGTCTAACCAATATATTGTATACTTGAAACTAATTTAAATAAATAAATTAAAAATATACATATTATCTATCCAAATGTGAGACAATATCATAGACTTTCATAACAGTTTTTCACATAAAAATATAATGTGAAGTTTTCATGTCAATAGATGAACATTTTTAAAACTTGTGATCTATACTGGAACTCTGCCCTTCTAGAGAATGAATAAATTAACATTCTCCCCTAGTGATATGTTGAACAAGCATATAACATTGTTGCTTAGAAATGTTGAACAGCATATAACATTAGTAGAACAGGCTATTGTTCCTATTGTAAATGAAACCATTTTTGTTAAATAGTCATTACAAGTAAATGGGAATGCTGTTGAGCTTTTAATGTTTATTTTATAAGAAGCCACTTTACTGAAAGCTCTAATTTGGTCATGGCATTTTTCATTTACTTTCTTGGGCTTTAAAAATTACCTATAAATATTGATGAACATATCACCTATAACAAAATGATAATTTTGTCTTTTCCTGTCTGCCAGATATATGCCATTTGTATTTTCTGTCCTATTGCACAGGCTAGGACTTTCTGAACAATTGAAAAGAGGATAGCAGTGATAACGGCAGATTCGAAAACTCATTAAAAGAATGCCTACAATATATCACTATTAACTATAATGTTGCTAATGGTTCGGATAGTTTTTGACATTAAAAATATTTTTCAAAATTCAATTTGCCAATACTTTATGAAGGATTTTTGATTCTACATCTATATTAATGTAATCTTTACTAAGTGCCTACAGAATGCCATTCACAATTCTAAACACTATGTTAAATCATGAGAATGCTATAATGTAGGTACTCATTTTACATAAAGAATCTAAAGCACAAAAGAATTGAATAACTTTTTCAAAATTACACAGCTAGGAACATAGGTAAACAGATGAATAATTAGGAATTTCTTGTTATGTGCTATTTTTTACCTGTTTGGAGATCAAAGTTATATTCTTTTCATAAAATGAAATGTGAAGCTGTCAATTTTAATATGATCTGGATCAGCCTATATAGCAGAGGAACAACATGTCCTGAAAACTTTAAATAAACCCATAATCCTATCTTAGTTTAAAACTAAACTACTTAACATTAAAATTTAGACCTAGTTTTCTTTTTGTGCACTTCCTTCTGATATTTTTGTCTATAGTTTGTATGGACTCTGGTGACATCGTTCACACATATTCAACTATTTTGGATAGGGCCTATCTATTTTATCTAGTAGCCAGGGGCCACAACTAACAGTCACAGGATAGAGGCTGGCCATGCCAGAAAACTAACCATGTGATTTGGGGTGGGGAACCTTGGGTCATGTAGTATCAGTCAAACTGGAGACTGATTTCACATATGCGATCAACCATGCATGCCTAGGTAATGAAATCTCAATAAAATCTCTGAACATTGGGGAATATATTAATCTCACACACTGATACCAGAAGGTAATGTGTCTTGACTCCACAGAGGAAAATAAAAGCATCACATTTAGAACTCTACAAGACTGTCCTATGTATCTCTTCTTTTGGCTGATTTCAGTAAGTAGCCCATTCCTGTAATACAACATAATTGTGATTAAATAGCTTTCAGTGAGATCTATGAATTTTGTAGCAAATTATCAAGCCTAAGAGTGCTTTGAGGAACCCTCTCAAACTTGCATTTGGCATCAGAAGTGAGAACAGTCTTGGGACTATGTCTTCAAACTTTGTAGTTTGGCTAACTTCAGGTATAGCCAAACTAGATAAAGGAACAAAAAATTTATTCTCATTTTAGAACAAGAACTCTTGCTGATCATTTTTTAGTATAGATGTTCACCATTATATATCTTAAATATGTTTTAGAAAAAGTAAGTTATAAGTAGATAGCAGTGCTATACAGTTAGAGCCTAAGAGTATATTGTAACTGGCAGAGAAATAGTTTGCTAACTGACCTTAATGGTTTGTCAAATGTCCCTATCAAAGCATTTAATGTGTGTTGAAACTAGTTACATATGTATCTCCAATTCTAGATTCAGAGCATTTGGCTGGCAAGCTCTTAAGTTATTTATTCTGATATTACCTAGCCTTCACTTAGGCCTCGACAGATACTAGGTACTCAACATTTGTCTAACTCAATTAAATCTACATAATAGAATATGAAGAGTTTTAGAAATGTTTCTCAGGCTAAAAAGATATTCTCCAGTGACCTTTCAAAGAGTTAAAATTCTATCACTCACTTAATTTTTCCCCCTAATATCTCCAAAAGTCCATTGGCAGTAAGCAAAAATCTCTAGAAATAACACTTAGTAGCACTTTAGCTACAGATTCATTTAGGTAGATTGTTTTCTAATTTAGCATCTTAAAAAAACTTTGAAAGGTAGTAAGCACTAGGTATGTTTAATGAAAAAAGAATTTAAAAAGCGAAATCAACAGCGGGGCAAAGTAAAGAATTTGATGATAGAGATGAGATTTGCAGGCTAAGGAAGGCTAAGGGACAGAAATGGAATAACATAAAAGCACTGACTATCAAAAGAGGAAAGGAATACTAAATGGATATGAGAAAATTCAAGACAACTGGCGAATTTGACAATTTTAAGACGCTCAGAAAATCAAATATTTTATATAACTAATACGATCTATCAATGAAACAGTCCCAGTTTCATTAATGTACAACTTTACGTCCACATTACATAGACAATCTCAAAAGAAGGCCCAAGTTTAAAACTAAATTCTTAAATTTTTGCATGCCTGTTTCATCACTCCTCTTCATCTCTATCTAGAATTTTTAAGATGTTTTATAGATTTTGTGATTTTTAAACTTTGATTTCAATGTAATTTATCACAGAAGAATGTTTTAAAATATATGAAAAAATAAAGAGGAAATCTCAATGTTCAATCTATATGCCCAATTTTAGGATAATTGTTTTAAGAAGTCAGCTTTGATCATTTCTAAATTATTTCTATTAGTATTAAAAAAATGCTAGATAAAAATGTCTTTTTATCAAAACGTATCCTTTATAAAGGTTAAATGAGTACTTAGGTAGTATGCAGGAAGTTAAATGTTGCAACTTTGTATAGGTTGGTTAAAGAACAAGAAACCTGTTCAAGTCACTATTAGAAGAGAACAAGGAAAACAACTATAAAAACTGTATTTATTCAAAGTAATGAGGTCTTATTTGATGATGAATCTATTCTGGACCTAGGTCTGAAATTTGTATGTAATTTTAAAAAACTCTATCCTTAATTTATCATTATCTTTCACCACTATTTCAGAAAATTCTATCTTTAACTTCAGGTATTTTTCACCCATAAGTGATCCTAAATATTAGCAATAAAGGGTGAGCAAAAATATATGACTTTAAGATTGTAAAATATTGTTGCAGGATGAGAAAGACTAAACTCTAAATCATCTACCTAAGGTTCAATACAGATTTTTAGAAGAAGATTTCAGACTGATTAAACTTAATCTTCTTTGAGATTAGTTCCTGTGTAGTATGGAAATAATAACTTAAAAAACTAAGATATCCTAAAGTAAAATATATATTCTATAGAATAATGGTATAAATACTCATCGAAGGATAATGAAACACTAAAGAAGCTGGTAAAGATTAATGATGTTATAGAGAAAGGAAAATGAAAAGAGAAAAATTTTTTTATAAGAGTTGGGGGGATGTGTTTGAGGGAAGAGGGAGAATAGCCAGAAAAAAATGACTAATCACTATGCTATAGACCTGAAACTAATATAAAATAATATTAAGTGTCAACTATCATTGAAAAATTTTTTAAAATTTAAATTTTTAAAGAACATGTAGAATAGGACGATTTAAAGTATGTGCATGTATAAATTTAATAAAAATTAAAATTAAAAAAGAAAAGCTAAGGAAGGAAAGAGCAAATTAAGCCAAAAATAAAAGAAATTCAATGAAGGTAAAAGTAGAAATCAATAAAAAGAAAAACAGACCAAAAGAAATGACTTTCACAAAGTTCCTGGAATAAGTTCAAACACAAGAATCGGTGCTCTTTTTTAAAGGTGAATAGCTTTTTATAGACTTAAATTGTTTACCTCATTTTCTGTTCCCACGTCCAGAGTGACAGGCAGACATTCTTGAGGATTCACCCCTCCACAGGCTGTATACAGAGCCAATTTACCCACAGGGATGCCCATGCCATTACAGCCAAGGTCTCCCAAGCCAAGAATACGCTCTCCATCAGTCACCACAATCGCCTAGGAGAAAAATTAAAAATATCTATTCAAGATGTTCACAAATCCTGGAGCACAGTCCCTGGTCTCTATTTCTGAAGTTAATATTATGTAATGAAATACTAAGCTGTCAAAAAACATAAATTGAATATACAAGGAAAAGATTTTATGTGATCATACATGTGAAAGAGCAGGGAGAATAAATTTGATATATACATTTTATGTTGTGTTAAAAATATACAATATGTGATTAATCTGGTTGTTGAAAAAAGAAGAGAGGATATGCACATAAAGATTTAAACAACCCAAATAACTCAGTCTTCAGTCAAGAGAAGCAGTGAAAAGAGGATAGGGAAATAAGAACTCAAATTGGGAACTAAATTGAAACAGAGCAGCTTTAAAACTAGCCATATCCACTTTGAGGACAATTGTAGGTGTCCATAGTTACGTAATACATAATAGCTGAGTAGCCTCTAAATGTTCTGATCTTTGGTTTATGCATCCTGGCACCATCAACTTATTGTCACAATGTTGACCCATCTTCTTTAACTCTTATAACTACTTGATATTGTTCTACCACCTTTGAAATATGGCCAGTAGTCTGCTACTTTTCTTACCTGATAAGCCTTCATCAGATCTAATAAATTTTGTTTAGTTTATTTCTAGTCACCTTAAATATCTATGAAGCATACATTTTAATCATGTAGAGATTTTAATTCTATGTAATTTAATATCTTTATTGAAATTATATATCTAACATCTTTACTCTGTGATTCATGGCCATTATGTGAACTTAAGCAAAACCAATCTTGTGAATTAGATTTTCTACTTACCGCTACACCAGTCATATCCATACAGCCTTGGAAAAATATCAGTTATTTGACTCTAAATTGAAGAATTACAGCTTCTGTTTCTTATTTGTAAAGTGGGAATAATAAATGTATTTTTCAGAGTAGCTGCATAAGAACAGGATCCAACTCTGTTTTTACTTACTGTAAACTAGCACCTAGCATAGCATTTGGCACATGGTAAATAATCAATAAATATTAGTTAATTGAATAAACAGATAATTCAATGAAATGAGATCATGATATACAAAGAACTACAACAGTACCTGGTACAAATTTTCAAAAAATTCTAGCTATTAATATTATCATCAGGACTAATGTAGAGAGTCACAGCATTTTAGAAGTAAAGGAAAATTTAGAGTACATTCAGTCCAACTCTCTTATTTTATAAATTAGGAGACTAAAGATCAGAGAACTGAAATAATTTGCCTAAGTGATTTACCTGCTTTATATCAAAGAACCCGAACCCAAGTATATTAGCTCCTAGTACAGTGTTTTTCTACCATGTTACACTACAGAACATATTTTAAAATCTATTTTTGAGCTATTTTCATTTAATTTTCTGTTCACCTACATTATACAGAGTTGGATCCTGTTCTTATGCAGCAGCTCTGAAAAAACTGCTTTAAAAGTAAATACATTTGAAAGGTGAGTGAAAATTATTTTTGCATATTTTGCAGATTCTGCAACTATTTGTAGTTTTCCATGTCTAATTGCAAATGGACAATACGTTCTGCTGTTTTGGAAGAGGCAACTTGATTCCATTTATCTTAAATCATAATAAAAAAAATACACGGAAATACAGAAAACTATAACATTGCTTTTTAAATGAAATTACAGCCAATTTTCAAAGTCCAAATATTTCAAATACATATTTCATAGACATTTTTTATTGTGTTCTGACACAGAGATACTTTTATTTATCATCGATAATGTATACTTTTGTGAATGTGTTCCTTAAAGTCCAGTTGGCCTGCATATACTTTTAAACATTTTCATAACATATTTTATAAGGAGAGCAACACTGTCATATAATTTAGTTATGATCTGAATAATAATTTATATAATGCTTTCCGGGTTTCATTAAAAATATTTAAACCCAGAGAGTTGCTATTTATAATTTTCATTAGCTTCAATTTTTTTGAAAAAGAAGTTTAAAATAACAGCATTTTTATTTATTTTTAGTAGCATATCTAAGTTATACTAAATATATGTCTTGAATATAAAGTCAAAGAAAAATTTTATTCTTTTTGGTTTCTTCATAAATTTTATTCCCTAAGCTCTTCTCTCATCCCGAGCTATTAATTATATAAATATACCATGGATGTGGCAGTCGTATAAGTAATTTTTAAACTGTTTTGAGGCATTTGGTATTTTAGCTCAATTTGTGCCTTATTACAAATGTACACTTGTAGCATCAATTCACAAACAATGCAACATTAAAGAATAGATTTTATCATTAAGTATAATGTTGGCTAAGGGTCTGTCAAGGTATTTTCCTTCTATACCAATTTTGTAAAGAGTAGATTTTAATAGTGCAGAAATCCTCTGAAATAAAAATTTGTAACATATACAATTTATCACTAAATTAACATTTCCTTGCTTTTGTTAACTACTTTAGCTCCTGCTTAAGAAAAATACAGTAATTTCTTTAGATGTGGAATTTAAAAAGCAAAATAAACGAACAAACTCATAGATACAAATAACACTATGATGGTTGCCAGATGGGAGGGAGGTTGGAGGATGGATGAAAAAAGAGAGGGAATCAGAATGTACAAATTGCCAGTTATAAAAATAGTCATGAGGATGCAGGGTTCAGCATTGGGAATATAGTCAATAATATTGCAATAACTATGAATGGTGTCAGGAGGGTACTAGACTTAACGGGGTGATCACTTTGTAAGTTGTATAGTCTAATCACTATGTTGCATACCTGAGATTAATATAATATTGTATGTCAACTGTAAATGAAAAATAAAAAATGTAAAAAAAGAAAAGAGAGCAGTCATGTTTTCTATATAATTAATTCACAAGAGTAGAATTATCTCAGTAAGATAACCACACGATGTCTGTGTTTCAGAAATTAAATCTTCATCCAACTATATCAATTATTTTCTTGAAACTACCTGAATAAAAACGTTCTGTATAAACTATACAGGGGTTCTGAACATATATTCTCTTTCTCTATCACTCACTATATGTCCTGACTTCGCTTCTTTTCTTTTCTGTCGAAGCCTACCTAGATGCAGAATTTTTGCCTCCTTTCTTCTCTGTTGAACCTTCTTCAAATATTACTTATATAAAGTACTTCATTGTTTAATCATGACATTCTGTTTTTTCAAGTATAAATCCCTCTATGAGTTTCAAGATCTTTCATAATAATTTGATCACCTTTTACTTAAGCAGCCTTAATTACACTGCATTTCAATATTTAGTTTTAGTTGGGTCAGCCGACTTCTTTATTGCACAAGAATATACCTTTCTACATTCATATGTTCCCTTCTTAGGACAGTATCTTCTCTTTCTAATTATCAAAGGCTAGATTCAAGTTCCAATTTGGCGAGAAAAATTTCTTAACTGTTCTAGCCTTCTCCGAATGATAATCTCTAAGTGAATGAATATGACTTTATACCAGACAGTTTAATTATACAATGTCTAATAACTGGCTGCCTTTGTTTTGTGTATGCTTTTAGCTACATTTATTTTTCACTATTCCATTACATAAACAGCAGCCATTTATTAAGTGCCTGCTATGTGCCAGACACTATGCTAGGCATTTTAAATAACAGTAGGTATAGTCAGGGTCAAGAAGATCAGTAAAGACTCAGTATTAAAAATTAAAATGATAACAATAGGCTATTAATGAAGTTAGTTAGCCAGTGGGAGGAACATGAAGCAAGGGAGAGCTCTTTGCTTAGCCATTATGATTACAGGGATATTAATTAGATCTCTCTACCTCAGAACTATTTCCTATATTGATTCATTCTTAAAATCCTCTCTAGAGTACTGATTAAATGTAAGTATCCTTCTTCTTAGTAGATTAGACATTTATATTTCATAGAATTGGCACATTTTTACAGTAGTTCCTAAGGACAGGATCTGTAGACAATGCAGTCTACCTGGTGGGAGAAAAGTTGAGAGAGCAACTTAGGTGGAAGAAAGTGAAAAAACTGGAAAGGCTGGAAATAGTGAAAAACATTTTGCATTACAAGTTTGCCTAACATGGGCCTTAAAGAGCAGAGTGGATCAATTCTAGCCACAACTGCTCAAACAGAAAAGATCATTAAGGGTATCACACTTCAGAAGTGATAGCTGAATCACCTTTATGCCACTAAAGGGCATCAATTTATTCAATATTAATCTTAAAAGACACCACAAAGTTGCTGGGCACCTAACAGAAAGGAAAACGGGAGTCATGGAGGGGACAAGTACATCTCGCTTTCCTTAGACAAAGAAGGTGGTATAGCAGCACCATGTTTTAGGACACAGGCTCTGAGGCCTACATTCAATTCCCACCACCACCACACATTGCTGTGTAACCCACTGTGTAACCTGTGCCTTCCTTTCCTCACTGAATTATTATGATAATTATGAGTTATTAGTTGTAGTGTCTCAGATGAAAACAAATTATCAGATAATATTGCTATTTTACTTTCATTAGTTCACTCAGAGAGAAGTCAGATGAGCTACTTAAGGTCACAATGATGAAGAAAATTAACAGATTTATTTTGCCTACCTGGATTCTTCTTAGTGGATGAATAAACACAGAAAATATGGAAATGGAGTTTGCTTAAAGAAATTCAGAAACTATTTCAATATTTATTCAACATTTATCATCACTTACAATGAATAAAGAAATTAGATAAAAATAATGGGGAAAGTTGGTATCTAAAGGTATCAGAATAAAATTAATCCACTATGCAAAAATCAAAGGGATATAAATTAGGTGACATTCACTAGAAAAGCTAATGAATGCTACCTAATGTCATGAATATTACCAATATGTTATAGGACAGAGAAAAGAACAAATCTGTCATAATGAGAAAATTTGATAACTTACCTTGATAACGTCTTCTGGCCACGCATCAAGAATTGAAGCAATATGCCCTCGATCATGGATACTAATAAAGAGGCCTCTGAGAGAAAAAAAGGAGTAGTTTTAATTTACATCACATTTATCAAACTATCATAAACATTTAAAATATTTTTCAAATCAGTTTGAGATATCCCTTTTTATCAAACTAGTGAAAATTATTTTCTTAAATAAGAGATAGGAATCTTGTAAGTAAAGGGGAAATTAATTTAAACAATATATTGATATCTACAATAAAGGTATATTCATTCTTATATTACATACTCTTAAATATTTTAATTAAGTAATTATTAATAATAATTAAAGAATTAATTCATTATTTTTATAGAGAATTTAAATAGCATTATCAATTCCATTCACAGATTCATTTGGTCTTTATTAAATAATAGTTGTAAAAGATCTTTGAAAAACAGTATGAAGCAAATATAAACAGGAATTTTCAGTGTATATTACATTTATTGAATATTAACAGTGTGGATAACATGTATTGGAATTAGCTGAAGTGACTGATAATGCTGGGCAGTCCTTTCATGTGGAACTTACTTGATTCTTTGATTTGTGGTCTTAGTTGCTATTTGCAACTCTTATTTAGACTGTCAACTGAACTCTTTAACGGTGCTTGTCCCTTTCCCTCATTTCTTATGAAAGCCTAAGAATTAACTTTAAAAACTAAAATAAAAATTTCTGAATTCCTTAACCTCACTTAAAAGTTTCATTTTAGTATTGTTAAATATAACTCAAATATAGACAACCGCATATGACAAATGTACAGTTTAATGAACTGTTATAATATCTATATAATATCCTTCCACACATTTTCTCCCAATCAAAACCCTGCCCTAAGAGTCACTCTCTTGACTTTCATGGTATCTATCATGTCCTTAATTTATAGTTTTATCTTCTGAATAACAAACCATTCCTAGGCAATATTGTTTAAATTGTCTGGTAAAGTTTCCCAAAATCTGGATTTTGCTGATTGCATCTCTATAGTACAGATTAACATATTAATCTTTACTCTGTATTTCTCGGGAAATTGGTAATTGAATCTAAAGGCTTAATTGGACTTTCAACTTTTTTACAAAACACTTCATGGTTTGGTGCTATCAGAAGATGCATAACATCTTTGTAGTCCTTTTTGTGATTTTAGCAGCTGCTTGATGCTTAATATCTAAATTTATTAAGTCATTGGGGGTTCAAAATGGTGATATTCCAATTCTAGCAATCATTATTTATTAGCTGGAACACTTCTTTAAAGAGATATTTCACCACACCTATTGTTTGGCTACCCAATGGTAAAGTTGATATAAGAAAAGGATCAATGCTGATTCTTTCTCTTTACTTATTGGTTTTTAAAATAAAGAGTTCATTTGCTAGATCCTTCAAGAGTTGCCACTAAGTTGTGTGTGTGTGTGTGTGTTTTGAATCAGTATGAACTCATGATTTAAACATATTTTGTGTCTTAATCCATCACAGTTACTTTCTTTATTGAAACTCAAATTACTCCATTTTTATTTAGTCAGTGGAAGGCTCTTCACTTTGGCCCCTGAGCTCTTTTAACATGACTATAGTAGTTTTTGATAGCTTCCTTGTTCTCTGTTATGACAAGATGTTCTATTTTGTCTTGAAAATGTCTGCTCCAGGCCTGAAATGAGCCACTTCTCTAAGAAATTCTGTCTTTTGTTTTTTTTTTAGAAGAAGGTGGTATTTCAAGACTACAGTCTAGGCAATAGGGATTCCTACTGCTACTAGTTGATCAAAGACTCATTATAAAAAATTACAAAATGTTAATATTCATTTCCTATTTATGACCAGAAATTTCGAATTGCACTATTCTCTTGCTAAGTTTACCACTAGGATATTCTAGCAAATTCAACCTATCATTCCCTGAGGGGACCATTTCACATCTTCTCTTTTCTTTTTATCTCTCCAACACCCATCTCCCTCTCACCCTCAGTTGATAGCCAAATCTTAAATTTCAAACAAAAATAGATACAATAGTATGAAAACTACCTGTTTTTAATATAAACACCACTAATTCATCTGCATCTTTTTAAAAAGTAGACTTTATGTTTTAGAGCAGTTTTAGGTTCACAACAAAACTGAGCAAAAGGTACAGAGATTTCCCAGATACTCCCTGCCCCCACATGTATAGCCTCCTCCACTATCAATATCCCCGCCAGAATGGTATATTTGTTACAACTGATGAATCTACACTAACACATCATTATCACCCAGAGTACATAGTTTACATTATGTACAATTCACTCTTGGAATTGTACATTCTATGGGTTTGGACAAATTCATAATGACATACCACTATAAACATTTGTGTGCAGGTTTTTGTGTGGACATGTTTTCAACTCATTTGGGTAAATACAACAGGTTCTTGAATAATGCCATTTAGTTCAGCGTTATTTTGTTCTAACATTGATGAGAAAAAAAAAAAAAATCAATTCCCAGCTAGGGGAGTTTGCATGTTCTTCCCACATCTATATGTATTTTCTCCAGGTACTAAGGTTTTCTCCTACATCCCAAATATGTGCACATAAAGTGAAAATGGTGTGTTCAAATTGTCCCCGTCTGAGTGAGTGTAGGTGTAAGTGTGCCTGAGATGGAAAGGCTTCCTGGCTAGGGCTGGTTCCTGCCTTTGCACCCTGGGCTGCTGGGACAGCCTCCAGAACCCCATGACCCTGAATTGCAATAAGCGGGACAGAAATTAATTATCCTACTTGTTTTTTTTAAATCTTTCCTAAATGTAGGTATAGCTCACATTTATTTCAAGGTTTAACATCAGAAACGTTTTTAGTCTTTAGAAGTTTGGTGAAATTTTTGGGATCTGAAATATGCCATAGGAATTTAACTCTTGTTTCTATCAATTAGCTTATGGTAAAACTGGTTTCATTATATACCATTTTACTTAAAGTTGCAATTTCAAGAACTATTCACGATGTTCGGTGAGGATTCACTGTCCCAGGAGTGAGATTACTAGATTACATAGTAAGAGTATGTTTAGTTTTGTAAGAACCCGCAAACTGTCTTCCAAAGTGATTGCACCATTTTCCATTACCACAAACAATGAATGAGTGTTCCTGTTGCTTGACATTCTTGCCATCATTTGGTGGTGTCAGTGTTCTAGATTTCGGTTATTCTAATAAATGTGTAGTGGTATCTCATTGTTGTTTTAGTTAGCATTTTCCTGATGACAGACAATGTGGAGCATCTTTTCATATGCTTATTTGCCATCTATATATGTATCTCCTTCAGTGAGATGTCCACTGTTAAGGTCCTTGGCACTTTTTTTCTTAAAAAATAAATTTTTTATTATTAAATTTATTGGGGTGACCAGTTAATAAAATTATATTAGCTTCAAGGACATGGTTCAATAATATGTCATACATATATTGCATTGTGTGTTCACTGCCCAAAGTTAAATTTCCTTCCATCACCATATATTTTACCCCCTTTACCCTTACATACCTTGGCCCATTTTTTAATTGTTATTTTTCTTATTGTTGAGTTTTAAGAGTTATTTGTATGTTTTGAATAATAATCTCTTATTGTATACGTATTTTGCAAATGTTTTCTCCCAGTATATGGCTTGTCTTTCCATTCTCTTGACAGTGTCTTTTGTAGAGAAGAATTTTTAATTTTAATGAAGTCCAGCTTATTCATTATTTCTTTCATTGATTGTGCCATTGGTGTTGTATCTAAAAAGTCACTGCCATAACCAAGGTCATCTAGATTTTCTCCTATGTTATCTTCTAGGAGTTTCATAGTTTTGTGTTTTACATTTAGGTTTGTGATCCACTCCTAAAATTATCCCATCTCCATGCTACACCGTCATCTTCTCTATTGGATCATTCTTATTAGCATTACAACCTGCGCTAATATTATCTATCTTTTGAAAAGACTGAATTTTGTCTCCTACTCTTCTCTCCTTCATAGAAAAACCCTTCAAAGATTTGTATATTCTTATTGTCTCTATTTCCTTATCTCTCATTCTCTCTTTAATTTATTAATAAGGCTTTTCTCCCTCACTTTTACACAGAAACAACTCTTAACGAAGTCACTGATGACTCGCATCTGCTAAAGGCAAAGGTCAACGCTCGACTCTCGTCTTACCTGACTTCTCAACTGTTTGACATGGCTTCAAATATCTGTTCATACTGATGACTCTCAAATGTCTATCTTCAATCCAGATCACTCCCTTGAGCTCCAACTATAAATCTAACTACCTACTTAATTCCTCTAATCATTCAGGCTAAAATTCATCTAGTTACTCAGACAGGTCTTCTTTGATAACAGCAGTCAAAGCACCTCTACCTTAAAATTTTTATCATCTTCATAATACTTATAAGTATCTGAAATTACCTTATTGTTTCTATGTTTATTACCTATCTCCTCCCTGCCACCACCCCCAGTACACAAATACACACAAAGAAGCAAGCTCCTTAAGTACAGAGAGTCTCTTTTTTGCTCACATTTGTAACCCCAATGCTTACAAGTGTGCTGGCACATAATATGTGTCGGATAGTATGTTCTGACGTCATTGCTGAAAAAATAAGACTTTTTTTAAGTACAGAAAACATGAAATAAGCCCAGTGACTTATTAAATAAACAAAAATTAAATTATGTTAGTAAGTGCTACAGGCAGATTACTGATTACTGTTTGACTCAACAAAAATATTAATTTACAAAGTTGGCACCAAATTATATCCTTTCTTGTTTTCTTTTTCTTTTCTTTTTTCTTTTTTGCTATTTCATATGAATTTATTTTGTTCTTCCAAAGTGATTATAAGCTCTTAATGCTATATATTTTTTTTGGATCCCTGTCATACTCAAGTATGCGGTCAACAAGATCTCAATAAGTGATTGTAAAATTAGAATGAAATATATTTGGACTTTATAAATAAGGCATTTTTGTTGAATTATCTAAGATGTTCTTGGCAATATACATTAAATAATATTTCTTGGGAACTTGTGAGTTAGCCAAGGTTTTCTAAGCCACCACTGGTCTCAGAAAACTATCATTTTTTAACTAGACAATGAATGATACTAAAATATATATCAATTAAATGTCAAGGTTTATTTTACAAAGATATGAGTACAACTTTAATGAGAGAGCCATTTGGCCACCTATAATCTCTTGCTCTAAGCAGAGATTCATTTGTGCCAAAAATGCTTACTGTTGGAGAGAACTCAATTAATGATCTATAATGTCCCACCACACTCAAGTATTTTGAGAGGCTAATTTGCAAAATTTCCTGGAATACCTCCTTGATCATAAACTCTTTGAGATACACAAAAATGCTTCAGCACAGAAATGACTCATACTTAATGATACAGAGTTGGAATTAAAACATTTTAATTCCCACTTTGCCTCAGCTTCTGCTGAATGTCTGATCTTTTAGCTTTAGCTCCTATTTTTGGTTCCATCCTTGCTCTTGGCATTTGAACAACTAATTCAGCCTGAGAACAATCTAGCTTCTGGCTCTGGATGATCTTTAAAGGCTTCACTTAGGCATCCCACCAATTCTTCCAGCACTGATAGGCTAGCTCCTAATTTCTTATCAGAGGCAGTACAAGTGTTATCTCCTCTTGGAAATATTTTCTGACCCACATTAAAAATGAGTTGTAATCTCTCTATAATCCCATAGAATCTAGCTGTTTTCTCTAATATAACATTTGTCATATTGTCATATAATTTTTCATTTTCTTATATGTGTGTCCTACTTGATTATGAACTCTTAAAGTCAGGAATTCTGCATTTCTTTCATAAAGGAAGAAGGAAACCACGAATAATGGAAAGAATATAGGTAAGGAGAAAGGAAGGTGGTTCAAATGTATATATGGCACTGGCTGATCCTATGGTGGGTAAAACACTACAGCAAAATGTCTGAGATAGAGAACACTCAGGAGCTATGTGGACACTGTATGTAATTTGGGGGTCTTCTGAAAATGATAAGGCAAATATATAAACAGAATAAATAAAAATTTAGGGAGGAAGCCTCTGGGAAAGTATAGCAAGAATCAGAGCAAATGCCCAGTTCTAGGACTTGGAGGACCTGGGGGCTAAGAGATCAGCAATTTGAGATCTTACTGTTAACACGGGGACAACTGATAGTTCCAGAGCTATTAGGTCTGAGAAAGAATCACAAATTATAAAATCACACAAGTTTTGGAAGAAAGGTGCATAAGGTGGTTTAAGTGCTTCAGGCTTCAGTTTGGCTTAGTTTAGAAATAAAACTAGGATGACACATAATCTGTCGGTGGGGGAGGGACCCAGTGGAAGGTGCAGGGGCCAATGGTAGGAAACATCTCTGTGACTGAATACCAATACTATTATAGAAGTAAAAAACCTTTTTTTTTTTTTTAATTTACTTTATTTTTATTGGGGCGAGAAGAAAAAGGCAGATTTTTTATTTCCTCTGGTCATAAACTTTCGAATGTAAAGTTTTTATTTATTACCACATAATGACAATTTTACTAAATTGAGTGATATTTTTCTTTGTGTAATTTTTTGATTTTGCTCTGTAATGATAATTTTGTGAATTTGTTTTGATTATTGGCACATAACATTTAAAGCTCTATTCCTAGTCTTAATCCTCCTGAATAATGAAAATTAGTACAATGGGCAAATTTCTAAAATGGTTTCCAAGACCAAGTTCCCTGGTGTTCACATCCTGAATAACCCCTAGGACTGCATGCCATATATTTTATTCTGATTAGATTATGTTAGAAACTACAGTTGGCCTAAAGACAGGAAGATTACCTGAGTGGGCCTGTACTCTTTAAAGGCAGAGAATTTCTCCAGCTGGTCACAGAAGAGGGAGTCAGAGGTTCAAAGATGAGAAGGACTCCAAGCACTGTTATAAACTTGGGCAGAAAGGGCCACATGGCAAGGAATAAGAGCTACTTTTAGCAGCTGAGAGCAGTCCCCAGCTAACAGCCAACAAGGAAACAGGGACCTCAGTCCTACAATCACAAGAAACTGAATTCTGCCAGCAAGACTAACCTTGGAAGCAGATTTTTCTGTAAGCCTCCAGACAAGTATTCAGTCTGGCTGACCCCTTGATTTTTAGCCTTGTACACCCTCAACATAGAACCTAACCACACCATGCCAGATTTTTGACCTACAGACCTGTTAGCTAATAAATGGATATTATCTTAAAAAGCTACGTCTGTGTTAATTTGTTACATAGCAATAGTAAACTAATACAAAGAGCATGTATATAAAAAGTAAAATTCAGATACTCATTCCATCATTTGTCATGTGTTCATATTTATTTGACAATAGACATGACACAGCGCTAGACACTAGGGAAAATACAAGACTACCCATTCATTGCTGAATAGTTCTGTTGACACTTTTGTGACTCAAATACCAATGCACAGCATTATTTAGCATAAATAGCTCTAGTTTCCAGAAATCAAAAGTGAATATTAAGATTGGCAATATTCTTCCAAATGGTGGTAATATGCTGGCTATTACAATTCAATTTTTAGAATTTCAAAGGCGGTATTCTTTTATAAGGATGCAGATACAGTGTGGTAATAGCCCAAAGATACTACGTGAAAAAACAAGAACATTTGGACATGTGAAAGAACCATGCATTTAAAAAAATAATAATTCCTTTTTCACCGCGTAATTTAGTAATAAGAACTACATTATTATAACTTAATGTTCATCTAATTTAATGCTATATTATAAGATATTTTATTTCAGGCTATCAATGGGGAATGGATAAGCAATTGCCTTGAAGAGGGAGTGAAGGTAAATATGACTGGAAGCCAAAAAAGACTCCAATGTTATTATTAATTTTTTAAAAATGTGATGCAATGTTAACATATACCAATTCTAAATAATGTACATATGAGTATTTGTCTTTGTATATATTTTATATTTTGATTTTTTCAAAAACTGATTTTATTTCATATTTTTTAAGAGAAATGTAAAGTAAAAGTAAATACATTTGTCTTTTAGCAAAAGGGAGAAGAGTGATTTTTTTTTTCAGTGATTTAAAATGATTATGGAGAATTTTTAAAGGGTTTTTAAAAGAACAGGAAAGATGATACAATGTTTTAAAAGGAAACCTTTAAAGGAAAAGCTTTTAAGGGATACAACATAGAAGACATAAATAGGAAAAAATAACATTTTTTAAATATTTATAGGATTATTACGAAGAATAGAAGATCATTATTTTTAAAAACCTTAGTCAAGAAAAACAACTTAGATAAAACAAAACTGATTCAGGCTTGCACTTAAAGAGGTTATTAAATATTAAAATGTTTAGGAAGACTGTAGAAGATGTGTTCAAGGTTTTCTGTAATACTGGATTTAAGGAAATAAAGTAACTGACATATCTAGGTCTTTCTAAGTCTATATTAATATTATTCCAAGACATATACTATATGGTGAGAGGAAAAGAGACAATAAATTCTACAATTTAACTTGGCAAGGAAAAAGAGTCATCCTTACTCCCTTTGTGTCCAATCCCTAAGGTGATATTTGCTTCTTCTAAACTCCCTTTCAGTAAAGAGAGCAGTAGCAGACACCAGAAATATTTGAGACAGGCTAAAATTCTTTGAATATGACATTATAGTGAGGAACATAAAAGATACTCAAAGCTATGAAGCCTAAGCTAAAATGAGGATAGAGGAACATGGATAAATGGCCATAAAATGGTAGTTTCCTATATGTAAAACAATTGTATTAGTACCAATTACTCGTCAAGCATCCATCTTAACTCATCCTGTTTGAATTAGTAAATTCTATCAGAATAGAATAATTACCTAGTATCTTATCTAGGCTGTTACCTCAGGTTTCTTTTCAAAATTATAAATAACAGCAACGAAGTAAAGAACAAAAAGCACTTTCTTTTTCACTTTCATTGGAAAATGCATATATATTATCAAACATTTATTGGCAGGGAAAAATCTTTCAGTTACTTGATGTCTATGGAATGAGAGTCATATCTAGGTCCACTATGCAATGGGATCTAAGAGCAGAGTAATAGAGATACCCGATGGAAGTGCACTATGGTAGCAGTTCCCAACATTTTTGGCACCAAGGACCGGTGCTCCTTTGAGAATCTAATGCCTGATGATTTGAGGTGGAGATGATGTGGTGATGCTAGTGCTGGGGAGCAGTTGCAAATGCAGACGAAGCTTTCCTAGCTCACTTGCTGCTCACCTCCTGCTGGGCGGCCTGGTTCCTAACAGTCCACTGACCAGTACCAGTCCACAGCCCAGGGATTGGGTACATAGAGTACATAACACCACTACTTTTTATTCAAGAAGTCAAAGGCACTAAGGGCAAGAAACAGCAATGAAAACAAGGCTACAGAAGAATCAATTACTTCTATACATATAACATTTAACTAGATGTTTAAATAAAATTTACCCACTCAGGCTCATGAGCCCATGTCCGAAATCTGCAGAGAATCTCTACATTAATGTTCATAACTCTCATTAATCATGTTGTTGTTGCTATAAACTGATTAAAGTTTATTCTAATATTTTCATTTTTATTTCTCTCATAAACAACATTCTTGGATAGCAAGAGATTCTTAGTTGAAGCTTTGTTTACAGATTCCTTTCAAATTGCTAATAAAGTAAATCCCACACCTCTGGGCCTTATCCAGAAGTCTTTCCTTTTGCTGATCCTTACTTTTGAAGTCTGTGTTCTTACAGACTAGTTTCTCTAAACCCAAAACTAGTGCTCGAACCACCAACCAATTAGTCCCATGTCCTTCTCTAATAATGAAAAAAAAAAAAAAGGACAGAAATTCGTAATTATAGAAATAGGTCTTTATTAATCTAAAAAAAACCCCTGCTGTTTACAGCCATTGCCTCTACATAGTTATTTTTTTCTTTTCAGAGAAAAAAAAATCATCAAAAGAAAAATATAAGCCACATGAGCAGACTTGATATACTGCCAAATACGGTTCAAGCAAATTCCTTTGTGAGGCTACTTTTCCTAAGAATGAAATCCCCCGCAATACTGCTCCATAAGCCAAATAATGCTCATTTCCCTCAGATTTAGACCATCCCTACACAAATTCGAATTTATGCTATCACTGGAAATCTGTCACTAGTTTCCTTCAAGTCTAGTATAACTGAGAAATATGTTTTCAAAATGTATAAACTATGTTTTATCATATCAGTAAGACTTTGGAGAAATTAAAAAGATGAAGCTAAATAGCATTAACTTGATTCATAATAGAGTTCTCATGCTATTTCCTTTGGAAAGTTATGCCTGACTTCCAGTTCTGTCTGGGTTAGAGCCCCCCCGCCGCCCCCCACCGCCCCATCATTCCATAGCACCTCATTCTCTGCTAGTATAATATTTATCACACAGTATTATAATTGCTTATTTATTGTTGGTCTCCTCCATTAGAACATATGCCTCATGAGGCAAAATGTTATATTTGCTTTGTTCATTATTTTACTACAATGACCTAACACAATACTTGACACTTAGTAGCTGAGGCAGATTAAAGATGGCCACAAATTCTTTGATACTCCTCCTATAGAAAGTGGGCGTCTATGTTTGTTTCTTGATTCTGGATGGCCTCTGTAACTGCTTTGACCAATAGAATATGGCAGAAGTAACATTGTGCTAATTTCCAAACAATTCTTGAGAAACTAGCAGTTCCACTTCCTGTCTCTTAGAACACTTGCTCTTAGAACCTGAAGACTGGTGTGTATGGTTGAGAAGACTTTCCGAGTGGTACAAATGCCAGAAGAGTTTTAAGGGAATCAATTTCAAGATATTTATCTTCCATAGCTCTTTCCTAAAATTGATCTAAGACCTGGTGTGGTTCTCCAAAGACGAATCCATTCATGCAGATTCTCCATTCCTTATCTCCTTACATACTAGACCTTCTATTTTACAAAGGAAAGACATCAAAATATCTATCCCGAATTTTACTAAACAAAACCTTTGGGATTTCATTGAATTAGGTGAGGCTTGCCTAGCCCCATCTTTCACATATTCCTGTTACCAGTGACCTGTGGCACTAGAACAAGGGTATCTTGACTCTGATTCCAGATACAATATACAGTGGATCAGTGGGAAGTACCTTCAGTCTTGAAGAAGACACCCATAAAAGTAAAGTAAAAGAACTACACATTGAAAACGGCTTTTTTCCCCTCATCATATAGTTAAGGAAAAGTATACATTTTCATCTATTCTCAATAGTTTGGAATATGTTTACTGGAAATGAAATCTTCAAACAGCAGAAAGCAGTAAATGGTTAATGACATTGATTGTTTTAAATATAATTGAGTATTTTCTAAAACTATTATATATTTCTAAATATACTGGATAAAATCCACAAATAAAAATATAATAGATTTCATTCAAATAAAAGGTGTATCATTTAATTAGATATTACATAATTTTATCAAATTTATGAAACATTTATTCCTATTACAGTTAATCCTCTTATTTTATTTTGTGAAATGTTTCACATTTTCTATGTCTTTGTCTAAAAGGTAATATTATACACCAAATCAATTCGTTTTAAGCAACATGTATTTTTATCTTTCATTAACTATGCAGAAATTTTGATCATGTCTAACAAAACTAATGAATTTATTTTTTATTATAGAGATATTTCTTATCTGTTTCCAAAAGCCCAACACCGGAACTTAATATATGCATACATACATTTTTATCAAAGTAATATCATACCTTGTTTCATACTCCCTACTTCATAAAACTCAAAATATCAGCTACCTATTGTATTGCTTTATAATCAGTAAACAAGATACAATTATCTTACTTTATAATTTACTTCTTAAATGGATAAATCAATTTAGTTAATTTGCATTATTTTAATCTTGACATTCTGACTTATTAATCAACCATATGTTTTCTATAAATTATTTCTCTGCAATGTTTATACTATTAAAAATATATATTAATGCATTTACTTGAACTAGCAGAAAGTCTTTTGACTGAAATAGGTGATAAAAGAACTGTTTAGGTCAATTAGGGTATATGGTAAGCATTTTCCATTAAGTGAATGAGCTAAATCTACAACTTCCAGATTGTGATAAATTGTAAGATATACACATTTAAATGGAAAAATCTGTACTGTTAAAGATGTATTGAAATTAATTTTCAGTTAAGTTTCAACTTTCCCAACCCCTTCTGAGAATATCAGGTTAAACAAAATTCCTATAAGTGAAAGACTAACAGATATTAGTGGCCATTTGGAAAAACTTGGTAAAGATTTTTCAGGATACTTCTCAGAAAAAGTTATGACCCTTATAACTGGGTAACAAAATGTGTTGCAATTCAGGTGGTTTCTAATTCTTTGTCCTCCACGTTTTTGAAAAAGTATGTAATTGAGTTGTCATTTGACTGATCACTGAAAATAAATTTCCATGATATAGCTCTATGTGACTTGTGGCACATAATTTGGAAAGAGTTCAAAGAATTAAGTGATACTGCTGTAACAAAATTCTTTCCAGTTCCATATATTTATTTGCATAAATAAGGTTTTACAGCACATTCACATATGCAGAAAACATGAATAAAACTGATGCCAAACATTCTCTTCTACCCATAAGTAACATATAGGTCTAGATATACATGAATTGGGAGGGAAAAAATTTCCCCTTCATTAAATGATCCATTTCTAATAGAATTGTTTTTATGTTAAATGATTAATAAAAATTAAACACACATATATGTTGTTAGATCAATTGTATACTAGTAATAATCCCAATAATATAAATTTTTAACAGTTGAAACCTTAATTACAAAATAAAAACATTAATGTCACTTTATATACAGAGCTTTGCTGCATAGTAGTATAATGTTTAATCAATAAGAGTTTCAACCATTAAAATGTATTACATTAGCAAAAAAATCATAAACAGGAGTGAAATTAAAATAAAAATTCAAAGAGATAAAGGAACATTACAATATTTCTGTTAGAGAAGTATTTGTTTTTGTATATTTTAAATGGATAATAGAATATATAAGATTATATTCCTTGGAATACATTTAAGTGAAAGATATTTTGATATGTCTATATTTTAAATATGCTGGAAACCACATTCCTTGCAGCCATTCAAATGTATGATAAAGTTGTTAGATGTCAAGTTAATAAAGGCAAAGCATGTGCAGTTTTTCAAAATTTTCTTAAGGGGTTTGCAAGCATAGTAATATGATGATCACTGATCTACAGTAATAAACATGCACATGAGTTTTCCTGGATGTTGACAGATGTGCCATCTTAGTTCACTATATGATGCAAAAGTTCAATGTTAAATAACAGTTGTTCCTAAATGTGACTGCCCATAAAACTGAGCAAAATCCTTAAACTAGTTGAGTGGCATACCAAAAATACCTGTATTTCAATAAAAGATTAGCAATGATTTTAGAATCTGAAAAATAGTTTCTACTATATTTAAGATGAAACATGAATTTTGAAAATTATTTTTTACTATTTCTAAACTGTTCTTATTAAGAATTTGTTCTTATTAAGAATTTGATTCCCATACATTGTGAATAGCTACAAAATACCCCCAATGGTGTGGTTATACATTGGCCCATTTGTAATATGACATGAAGTAATGGAAAAAAAATTAGGTTCCTATCAAGAATGTCTCTTCAGAATGGGAAAAGAAAATGATTTGGCATTGATGAAATTACTACAATTACACGTAAGCATGCAACCGAAGACAAAAATATAGTTGTTGGAAATATTTAAATTTATCCTAATATTTGTCAGTCTATTAGCAATCCAAAGAATTTAAATCTTTTAAGCTCCAAAATACATAACTAACAAATTAGTTTAACAGGGAGAGGCAATAGGTTGGTGAAGAATTATTTGAAGAAAAATATTTAAAGCCTTTGGGATCTTGGCCATCTCTCTCCCTCAAGATCTTGCTAATTAACTATGTCACATGTTTATGTCTGGGAAAACAAAGGAATTGGTGCTTAGAAAGGATTTAAAAAAAAATCTGAAATAATGTTTTTAAGTTTCTGTTCTTATTTTTTTCTTTTAAACTAAAATAAAACCAAATAAATTAATAAATGTTTTCACTAAATAAAGGTTTGAGGCAATAACTGATACATTATAGATTCAGAAAAAACATGTAAGCATTCAAATCATAGAAAAATAACAAGCACAGAGATTCAGAAAGCAAGCTTTACTCTTTTCTCTGGGCTGTAGGAGGCCACCCCATTCTGGAGAAGTAAGATGATATTTTTCTTAGAGAATATGGGCTTTCCACTTGGCCTGATGACTGTGTAAAACTTGGGCTTGCAAGACTCATTTAAACAGAATTAATACAACAGGGGGTGAGGACAGCAAAGAAGTGGTCTAAAGAAAACTGCAATTGAGCACAAAATATAGACAAAGCCCAAGAATGAAAATAGAGTTAGTTCTCAATTCTTATAAAGGAAGTATACCACTGCATCTAATAAAGAAAAAGAAAAGGCATAGCATTTCTTCAATTCTGAGACAAATTTATCAAATATATCTATATAAAAGACATTGACTGATATATTAAACATTGTTTCAATATAAGTTTTAATAAAAGATACAGAAGAACCTTCTCTATCAGACATTTCTTTCTCATATGAACCTTGATAAACACAGAATATAAAAAGTTACAAATGCCTTTAAATCAGGGTGAATAAATCAAAAATAAAATTCACTAAGTATAGTTTGCTGTACTGCTAAAGTATCAAACTGGGAAGTGTATTCTCTACTCAGATATTAATATTTGTCCACTGATTGGGAGGGGCTATGAGGGCAAGTTTTATATAAATTCAATGTGGCATTTAGCAGATACTCGAACAACAGAAATCCTTCATATAAAAGTTTCTTAAAATGACTCAACTAGCCTAATACATAAATTAAGACTCCCAGCAACTTATTCATCCGTTCTCCAACCACGAGGAATTCTTCCCATCATAGTCACTGGTGGTTTTCTCTGGGAAATGAGTGAAGAAGATTGTCTTCTGGGATTGTTTTGGGTTTTTATTTATTTATTTTTGAGCATGTATCTCATTCCAAATAAAAGAAGCTGTTTTTATATATATGTATGTATGCACATACACTCTTTAGTGTTGCTCATGTTATTGAGTTACATATACAGTGTTCAAATTACTTCCTTATTTATGTCACCAACAAAACGCATTTCATTGGTACAACTTCACATTTATTGAACTGTGTCCTCTATTTTGTTACATGAGAAACAATGACGAATAACAAAGGGAAAAAAAAACCATGTTGCCATGTCCAAGACTTGGTATTAGGAATGTCTGTTAACTGCAAGATAATAAATTAGAAGCTGAATTTGATACAGAAATAATCTTTGCAAAAAGAAGTATGCAGCATCAGTATCTCATTTATCTTACTGGAAAAATTAGTGAGCTCATCTTATGTGAAAAAAGAGAACTCTCCAATATTAAATAGATTTTTTTCTGGGTGAGGGTTTCTTGGAGAAACTTTATATAGTTTAAATTATTGCTTAAAGTTAACACTTTCCATCTGTCTTCAGAAATACTTGTATTCCTTTGGAGGTACCAAATATAAAATACTGGTCGTGAGGCAGAATAACATATAAATTTCCTTTTTGTTCTATGAATAATTATAAAAACATGTTTTCAGTAATTCTTACATGAGTCTTGATTTGCTAACATCTAAGATCGTTAATATTTGAAATATATAATTTTTATTTGTATAGTTTTTTTGAAATCTTATAATCCTAAAAAATATGAGTTCATGAGTCATATGATACCTATCCTATTCTATTCTTATATTTTACTAAGTACATTTTATAATATTATAACTAACTACCTTCTAATTGTAACTACTGTAATTATAGCGTTAAACTAAGTTTCAGTACTTAGGATAATAAATTTCAGCTTTATAAGTTAAGAACTTGATATATGAGAACTATAAGTACATCTGAACTTCAGATAAATCAGTTTTTAATTTCTGCTATATACCGCCTGTCAAAAGATACAGGTTTAAGAAAGATAATCTTATTTAAATATAATACAATATTCATTTTATAGATGAGGAAACTAAAGATCAGGAAATTTATGTTATCAATCCAACATCACATAGTTAATAAGAAGCAATGAAGAGATTAAAATCAAGCCTCTTCAGGTCCAAAATACATACTTTGTCATGCTCTACTGCCTATTTATCCACTCAACAAAGTCTGGTAGTTCTATATTTTGGAGTGGAGTTGAAGGATACAAAGGTGCTACCCTCAAAAAAAGAGACAGAAAAGAAAGTCAGTTACTCTAAGTCAATGTGACATAGACTGAAAACACCTATGGGTTTGGAAGACATTCACCTTGGGATGGAGTGCCAAGTGTTAAGTATAAGAAAGGGGTAACAATGAAAGCAGAAGCAGGGAAAGGGGACAGCTTACAAAAATCCTTGAATGTCATGCTAAGGAGTTTGGATTTTATGATGGGGAAATGGGGAGGCATTCAATGACTTTAGTCAGGAAAGTGACATAATTACACATCACTTTTTGAAAATCCACTCTCTTTTGAAATGAAAACAGCCTAATCTAAGAGTGACATAGATATTAGATGAATGAGAGAGATTCAGTAGATAAATAAAAGGTAAAATCTGACAAGTCTCATAAAAGGAAAGGAAGAGAGAAAAATCCTGAATATCTCCAAGATGTCTCGTTTGGATGACTCAGAGTAGACTGAGTTGCACCTTACGAAGTTAAGAAAACTGGGGGACTGGAATGTTAGGCTGGGGAGTAACAAAATAAAAAGAAAATAGGACTCAGAAGAAAACAACATTAGAGAGCACTGACATTTTAGTGGGTGGAGTGAATCTCTGCATTTAGTTATACGAATTAAGAAGAAAATATGTTGAAGAGGGGAAATGTAGTAGGTTTAGTTCATAGAAATAAAATGTAAAGCCAATGAATTCACAGGAGACATGAAGAGGAATATATGAAATATAGGGGACAAGGCTGCGGAAGTGTTTACATACTTGCAACCACAAGAATGAGATGAGCCAAGAACACAGCTGAAGTTAATCTCTGAGGAAGTAGAAGGCCCAGCTGGGACTAAACTGTTTGGACAGTTATAGAACTCCAACCCCACATTAATATTTTAATTTAAAAAATACGTGCACAGAGATGCGTTGGTGGCAGAGTAAAATATGGTTTAGCTGGCTCTTCCTTGAGGAGGAAGAAAAGGTTGGTCCAGGATGGATTTGTGCAGTGGACAAAAGAAAAGATCATAAGAGTATTGACCTGAGTTATACATGAACTGTATTAAGTCTGCAAGCTTGAGAAATTCTTAGGCAGCTGGTGTTTTCAGGATCAGTGTAAATATACTAGGTGTTTCTATTCACGTCACCTCACCAACTGACAGATATCACTGCAGAACTAAGAGACTGTGGAATAATTCTCATGTAAATTGGTTACTGCTACTGGTGACTGTATTAGCTTATAGCCTTGCTTGATTTCCTTGCTCTAGATCCTAAGAGGATCAAAACCTCTGAAATTTATTAGTATTAATGGAAAGGGAGCCAACATTATAAATTATGCACAGTAACAGATTAACAATAACTAATAATGAAATAGAAGAATTCTAACAATGTATTATAATAAATTAAGTGAATATGATCTCTCTCTTTCTCACTCTCTCTCCCTCCCTCCAGTAATTTCATATTTTTCAGTTTGAACCTATATCTGAATCTGTGTAACCATCCCTTACGCAATAAATGGCTTGCTATCACTCGTTTAAGAAGATCCCTTGCTGGAGTCTTTCTGCAGGCTCAATGCTTTCTGGCACAACATGTTGCTGACAATTGAAACACATTTCTGTTCATGTCTTCCATCCACACATGTAATGGCTTTTCCATCTTAACTAAGCACTTACCATGTACTGTGGTTGCATCTTTTGCAGTTGGAGGTGTAAAAGTGAAACAAGCATGAATTTCATTTACTTTCTTCACAATTTCAGATAGAAGATTCGTTCTTACCATACAGGTTAGCAACAACAAACGAATCTTTTCTTTATTAAGTCGAGAACTTTCACTTTTTCACTTAAAGGAAGCACTTTACAGCTTCTCTTTGGTATATACAAATTGGCAGCATTACTACTCTTATGCTTTGGAGCCATTATTAAGTAAAATAAGGGTGATTTGAATTGAAGCACTGAGATATCTCAATAGTTGATTTGACAACCAAGATGGCTACTGACTAATAGCAAGGAGCATATACAGCATGGAGACGCTGGGCAAAAGGATGATTCACATCCCTGGCAAGATGATGTAGATTTCATCACACTACTCAGAATGGTGCTCAATTTAAAACTTATAAACTGTTTATTTCTGAAAGTTAATATTTTCGGATCCTGACTTACCACAGGTTTCTAACTGAAACCGAGAAAAGCAAAACCCAAGGAGGGACTACTGTAACTTTTTAAAACTTTAACTAGATGCCATCATTCCTTTGCTTCAAATGCAGTGGCTCCTCAAACAGATTAAGAATAACAATGAGACTCTACCATGACCCACAAAAGTTCTGACTACTTCAAACTTCATCTCATGCCAAGCTCTCCACTTCTAGACTTTTTGAACATGCTATTTCCTCAGCTTCAAATGCTGCTTTTTTTCTTGCTTTTCGCAAGGTGACTTCTCATCCTTCAGTGTCAGCTTAAATACTATCTCCCTAGAGACACATCCCTGACTACAGTATGAAAAGAAATTCCCTTGTTATTCTTTATCACTATCCTCTGTTCATTTCCTTCACAATATAACAAGCTGTACTCATGTATTCCTTTGTTCACTTGAATATTACCTGTAAATTCCACAATGGCAGAAAATATGTCTTTTATTTACCTACATTCAGACCAGTAAAGTGTCTGGCATGCAGTAGGCATTCTATAAATTTCTGTTAAAGAAGGAAGTAGAGAAGAAATAATGAACACAGAAAACCATCAAAAAGATTTTGAAGAATTGGCTGAGTTGGGAAGAAAACAAAGCAAGAACCTTCTGGAAGAACTTGGTTGTCAATGATGTTACTTGACAATTTCTAAAACTAGATTTAAACGTGAAATTACTGCCAATAAATCAGTTAGTGTTAGAAACTTTTTAAAGTGAAAGCATATTTGAACAAGAGTCTATGAAGTATCTGTTAGGATTAAGCTCTTCTAGAAAACAATATATGAAATTCTTTATATGTAAACATTCTAGTATTTGAGAGAACAATTTTAATTAAATAACATATATGATTTTTAGCTTTTGCAAATCAGAACACATACTGGTCAATGAGAAAAGGTCCAAGAAGCTATCTAAAGAGTACTGCTTTCATGAACAACTCAGACCCAAAGAAGAAAACATAATCAATGTAAGATAAGAAGATTCAACCTTGGTCTGGGAAGATGTGATGGTTAATTTTATGTCAATTTGGCTAAGCATGGTAACCAGATATTTGGTTAAACATTATTCTAGACATTTCTGTGAAAATAATTTTTAAATGAGATTAACATTTACATTAGGAGAATCTGAGTAAGGCATACTACCCTCCATAATGTGATAGGCCTCATCCAATCAGCTGAGGGTTTTACTAGAAAAGTAACCTCTTCAAAGATGGAGTTCTACCAGGAGACTACTTTCAGAGTCAAACCACAGCAACAACTCTTTCCTAGGACTCCAGTCAGTCAGCCTACCATGAAGATTTTGGACTTTTAGCCTCCACAATTGTGTGAACCAATTCCTTAAAATAAATCTTTCTCTTCTCTCTCTCACACACACACACATACACACACACACAATTGTTTTTGTTTCTCTGTAGAACACTAACACAGAGGAGTAGAAGACAGAAAACACAAGTTCAGGTCCCAACTCTGGTACTTACTACCCAGGTGATATTGAGTTTCCTTGGAATGACTATTTTTAGTTATAAAATGAATGGGTTAAAAAAAATCAACAACTACCCAATGTTTATGATTCCATCTCCACACACCACGACTCAACTATTGTTTGCAAATAAATATGAACTGAAAATGTACATAAAAATAATTTTAGATAAGCTCTTCATTTATTAATTTTAAAACTAGTATTATGATACCAACTAAGTACAAATTAATAAATGTTGTTCTGATAGTTAAAATCCAGAGTACTTTTTTCCATGGTAGAAAACACGGGAAAGAATCCTAAGGTAACACTGAATTCATCAGACAGATGGCATTTATTTGGCAGACTGTCAATAAAAATTAACTTCTTCCATTAAAGGAAATAATATACTTACACATTTTCAGCTTTTAAAATAAATTACCTCATTTCATAATGAAATGTTTTATTTCACAAGGCAGTACTACTTTTTTAAAATATGTAAAATATGATATCTTCCAAATTATTACAAATGTCATTCAGCCACAAAACAATATACTGAAATTAGGATTTATAATGTTAAAAGAGAAATTTCTTTGCTCAGAAAGAAATGAAATCAATAACTTTCATGATTTATTTTAAGTAGGTAATTACAGCAGTTCCTCAATGTTGTTTTATTCAGCATCGTTTGTTTTAACATGATGTGCCAAAGGAACTTAACTGTTTCTATCAATTAGCCCATGGTAAAATTGGTTTCATTATGTCACAAAATCTATCAATGATGTTAAAATTGTACATAATTTGTAATTCTATCAAATATTTTATAAATCTTAAAATTTATACTATAACTAGGATCAAATATCAACATTTTAGTTATATAAAAGAATTCTTAAACCATATTAAATAAAGATTATTGTGTCCAAAAACCTGATGAAAAGAAATATTCAAATTTTCAAAACTATACCTAGAAAGCACGTAGAAAATTTTGAAAAAAATAATAAAAGCAAACTCTAACCTGGCTATTTCTCCTCAACTACTGGTTTGGGCAGCAGGGGCCTATGGGGAAGGGTGGAAGCATTGCTTCAGAGAAAATTCTTCATAATAATTTCTCAACTAGCTAAACTGCAACTAAATTAAGGAAAACATATAAAAGTAAATGAGAGTTTAAAATCATACACAGAAAAGCTACAAAAACTAGAAATTAGATCAGAATGCGATTGTTTTAAATGAGAAAACATCAACATTAAACTTTTCATCCATTCAAACTGGAAGAATGCTGAAACTAAAACATTATAACCAGGATACAGCTGTGGAAACTGACATGTTTTAGTGCGTTTGTTTGGGGGATGAAGTAGGAATTCTGATGAGATGCATCATCAAATCACTTTAAATCTGTTTAAATAATTTATTTGAAAATCTATTTTTAAAATAATTCTTAAAATTGTGATTAAAAGTTCTTACTAAAAACCTGAATTAGAAAACACTGTTATTTGAAATAAGGTGTGAGTTAGCTATACTTTAAGAGATGTTCCAAATACCTGGAATTATTCATCTGTAGGCTGTTTTTTAAAAAATTCACAGTATTTTCTAGTTAAAAGTGACCTTAGAATTCAATTATTTTTTAATCACACCCAATGCAAGAATCACATTAATTGTATGACCAATCATTATCCAAACAACATAAATATTTTCAATGATTAGGAATAAAGAAATCTATTCCAATGTCAATTAGATTACCAGAAATCTTCCTTCATGTTGAAGTTAAATCTATAGCCCTGTAATAACTTCCACCTACTGATTTTAGTTCTACATTCTAAGACTATACCATGCAAGTATACTCTTTTTTCACATGAAAGTCTTTTTAACTATATCCCTTACAAGTCTTTTCTTTTAGGCTAAACATTTCTATTTCCCTTGACTCTTTTTCATATAACAAGTTTTCAATAACTCTCACTGCTTTGATTACTCTTCTCTGGATATATCTCAGTTTGCTAATGACCTTTCAAAAATATGGCATCCAAAACTAAACATAGATGTGATCTGAGTATTTGACGCAAATAATTATTCTCTCTCTTTTTAAAAATTCTTTAGTTTTAGTAATGACAATGGAAGTTTATAATCCTTCTTTAAAATACATAATAATGCCCCAATTAATACGCTGTCATAAATATTACTTGAGATAAAACTTGGCATTTTTTCTTAATTCTCCATATGCTATGTGTAAACTTAAATTAAAACAACTGGGTGTGCCACACAGATTGTGTCAGTTATTTCTGGATCCTAAACTTAAATTTCCATTTAAGTTTTTCACATCTATGTCTCTATATGAATATGGAGACTTGATGAACTGTTACTTTATACTTTTAAGGGTCTTTTACCGTAAAAGATATGTTTCACTGCCTTGCTAAAGAGATTTATATGTCTACATATAAATTTAGACAATCCTTAGTTTTGATATGAAGAATAAATGTTTAACTCATACATTTTTTCCATTCTTCAAATTTTTCCTAATTAAGGCAATACTTAGGAAAGAAGATAGTTTGGTATTTTAAACTACTTCTGGGCACACACTGAATTTCTAGTACTTAAGACAGAGGATACTCTACCGCACTGCTATTTAACAAAAGTCACATATACATTTTCATAAATGTAACATTTAGTCTACTCAGGAAAAAACAGTTAACTTGAATTAATTAGTAGTTCAGGAAATCATCTAAATCTCTATAATAAATGAAAATCAACTTTTCGCAAATAAGCATTTCTAAAAAAATCAATTGAAGATACAGACTTGAAATAGTCCAGACAGTTCATCTAACTTGTATCATATCTTTTTTTAAAAAATTCTACTGTCTAATGCTTTTGTCATATTTTAAAATAGGATAGATAAATTAGAGCGACATCAGAAGCATGGCAGAGAGAGGGATCTCACTGGATCTCCCCCTTTAAATTAAAAATAAGCTGAACATCTAAAAGTCAACAAATAACAGCTAACCTGCATACAAGCATGTCTTAGTGAGTGATCTGTGCATAAGAACTTCAAAAGGTTGGAACTGTGAAAGGCTTGGGGGTAGATTAGGAGGAACAAAGAGGCTGCCACACACAGCCAGAGCTCCCTGCAGGAGGAGGGGAAGGGAAGAAATTGAGGCTGGTTCCCCCAAAAGCCCTGTCTGAGGGATCAGTGAGCTCCACGCAGCGGAGCCAGGGATCAGAGCAAAAGGTGCAGAGGGGCAACAGCTGCATCTTAGCAGCCGCAGCTGCAAAGCAGGAGGCTGACACAGGGCCTAGTAGCAACGTCCACCTACCAACCCAGAGCATGCCCTCCCTCCACCCCATATCTTCCCAGATCCAGAACCATGGAGCCCCAGGAGAATTTGCACAACTGGTACTGTAACAAAAACCAAGGCTGGTACCACAGACATGGGCTAGGACCAAGGGTAGCTGGTTGCAGTTTGAATGTTCAGTAAATCAGCCAGAGAGATAAAAAGCATTAGTAGCCTCAAAGCAGAGATCCAAGAGAGGTGGATACCAGCTACTGGAAATCAAAAGAAAAACACCTTCTTAGCAACAAGCTAAAGAAAGGCCTCTATATAATAAATCTTCTTTCTGGAAAAAAGCAGAGTATACTCCTGTTATGCCCAGGCAGAGAAATAGTCCAACAGACACTATGGACAACCAAGGTGACAAGGCAGCTCAGAAAGAGAAAAATCTTCAGAAAATGAGCTCGAAGACATATAAATATGTAATTTAAATGACAGAGATTCCAGGACTGTACTAATGAGAAAACTCAAGGAGATAAAAGACATCTGATCGATAATTCCAAGAGCTTGGAACCAAAACAGACCAACAAAATGAGTTTTCTGGCAGAGTCTGAAACCCTGAAAAGGAACCAAATAGAACTTCTAAAGACAAAGAATATATTAAAAGAGATGAAGAATAAAATAGCAAGCTTAGGAAATGGAGCTGACCAGATGGAGGAAAGAATCAGTGATATCAAAGACAGAAATCTAGAAATGACTCAGAAGGAAGAAAAGAGAGACCTGAGAATGAAAAAAAAAAAGGGCTATTCAAGAACTATCTGACACTATCAGGAAAAGCAACATAAAAATAATGGGTATACCAGAAGGAGAAGAAGAGGAGAAGGGAACAGAGAACATATTCAAGTAGTTGATGAGAATTTCCCAATTCTAAGGAATGAGCTGGATATTCGAATCCAAGAAGTTACAACATCCAATTATTTCAACCTAAAAGGCCTTCTCCAAGACACATTATACCAAAATTGTCAAAAATTAATGATAAAGAAAGAATTTTCAAAGCAGCTAGGAAAAGAAGAGAGTAACCTATAAAGGAAAATCCATTACACTATCTTCGGACTTCTCAAAACAAACTTTACAAGCAAGAAAGGAGTGGAACCAAATATTCACACTATTAACTGAAGAGAATTACCAGCCAAGAATAATATATTCAGCAAAGCTTTCCTTTAGATATGGAGAAATAAAGACCTTTACAGACATACAAAAGTTGAGGAAATTTTCCCCTACAAGGCCTGCATTACAAGAAATATTGAAAGGGGTCAGCCCATCTGAAACAAAATGACAAAAAAAAAATACAATTATGAGTAAGACAACTAGTAGATAGACAATGCATGATATTACAAATCTTATTAATAACAGGGTATTATAAGCTTAAATATTAAGAAGATAAATGTGATTGCAAGTTAGAAATGAATGTTCAGCATACATTGGGACAATCTGAGATAACAATAACAGAAAATAAGAGGGAGCAAAGATCCAAATTCGCAAAGAGGAATGGAGATAAGGCACATGCAGAAGAAAATGGACAACTGTATATATATAACTATCCTTTAAATAATGGTAACCACACACCAAAAATTCAGAACTGAAGTATATAACATAAAACAGGAAGGACCAGAGGGAAAATCCATAAAACCCTACCAAAAGAAAAAAACAGAGAAACACGAGGACAAAAAAAGCAATGGACACACTGAGCTACCAGAAAGCGAAAGATAAAATGGCTACAGGAAAACCTCGTATTTCAATAATCATCCTAAATGTAAATGGACTGAATTCAGCAATAGAAATGCACATAGTAGCAGATTGGGTTGAAAAACAAAATCTGACCTTCAAGAGACACACCTCAGTTCCAAAGAAAAATATACACACAAAGTGAAAGGGTAGAAAATGACAACCCAAGCAAATGGCATTCAGAAAAAAGTGGATGTAGCTGTACTTTTATCGGACGAAATAGTCTTCGAGATAAAAAAGGTAAAGGGAGATACTGAGGGACACTTCATAATGAGAAAGGGAACCATATATCACAAAGACAACACTTATTAATATCTATGCTCCCAATCAGGGAGCCCCAAAATATATAAAGCAGTTACTAACAGACTTAAAAGGAGAAACTGACCAAAACACTACCACAGTAAGGAACCTAAATACCCCACTGTCAGATATGGACAGATCGTCCAAACAGAAAATCAATAAGGAAATAACGTCTTTAAATGACACAATAGACCGATTGGACATAATTGACATTTACAGAGCCTTTCATCCCAAAACAGCTGCTATACATTTTTCTGTAGTGTACATGGAGCATTCTCAAAGATTGACTGCATGCTGGGACACAAAACTAGCCTCAGCAAATATAAGAGAACTGAAATCACACCAACCCTATTCTCTGATCATAAGGCTTTGAAGTTGGAAATCAACTGTAAAAAGAAAGCGGGATGAACCACAAATACGTGGACATTAAACAACATGCTACTGAAGAATAACTGGGTCATAGAAGAAATAAAAAGATCAAAAGATAAATAGAAAGAAATGAAAAAGAAAGAACAACATATCGAAACTTTTGGGACACAGAAAAAGCAGTAATAAGAGTAAAGTTCATATCATTACAGGCCTATCTCAAAAAACGAGAAAAAGAACAAATGAAACCCTAAATCATCAGAAAGAAGGAAATAATCAAAATTAGAGCAGAATTAAATAAAATTGAAAACAAAAAGACAATAGAAAAAATAAATGCAACAAAGAGCTGGTTCTTTGAGAAGGTTAATCAAATTGACAAACCCCTGGTTAGAGTCACCAAACAAAAAAGAGAAAGGACACAAACAAAATCAAGAATGAAGGAGACAAAGTTATGACAGATACTGCAGAAATACAAAGGGTCATACAAGAACATTATGAAAAATTGTTTGACACCAAATTTAATAACCTAGAAGATATGGACAAGTTCTTAGAAATATACAAACCTCCTAGACTTAATCATGAAGAATTGGGAAATCTAAATAGACCTTTGAGCAGTATGGAAATTGAAATAATCATCAAAAACCTACCAAAAAGTAAAAGTTCAGAATCTGTGATTCTACTAAACATTCAAAGAAGATTTAATACCTATTCTCCTCAAACTCTCAAAAAATCGAAGAGGAGGCAATACTTCTCAACTCATTTTATGAGGCCAATATTACCCTGATACCAAAACCTGGTAAAGATAACACAAAAAAAGAAAACTACAGACCAATATCTCTCATGAACACAGATGCAAAAATCCTAAATAAGATACCAGCGAACTGAATACAGCAACATATTAAAAAGATTATATACCACAATCACTAAATGTAGAAAAACTATTTTAGTATTTTGTTTTCGTTCATCTTAATGTTTCCTTTTATGCACTGCCCTAAGAATTTTCCAAGAAAGAATAAAACTAAAAAAATAAAACATCTTAATGAATTATTCTCTTTATTAGTCTTACTGTTAATCTTCATCACTGTCAAAATCAAAACAGATACTATTTATGAGCATATATAATGTAACTTAAATACTAGGAGCTTTAAATACATTACCTACTAACTTCCAAGTCCATACATTTAAATATCTACTAGACACCCCCTACTTGGAAGTCCCAAAGACATTTAAAACTCAACACGTCCTGAAAAGAACTTTCTATCTCCCTTACAAACATATTCCATTATTCTTAAACTTGGTGAATGGTAGGTACCATCATCCATTTAGTCATCAAGAAACCTGAGAGCTATAATATTAGTTGTAATAACAACTACTTGGGAATAGCTACTATGTGCCAAGAATTATGCTAGGTATATTATCTATATTAAATCTAATCCTCCAAAAACTTGAAAAAAAATAGGTATTATTCTGTGAAATCTTACAGTAAAGAATCCTGTTTAATTTTAGTTAATTCAGGCTCTCTCCAATTATTTGAGCACTGACACTTTTTTAACCATAACTTTTGGGAAACTAATCAATGGTACAAGTTGTATCAGACTTTGTAAAGCTTTTTTAAAACTCATCAACAAACTACTATATTACCTCATTCTTTTTGCAAAACTCATATCTGTAAATTACTGTATAAAGATGGTAGTTGAAAGGAGTATAATATGTGTTTAAAGTTGTATTGTCTATATTTAATTAAAATTTTACTTTCTCACTGCCTGATTCCTTGGCATAATTCCAATTTCTTTCAGATCTATTATTTATGAGAATTTACCTGTTAGAATAACATGCTTAAACAGTAGGAGAAATAAAGGATGTTATCAATACTTCATGGTTTTCTATGTGAGTAGATGAATAGAGTAATATTAAGTTACTATTTCTATGAGGTAGCAAACAACATATATTAATTCAGCACCAACCAGGCACTAAGCCTAAATAGGATGAGAAATACACTAATTTACAAAATATGATCCCTTCTCTATAAAGGCTTTCAATCTAGTTAGGACTAAATGAATAGTAAAATGCCAACAAAAAAGACTGAGAGTACTTTCAAAGAACATTAGAAATATCAAAAGTAGGAATGTGATTTATTGCAAATGGCATGATAAAATTATATGTAGCTAATGAAAACTCATAAGAGATGGGAGATGATTCTTGGAAAATGTAATGTAAAATATATCAGGTAGAAATATTTCAAAAGAAATAATAGAAATCTGCTTTAGCTGTCTTTTACATATAACTGTATTATTAATTTTCACAAAACATTTCTTTTAAAAAAGAGTCACAGAATACAAGTTATTTCAGTAACACAGAAAACTCAGTATTCTGCAAAAAATACAAAGAATTGTTTCTAGTTTCTAAAACTCACACCCCTATCAGCCACAATTAGGTATGCTAACATAAGTATATTGTACTACCATATATTGGATCTGCAAAAACTAAAATGTTACGGGTACATGGAAACAAGATAAATCAAGCAAGCTCAACACTGTTCTTAAAAAATGATTATCCATAATATCGTGAAAAACCCACAGAAAGTATCTATGCCAAAGAAAACAGAAATTCCATACAAAACCAATAAATGGATATTCCAGCATCTTAGGAAAAAAGATATTCCAGCATCCTTTTTCCATACCTTAGAAAAAAAAATTGGCAGTAGAGGTACTCACGTAAGAATTTATTTTTGGATATCTAGCCAGATTGTAATGCCATATTCAAAATGAAAAATAAATATCTAGTCATAGAAAAACATCAGATCATTAAGATATATTAAAAAGCATGAGATCAAAAGATATATTTGTTTGCAACTGTTATTATACTCAGTACTTGTACTATTAACTCTTAATTTTCATTTATTATGCTAATTGCTACTGCTAAATCCACAAACTAAATATAAGTATAGTCCTCCTGTTCACTTTCTGAATGTCTTAGAACACCTGCTATTGCAGTAGGAAAGGTTTAAATAGACATTTGTAAATTCTGGCTTAAAAATAAAAAAGTATAGTGCATATGTTAATGACACCTGGAAGATCCATCATTATTATTCAAAGATAATCACAGTTTCCTTTCTAATTAAATACAAAGTCTAAATTTATATCACATAACACATTACAAACAAGTTCCTTTTTTCTAATTATGGGAGAAGCCATGAGAATTATTCTACTAAACAATTTCAAAATCATCAAAAGTTTAACAAAATATACATATTAAAAATAAATGTGACAGGAAACTGCCATAAAGAGATCATACAGAAATTATTTTAGAAATTTTACTTTTTCTGTGAGAAAAGCATTCCTCTCTTAAATTTCAAATACTGTGGAAAAACTGAATAATACAAAAAATACCGCCACCGAGATTCAACCTTTGAGAGCATTTTGCCATACTCTCCTACCTCTTACCCCACTTCCTCCCCGCCTCATGGTTTTCTTCCCCTCTATCTAGCTAGCTAGCTACCTACCTGTGTACCTAACTTATTTGTTTCCAATAAAGCCTCCTATAATCAAATACATTAATAGTTCTAAAGAAAAACAATAACACTAAGTCAGGTAAAGACTATAAATATTCATATATAAATTCAGTTCAAGTTTTACCACCACATAGACTTAGATAGATCAGGTTTTCTCCCAAATGAGATTTTTTTTAATGTTTTGGTTTTCAAAGTTTTGGATTTAAAAAAATGTGAATAAAGGATGATGGTCTATAGTATAATCCTATGTTACAGAGAAGGAAACTGAAGCGCAGAAAGATTAAATAATTTATTTGAGACTAAAACAAATAACCCAGTAAGTAAAAACAGGCAGTCCAGAGCCCATGCGTTTCACCACTGCTCTAGGAAGCCTCCAATCCAACAGAAAATCCTTGTGACTTTCTTTTTCTTTATCTTGAATCTGAACTCTTATCCCCAATTCTACTGCTATCCCCCTAATCTGAGCCACCATCACTGGGTTTACTGCAATAGCCTGCTAAACAGGCTACCTGATTCTTCTACCCATTTAACTAACAGTAATGTTCTGTAATGTTCAGCCAATGTTCTTTATAATAGCCTACAAGAAACTACAGGTCTTGTACATTCTTATTTATCTTACATCTATGACCTCATCTACTACTCTTCCCCTCTCTCACTCCACTCCAGCCACACTGGTCTCTATGCTATTCCTGGTCTCCAGGCATGTTTCCACTTAGGGCTCTGGCACTGACTATTCTCCTGCCTACCACATGTCTCCCCTTGTATCCACATGACTAGCCTTCTCACTCCTCCCAGATGATCTTCCAATAAGGCCTACATTATTGCTATTTAAAATTGTAACTGCCCCCCCACCCCCACCCTGCTAAAGCAACTGACACTCTGGATCCCCTTTTCCCTGCTCTAATCTTTTATTCTCCATAACACTTAGTACCTTCAAACACGCTAGACAACCTACTTATTCTTATTTCCCTGTCCATCTCTTCTGCTTAGATTTATACGTATATCAATGTATCTCAAGCCCTTAGAAAATCATCTAGTACGTAGTAAGTGCTCAAAAATAATGGCTATCGAGATTTCTGTGTCAACTTCAACTCAAAAATGCTTTTTTTGAGATAAGCTCTTCCACATTTCTTATGGTTGTAAGCATTTCTCAGTATCTAATAGAAAAGTTAGAATTTCAATAAATATGCTTAAATATTTTATATTTTAAAACAGCCAAGTTTTAAAATAGCTGGTTTATGCAATTATATTTTTATTAAGATTCTTTCCTTATGTATATTTTATAGAAATAGAGAGATGTTAAGTATCACTCAGAGAAAACAATAAGATAAAAAAGTTTATACAGCATGATTCCTTCTATAAGGAACACAGTATGAATTTATGTGTATCGGAATTTTGGTATGATGATATAAGGTATTTTTAAAATATTTCATCCTTCTGTATATTTGCATTTTCTCATTTTTCAGTAATAAATATCTATTATTTCTATGATTAAAAAATATACTCTATTACCCCAAAAATATTCATCACAATACATTTACCAGCTAAATTCTAACTCTTGTTCTCCTAACTCTTCTTTTCTTTATACAAAGGGTAATGTGACACAAGTATGCTAAATATTACCACTACATCCATCTATCTATGTGAAATCCACATATTCAATCTAACTTCCAGATACTACCTCTGAAATACTCCTTTCAATGACAGTACTTCTAATAGGCTTTTATATTTGTGGTATAATCTTATAAACATTTCTTTTTATCTTTAAAATCAGAACTTTACGTAGCACAAATATATTCAACTTGAACTTTTGCTGTTGCTGGTGTTAAAAGTATTAATATTTATTTCAATTGTTCCTTGCTTCAAAAATATTTAAAGTAATATAATGAATAAAGTAAAGCTACAGATTCAGAAAAATTGTATTCTATTTTTATTCATCTTTCAAGGTGACTACTATTTCACTTAAGGGAAATCAACAAAAGAGCTACTTTAAAGCCAACTCTGAATTTAAAAAATAATATTCTATTTTCAGAAAAATTTGGAATCTTCAATTTGTAAAACATATACATAATAGGGGTAATTAACATCTCAAAGATAAGTTTAATTATGATAAATTATTCTTTCCAAATAAAAAACAAATTCACTGATTATCTATAAAAAGAAATCTAAATTGGTTTTAAATATTTTCTCATGATCTTAAATCAAGAAAGAAAATATTTTTTAATGTTATATATGTTTATAGTCCATGTTCTTTTAAATAAAGTTTGATTTAGATTTTCCAAAATTCAATTCAATATTTTTCTAATTATTGCAAAAACTTTATAAAAAATAAAGACATGACAAGTTATATTTAAAATAAAAGTTCACATACCTTGGCTTCCGAAATATTAAACTATATTGCTGGCAAGCCAGACCCACAGTGGGGGTATAAACAATAGGCATGAACTTCTCAATGTCAAACATTAGCACTCTATAAAAGAGCTTTTCATTTCTATCTTGAAGATCCATTAAGAGAAGATACCTGTGGAAATTTGACATAATGAGGTCTATAGTCCAACAAAGTCATGAAATGGCTGCTTAGAAATCAAATTAAACATTTTTCAACAAAGTATGAAGTATTTTTTAGGTCACATAGGAAACACTTGATCAAAAAAGACTTTAGAAATGTTCTTAAACACCACAAAGAATGAAAAACCATAAACTAGTGTCATTCAAACATTAAAATCATTGCTGAAATAGCAGTTTTATTTAATATGTGAAAGACTTTATTCCTGTTTAAAAATGAAAGACAGATAAAAATATCACTATAGCTTAAGCATTAACTTAGTAAGTAAATACAAAGACTTCATTTTTTAACTTGCAGTGCTAAATAACCAAGGGAAATAACAAAACAGAAAATAAGGAATGTAACATCAACTTTAAAAATTACTAAGGTAGACACATTCAAGAGACTTTTATTATTGTTTGTATCAAATGGTCTTTTTCTTTCTAGAGGCATTTTTGACCCAGAGTTATCTTTCTACAATTAACCTTATGATGTTACTTACAACCTTCAACGGGTTATAGAATAAAACTCAAACTGCTTGGTACAACTTAAAAAAAATCTTTCAAATTGTATTTAACAATCTTACAAGCCTTTTTGGACTGATTCTCATTGTCTGGAATAGCTGAAAATGCATAGGACTTGGTGCCAGAGATACGGAATTTTAATGCCCGGCAAATGGATGGTTTTACCAACCCAAAACATTAACATTTGGGAAGAAGGTGCTGACTTTTAGACACGCTAAAACTGATTCGATGTCTGTTATCATTTTTAATCCAATGATCAATTCTCATACCTCACCTTATTTTACTTATCAGAACATTTTACACAAGTGGTATTCCCTAGAGCTCGACAGTTGACTCTAGGCCATCATATTCTCTTGGTTTTCCTTCTATCTCATTGGTTTTCCATTTCTTTACTGTTTTTTCTTCTTCTATGAAAGCTCTCTAAAACTCATGTCTAATATATTAGGAAATTATGTTGGCTTTACCTTCAACATATATTCAAAATCTAAACACCTGCATCACTACTACCCCAGATCTGCATTGCCATCATCTCTTGCTTGGATTATTTTAATAGTCTCCTAAATACTCTTCCAGCATATTCTGTCCTCACCATTGCAGCCAGTCCTATTGAAATATAGCTCGGATCATGTTGATTTTCTGTTCAAAACTTTGAATGGCTTCCCTTTTCATTCAGAATAACAACAAAAGACCTTTATTGGCCTTCGAAGCCGTACATAATCTGTCCTCTATTACCTCACTAACTTCCTCTTCCAACCTACCATTCTTCCCCTCATTCTGCTCCAGACACAGGTCTCCCTGCTGATCCTTGAACATACCAGCTAAAGAACATCGTTCTCCAGAATTTTTCATGGGTAACAATCTCACTTCCTTTGATTACCTGCTCATAAGTCACCTTCTCCATGAAGTCTGTCCTGATCACCCAATTTAACAATGCAAACTGGCCATACCAACCTCCAGCATTCCCATTCCCCCTTACCCTACTCTACATTTTCGTTTTTTTCATTAATACTTATCATTTTCTAGCATATTAAATAATTTACTTATTATTTTGCTATTTATTATTTTTTCATAATATTTAAAAATAATTTACCTAGGTTCAGTGAGGGCAGAGATCATTGTCTATAATCCCAATATCTAAAAGAGCATGACACTGAGTTGATGCTCAATATATTTTGAAGAACAGTTTATGGGAAAAATATGAAAGTCACCAGCTCTTAGGAGGTAGTCGATAAAATAGTCCAGGAAAAGAATATAAAGTAAAAATGTAAGAAGCTGAAGGAAGGACTTAAGGAACAAATGAAGAGATTGTGAAAGAGTTTATAAATGAGTCAGCCTCTTTCCCCAGCTGCCCCTGTCATCACCCATGCGCTCATGAAAAAAAGTGTCCATGGCAGAGATGTAGGTTATCCATGGACTCAACAACATGGACTTCCACTCGCCAAGGCTGACCTGGCTATAGATACTGCCGAGTACCCAATCTGCCAGAGACTAACACTGAGTGCCCGATACGGCACCATTTCACAGGTACTTGGTGGAAAGTTGATTACATTGGACTGCTTCCATCATGGAAGGGGCAGTGTTGTTCTTATTGGAATTGACACTTACTCTGGATATAGAATTGCCTTCCCTGCACACAATGCTTTAGCCAAAATTACCACTGTGGACTTACAGAATGCCTTATCCCCATTATGATATTCCACAAAGCATTGCTTCTGATCAAAGAACTCACTACATAGCAAATTAAGTGTGGCATTGGGTCATATTTATGGAATTCACTAGTCTTACCATGTTTCCCCACCATCCTGAAGCAGCTGACTTGATAAATGGTGAAATGGCCTTCTAAAGATTCAGTTATAACACCAGCTAGATGGTAATACCTTACAAAGCTGGGTCAAGGTTCTCCAAGGGGCTATGAATGCTCTGAATCAGTGTCCGATATGGTGCTATTTCTTCTATACCCGAGATTCACAAGTCCAGGAACTAAGGGGTGAAAATGAAAGTGGCACCACTCACTTTTATTCCTAGTGACCTAATAGCAAAATTTCTGCTTCCTGTCCCCATGACCTTATGCTCTGCTGGCCTAAAAGTCTTAGTTCCAAAGTAAGGAATTTTTCTACGAGGCAATGATTCCACTGAATTGGAAGTTAAGACTGCCACTAACCACTATGGGCACCACATGGCTCTGAATCAACAAGCAAAGAAGGAAATTACTGTGCTGGCTGGGGTGATTGACCCTGCCTACGAAGGGGAATTCAGATTGCTACTCTATTATTATTATTGTTATAAATTCTCTTCAACATCCCAGGAAAAAGGAACTCTACTAGACTGCTTTTGGACTCGAACTGCAAGTCTTCCCTTGGTCTTCAGCCTGCCAGTCTACCTACAGATTTAGGCTGCTCCCCAGTCATGTAAGCCAATTCCTTGAAATAAATTTATATATCTCTATCCAACAAGATGTGATATATATGTGTGTGTAAGTGTGTGTAGGGGGGGTGGGTGGATGGATGGATGGATGGATGGATGGATAGATAGATAGATAGATAGATAGATAGATAGATAGATAGATAGATAATAAGTAGGTAGGTAGGAAGGCAGGTGGGTAGGTAGGTAGATAAGATAGATGATAGATAGGTAGGTAGGTAGGTAGGTAGATAAGATAGATTAGATAGATAGATAGATAGATAGATAGATAGATAGATAGAGATAGATAGATAGATAGATAGATAGATAGATATACACGCACACACATTCCATTGGTTCTGTTTCTCTGGAGAACCCTGACGAATATGAATACTTACTACCTATTGGGTTAGCTACTTCTTCTAACCTTCACAACAGTATTTTCAAATAACTGTTATTCTCTTCAACCCACAATGAAAACTCTGAGGTTTAGAGAGAACTCCAGCGCCTTAATAAGAAAGGGCAGAGTCAACGGCAGAGGGCAAGACATATACAGTAGACCTGACATTGGTTGTAGTGGTTTGCTCAAGGACCCACTGCTAGTGAGATACAGCCAGGATTTCAACCTAAGGAACAATGTTACCTCTATCTTTGTATAAACATGGAAGTGGAATTCTAAACAAAGTAAGTGACCTAAATTAGAATCAAGTCTAGAAGTTGAAAAATGCAGTTTTACCTACAATGTACTTACAGTCTGGCTAAAAGCTACTTTAACATGTTTTGCTCTGTCTAGAATGGCATATCCTGATAACTTACCTTTATAAGAGCAATTTTATCACAAAGAAAAGTAGTCTCTGAGGATATGGTTTAGAAAAGAAAACTTTATTTTATTTAATGTTCCTACAGGGGGTACATTTTTTAAAAAACATCATTGTATTTAATGGCAAATTGTCAGAGTTGGCTACTCTTTCCAAATCACTAAACATTTTAACTTTCCCATCTAATAAAAAGTAAGCTATAACTGCCTTAGAAAAACATAAAAAAGAATGTGTTACCTGTCGAAGTCAGAGTTCAGACGCTCAAAATTTTTGATTATTCTAAGGACCTGGATATCTTGACCGATGAAGCAAGGTGGCAATAATCCATGAATATTCAATTGCTGTCTCTCTTTCAGGGTAAAAGCCAAGTCCTATGGAGAGAAAAAAAAAAACACACAATCATTTGAGGGGAAAAAAGACAAAAAAGCATTTATTTACACAAATAAAATCCAACAAATATATGGAATTAAGAATCAGAAGATCTGGCATTATGTTAAACATGGCACTTGGCTGTGAGTAGGTCAGGTAATCTCTTAATACCTCAGTTTCTCCAACTTTAAATATTAGAATACTATATTTTCAGATCTGTAACACTCATATTGCTAAGATGAAATTAGGTAATAGATAGGAGAAAAATATTTGAAGGCATGCCAATGAAATATATAAATATCATATCATCAAATATAAAAGTTAATAGAAGTTATGATGAGATTTTAAAATTATAAATGTGAGTAGGTCACCTACGACCTGCTGTGCTTCTCCCTATAAAATAGGTTAGGAAATGCCTTATACATGATTGAAGCACCTGTTCCAACACTCCTTTCCCAAGTTATCTACTACATTTATTCTTATACACTTCTAATCATGCAAAACTTCTCACTACTGCCTGAACATACCACACCCTTTTATTCTTCCATGACACCATGGTCAAGAATGTCTTTTCTGCTTCTCTGCCCTTCAAGCCTTACCTCAAATGCTCTCTCTTCTCTAAAGCCTTCCCAGACCCACCCAGTATGTCCATTAGGCCTCATTATTACACCTATATTATTTGTTTACATGAACATTGACTATATAAAACAAAAATAAAGAAACTATGATGCTTGAAAACAAAATAAATAAATAAATAGAACTGATGGGTTGGTGCACAAATCCAGAATGGACCTAAGAGTCTTGCAAGGATATAATAAAAGGGGTAGTAATAGCAAAGAAACCCCAGTAGTCATTAATCTGGGAGATTGGACTAAGCAGTCCCCCTAGAGAAAGGTCTCCCCCTCCCCCTAGAGATACTGAAGCCCAAGAGGCCTCTCTGACTAGATCGTGACTGCTATGCATATGGGTCTGGCAAAAATGTACCAACATGATGATGGTCAGGTTCACTCATTGTGACTGCCGCTGATGTTTCTTAGACAACCCGGATGGGTAGGAATGTATTCACTAACTTTACTTTGGGTGTTTCTACAGCCATACTCCTCTGCCACTGAAACTGTCTTATGGTGGCAAGATAGTGAGTGACTCCTAGATAGTGAGTTTTGGGGAAGTTTATTACTCGGAATAGGACAGATAATTTGGTTAACAGACTCTGATATATTAAGAAATGAACATGTTCAACCTCAGGAAGTAGGTGAAAGAGGTCAATGGATTAACTACTCTCTATTTCTTCTACTTCAGTATATAGATAGGCCCATTAATTCATGTCCCTGATAAAAAGCCTTATGTTTAATTAGATTTCTGAGTCAGAAGGGTAGACTGAAGAAAGTCAAATAGATTTGTCCACTGAATGACCTCTGGTGGTGCTAAGTTGCCTACAAGAACTAGCTGGGACCAGTGGCTCCAGAACCTCCAGTGAAAGAAGCTGTGCACAATCTTGACTTCTCAAAAGGTCTCCAAGTGCTATCAGCATGGCTGGTGTCCAATTCCAAGATGTTTTTCTCCAATAGCAGCCAATCTCATGACTGCTAAAGCTCCCATTGTTACGTACTCAGGAGTCCTCTGGAGCTCTAATATGTGTGGACAGCAGTAGGACAGTCCCTTTCCTAGAGAATAATCTAGTATATCCAACTGTGCCTGACTCAATCACCCTATCCTGGATGCCTGAAGAAAAGCAGACCGGTGCAAGCTGTCAGTTCTTTGCCTAGGAGTATCAGCACGCACCAGGATACACTTGTAGTGTTGCCAGAACCTTTCACATGCCATTTTCTTTTTTGTTTGTGGTTTGTGTCCCCCTATCAGAATGTAAATGTCATTAGGTCAAAGAGTCTTGTCTTTTTTTCACTGCTTTATCCTCAGTTCTTAGAACAGTAACTGACATGAGATGTCAGTAATTCTCTGCATAAACAATAAAAAGTTTTAAATATTTAATTTTAGAGACGTATTAAAATTTTAAAAACAACATAAAATTAAAAAAGCAAACTGCTGCTCAGAAAACAGATTAGCATACTAATTCTGATAAAACTGCATTTAAAATTAAAAGCAACTAGAAAGAAATATTTGTGTAAAAAAGTAACTATAAAATAGAAGGTATACTTCACTTATTAAAGATATAACTGGGGAGACTAATCAGTTAAACAAAATGTCATGAAATAACTTCTTGGAATTAAACAGAATCATGTACAGTAATATATCTGAAAAAGAAAACAAAACATTTCTCTAACTTGAAATGAAAAATTTGTAAAATTAAAACAGAAAAAATGTAGGCTAAAGATAAAATCTCAAATATACATGAATATATGTAAAGAAACAGCAAACTTGTGAATGTTATGCCTTGAAAATTTGCCTGCAAAAATAATAATCAAAATATCAATATTCTGAGAATAAGGTTTATTATCAGAAGTACTAACAAATGTTCCTTCACTCACTTAATAATGGCACTTAACAATAATTTATTGGTGCAGTTAGCCAATCTTTTCACATAAATTTTCCAACGTCTGGTCTGAAACTAATTCTTAAATCTAATAGGTCTCTCATATCTTAGCCATGTAAATAATGCCATCTGGTTCTTTTCTGACATCCTTTGATGTTTACTAACTACAAACTCTCATATACTATTGTCTAGATTTCCCAAGACATAGTAAAGTGCCAGTTCAACTCTTTAAAAACAAAACAAACAAACAAACAAAAAATCTAGGTAAGTGGGCCGAGTTAAAGTCTTACGATTGGGTTCATATTCTATTACTATCCTTTATAAGTTTTTTTAAATCAATGAATAAGTAAACTCAAATCTTAAAATCCCTGAAAATTTAAAAATGTATATGGCATTTAATTTAAACCAAATTTTTTAAGAATGACACATCAGTGTGATTACTACCAACCTGCAGCTTCCCAAAGAGTATTCGGAGAAAAAAATAAGTGGAATTTTGAACCATTTAATAAAACTGGTTCTGTATTTCATTTTTTCCTACTGAGAGACATATTCATAAAGATACATTCTGTAGAAATTTATAAACAAGTCAATTATGCCTAAAATCTGACAGTGAAATGCTATCTTCATACATTCTCCTTATTAAAAGGTGATGTAACATACAATTGTTGCAAAGGATTTTTACCTTAGGGTTATCCTACAGGGCTTATCCAACTAAGGGTAGTATATCCCAAGTATACATGCAAGTTCTAACTTTCATTTGATTTCTACTGAGCCTTTCATGTAGTTAAAAAGTTTAACCATCTATACACATATTAGGTTTCCGGGCTACCTATATAATTCTAATTCCCTAAAAGAGTTCTCATACACTCTAAGCTCAACCTCAGTTTTCTCCTTTTCTGTCTTCCTTTTACTTTCTCTACTCCTTAAAAAAGCTTTGGAGTAGATCCCTAGACAGCAGGATGGTAGGTATGCTGTTTCACTGCCACGGGCAGCAAAGAGGACAACTATTCTTCTGGACTCTACAAGTTAATCAATGTATATCTTCTTGAGAACAATGAGACTATCAAGCAGAAATGAAAACAAAAGTCTTGGCATAACAAGAGACTTGTATTAGAAACTATGTTTGCACAAAGCAAACAAAACTGAGAAGGAAAATTTGTCCTGAGTAATTTAGCAGAAACTATTACCATTAAAAACAGAACATATATATTCCATATTCTGCACCAACCATCTTTAATGTTTCCAATGAACTTCAGTAATTTGCTTTATTTTTCCCCTGAATAATGGATAAAAATAATCAGGCTGAATGATAAAAAGTAAAACATTATCTAAATCACAAAATCTTTAAGATAAGTAAATCTATACATGTATGATTAATTCATGATGACAGGATTTATTAATTTTAATGTTTGAAGCCAAAGTCATATTAGGGCAGAGATGTCTGTATGTTTTATTCAACTGGTGAATCCACAGTATCTAGAATCTGCCACTTTGTAGGCAATCAACAAAAATGTGTTGAATTAACTAATTAGAAATGATTTGCTATAACTACACAATTGCTAAGGAAGATTTTTAGAAAGCAGAGAAGTGGAAAGTAATAATTGCAAAAAAAAATTTGAAACAATTAAGCTATATCTGAAAACTAGACTATTACTCAACAGTAAAAAGAAACAAGTGCCAAAACATGAAACAGATGAATTTCAAATGCATTATGCTAAATGAAAGAAGCTAGACTCAAAAGGTTACATATACTGTGTGGTTTATCTCATTTTGACAAAGGCAAAATTATAGAATATAAAAAAAAATCAATAGTTCTCACAGCCTGAGAGTAGACAGAAGAATATTTGATTACAAAGGGGCATGGGAGTAGACAGAAGAATAGTTGACTACAAAGACGCACCAAGAGGGAATTTTTTTCAAGTGAAGAAATTATTCTTGATTTATGGTACTGGTTACACAACACTGAACATTTGTCAAAACTAACAGAATTATATATCAAAAAGAGTAAATTTCACTGTACTGAATTTTATTAGGCTCTTTATATAAAAAGTCAATTCAGATTTCAACATAAAAAGGTATCACTATTCAATGTGTATTTATTGACTGTCTAATGTGCCAAAGACAATTTTAAATGCTGGCAATGCAATGGCAAAAAAGAAGACAAAAATCCCTTTATGCATGGAATCTCATTGTAGCTGGAGAAACAGGAAATATCCAAGTAAACAATTAAATTAAAAAATGTAATTTAGATAATGAGAGCTGCTTTAAATAAAAAAACTGGCAGCTGTAAGGAGAGTGATGTGTGGTGAGGGGGCCTCTAGACTGGGAGTCAGACAAGATGGCATTTGGGCTTGTATTATACAAATGTTTTTAACTTTCTTCTTTGTATTCTTTTTTATACTTCCTAAAACCACATGAAAAAGGAGGCTAGATCTTATTATTCACATTTTATGGGTGGAAAATTTCAAAAGGAATATGTTTCTTGCCCAAGACAAGTAATTACATGTTCTGTTTTCTAAGTGAAGACCCCACTGAAAGAGAAAACCTGAGCTATAAACATTTATGGACATGACTTAAATTTCTAAACACATTTAAGTTCAAAAGGCTTTTGTATAAAATCAGTCTCTGGGGAATTTTCCATTATTAAGGCCACTAGTGAGCACTGATAATGGAAAAAAAGTATTTTGAATTCTTTTTATTTTTTTTCAGTACTGCAGAAGGAGTTTGCTAAGTCATCTCCAGGCCTTACACCCAGTCCTGTTGGGGACCAAAAGACCTTTGTGACATTGCTGACAGAGTGAAGGCGGGGAGGCGGGGGGTAAGGGGAAATCAATACAGCAGCTAGCTAACTTTCTCCTTACTTGAAAAGAATATAATTTAAATGAGTAAAAGTTTGCTTAGCAAATTGATATACTTCACACTCCAAATTTGAAAATATCCTATTAAATCTGTCTTTGAATTTACCAATTTTTTTCATAATTTATGATTTCAACTGAACTACATACAGATTCGTTATATAAATGTAACATACAATAGTATGGCACATCTGTCCTAAAAGGTATTTTCATATCAAAAAGGTTTTAGAATTGTGGTAATTTCAGGGAGAAATTATTTATACATAAAGTACAAAAAGAGGGGCCTTTGTGTTTTTATTATACTGAAATAAAGAGATCAAACTGAGCTTTAGTTTTAAATATCATAGTATTTTCAAAAGTATTAACATAGTTTATGTGCATGGTTTATATCTACAAAAAGAGATGTGATACTAATTTGTCCTGGACACAGTCTACTGAAGGGTTCATCCTGCAAGTCTTCCAGAGTGCTAAAAAATTGCTCTTTGAAAAATTGTTTTTTTTTTTTTTAATTCTAATTGACAACCTAGATAATAACTTTTAGAATTTTCCTGGTGGTATACAACCTCATTTCTTCAAAAACCATCAGCTAGATAAAATATACATTTCTAAAAAAGTTTATATCAGAAAAATAATCATATAAAAATAATCATTTTGAATGCATTCAGCTATTTAATCAAATTCTCTAGTAATAGTCTCCTTTAAGAGATTTTAAATAATTATTTAAAACCAATATTAACAACAGCTTCTGTAAGAAAAAGTATTTGGCTTCATTACATAGCAGTTAATTTTTACTTATATCTAATATAAAGTAATTCGAACTACTATAAGTAATGATTATAAAAATATCTAAAGTACATGTGACCCTATATACCCTAAAATTTATAGCAAAATAACAATCCAAAATTACTTCATCTAGGTATGAATTATAAGATATAAATAAACAAGTTTAACTATTTTGTATTTTAAGTCAGTGGTCCCCAATCTTTTGGCACCAGGGATCAGTGCTTCTGTGAGAATCTAATGCCTGATGATCTGAGGTGGAGCTGAGGTGGTGATGCTAAGTGGAGAGCAGCTGCTAGGTGGGGAGCAGCTGCAGATACAGATGAAGCTACACTAGCAGGCCCACTTCTCACCTCCTGCTGTACAGCTCAGTTCCTAACAGGCCACAGACCGGTACTGGTCCTCAGCGGGTTACAGACCCCTGTTTTAAGTGACATGTTGCTTAATTTAAAAAAAAAAAGAAAGAACACCTACACCTAAGTGAGCAAATGAATTTTTAAACTATCAGATGAGAGGTTTAATTAGTTTAAGTATTTCTCGCTTAAGTCAGATTACTGATCATTATAGGTTCCTTAATAGACTGAGAAATTGTTAACCATCAATGTCAACAATGCATTTTTTTCAAACACAACTCTTAAAATCATTAATAGGGTTTCAAAATCCCTTCAACAAGATGGAATGCTATTGTCCCCAAACAAGTTTTAAGGGAAATTTGACAAAGTTGCCAAACCAGCAGAGAAAAGTTCCTGTTAAGTAGAAGACTGGTGATCTCTAGTAAACTATTGAAATCACCGATGCACACAAATGATTAAAAAAAAAAATTTAAAAAAAAGCCAAATCTAAGATCCTAGTTTGAAATGTGTGTGAATAATCCAAACCAAATTGGTAATACCAGTTGCCAGTACAGTCTCTAATAATCACATGCACATTTACGCTATTCTAGAAAATCTTATATATGTGACCTGGGCAAAATCCTCTAAATATGCCTATGATAGTACGTATAGCAATTTCTCAATAGAGAAACAGAAAGATCGGGATTACAAAATAATCATCTATTGTGTCTTCGTTTGAAATTTCTTAACTCTGAACTGACAGAAGGTACAGAGTATGAAAATTAGACAGCAATTCAACATAATTACCAATTAAATTGCACATGAATTTGTAAATGTTCCTTGCTTATTCCTGAATGATGATCTCCTGCAAGAAGGCTTTTCCTTCTCTCTAGTTTAGTGACATGTCTTCCAATGTGCTCTCACAACATCATGTACTTCTATCATGGAACTTACTATAACTTCATTATTTCACTTAACTGCTGTTTTACCCAGTTCTGTTGCTTCTGGAGGACAAGCGCTATGCTATTCATTCACATTTGTAAGCCAGTCCCTAATGCCTTGTCAAGACGGAGCAGGGCCTCAATAAATTTTAAATAAAAAATGGACAAACAAATATATGAATCTTAAACTTTTCAGTTCCATGTAGTTCACTTCTACATAGTTCTATTTTGAATAGCCAACCCATCATGCTCACATTTCAAAATGAGATTTTTTTATATATGCAGTAGTACAAGAGTACTCTTGATTTACAGTCTCTCAAATAATTGAGCTTTCCACACATACATTAGAAAATTATTTAAATTATCCACTACTAACCTTTTTAAATTGACTTTAAAGCAGGCGTTCAAGATAAACTTGGTTTGACAATAAGACATAACTACATACCAACATTAGCATCAGAGCTTGTGAAGATTTTTTAAAGTACCTACATCTAAACCTGGGTTTCTCAAACCCGGCACTAGTAACATTTTGGACACGATAATTCTTTGTTGTAGGCGGCTGTTCGGTACATTTTTGGTATATTATAGGTTTTAACAATCCATATGCTTTAAATTTACATGAATACTTCACCAGTAAACATGTATTCATTTCAACATAATAAGTCTAAAGATCATACTGTTTAGTTTAGATATAAGTTTGATTCATATGTAGACATTATTTAACATTATTTAACATTGTGACTTTTGAACAAGTGTTTGGGGTTAAATGGAGACTCTCAATTTCTGTATCTACTAAATAAGAGTAATCAAAGATTTATAGAAGACACAGTATATGTTATGTGTGCTTCGTTTGGTTGTTAGGAAGATAAAATGAGATCAGGGATTTTTGCACCCTATGTAAATTATAATGTGTTATATAAATGCTTATGTTACTAACAATAAGTTTTAAAATGAAATCACAAATATGTAAGTACACTGACTTGCTATTTAAGTTTTACAATACCACATATTTTAAAAATATTTTGATGTCTACATTTCATTATAATTTGTTTCTTTTATAATACTATGTATTCTATTTATTTAAACCCATTGCTTTGAAGAGTCCATAGACTTCAAATTTCCAAAGGGGACTTTTGGCACAAAATATGTTAAGAACTGTTACAGAAAACTATGCTTCAGTTTCCTAAGGGATATGGACTTCACATATCAACATGACATTCCCAGAAACTCCACAAGATGGCTTTCTTACTTCAGATCCATAGTTGAGATTTTCAGAGATGTTGTGTTTCCTCTTACAGTTCCTTTAGAGAAAACTGAGTTATCTTTATTGGTCAGGGTTTTCCAGAAAAACAGAAATAATAGGATGTATGTGTATATATATATCATAGGTATGAAGAAATTTATTTAATGAATTGGCTCATACAATTACGGAGGCTGACAAGTTCCTATCTGAAGTAAGCAACATAGAGACCCAGGAGAACCAAAAGTGTAGTCCAGTCCAACTCCAAAGGCCTGAGAAACTAGGAGAGCTGACAATATAGTCTACTGTGAAGGCTATGAGGCTAGAGAACCAGGAAGCGCCGATGTTTCAGTTCAAGTCCAATGGCAGGAAAAAAACCAATGTCCAAGATTGAAGGCAGTGAGGCAAGAGGGGTTCCCTCTTACTCACAGGAGGGTCAACCTTTTTGTTCTAGTCAGGCCTTCAACTGATTAGATGAGGCCCACTCACATTAGGGAGGGAAGTCAGCACTACTCAGTCTACCAATTCAAGTGTTAATCTCATCCATAAACATCCTCACGTACCCAGAATAATATCTGACCAAAACGTGTAGATACCCAGTGACCCGTAAAGTTGACACATAAAATTAATCATCACATTCACCAAATTTTTTTCAACAAATATTTGTTGAGTGAATGCTCATAATGTTTACAGGCACTAAACAAATATAGTCCGCAGCCTTATGAAGCTTACGATCTAGAGAATTTAACAGGATAATATATAGCTACACAATAAATAAAATGATAAGTATGGGAGGGGGAAGCTTAAGATCTAACAATTTAGAGGGTTAAAAAGGAAGAGCTCATTGAGCAGTGATGTTAAAATGAGATTTGAAGGACATGTAAAAGAGTAGGAATTGAACGGGTGAAAAGCTGGAGGTGGTAGTACAGAAAAGAGCAGGGGCATAAACTTTGATTCACAGAAGCTTGGCTTCTTTGAAAAAGCATAGGGAAGGAAACTGCACCAACTGTAAGAAGAATGCTGAAAGATGACACTAAGAAGACAGGCAGAAATCAGAGTAGGCAAGTCCTTGTTACCCAGGTAAAGTTTAAAACTTTATCCTAGTTAGACCAACAGGAAGACCAATAGGAAGACCCAAATCTTTTCCTAACTAGTTACACCTAGTTCATGAAAATGCTATAAGTGAGTTAACAGCACTCACCCACAATATTTGTTACGCACCATATTAAGGACTCCCCACACTAAGGCTAGCTCAGTTAAGAAAGTGAAAACAATGCTTTAGAACCAGTTTCAGAGTACCAGGCAGATGACAGAGGGTTCAGTCTGGGATCATGATTCTCAATTTCCATGTCTCCATATGAGTCACATACATACATACTCCTAACTGCAATATTTCTCTTCATAACACTACCTCCTACCTACTACACCAAGGGCATATGATTCATGCCCTACATTAATAACATTTATGAAAATTAACTTTAAAAAATACACGTCTTACAATATTTCTAGTTTATAATGGAAACACTGGTCACTAGACAAAGTTGTTGCCTGTAGGAAGGGGAGCCAGCTAGCTGGGGAACAGAAGTAGGAGGGAGACAAACTTTTCACATTTTTGTATCTTTTTATTTTTATACAGTGAATCTGTAAAGCTATTAAAATATTAAGAACTATTAAAACCATTTATCTCAATCTCCAAGAATATCGTAATCATATTATTTACATTCATTAAATCTTTATACATAAGTTTCTTGCAGCTCTGTCTATGGCAGAGATTGCTAATTGCCTATCATAAGAGGCAATCAGCCCCTTGCTCACCAGCAAGAGGACCCTAATATTATTTGGGAGTAGCAATGCATCAGATAAAAGACTACAATTCCAGATTCTCCTGTAGTTAGAAGTGGCCGTATGACTGAGTTCTATACAATGCGTGTAGGTGGAAGTGTTATGTGAGACGTGGGGAAGGCTCCATAAAGAGAACTGACGCCACGCAAGGTGAGTTTTCTTGTGTTTCTCTCATTTATTCCAGTGGTCAGCTTGGAATGAGTATATAATACCTACATACTTACAATCAGTAGGACCATGAAGTGATCTTGAATATAGTAGAGCAGTAATGTTCCTGATAACTGTGGACCCACCAAACAGCCCTAGACTGTCAATCTAATTGCCTATATGTGAGAGAGAAATAAACTATAATTAACTCAATGCTGTTTTATTTTTTGTGATATGTAACAAAACCTAATCCTAAATGATACACTGGTCATCCTTTACCCACTAAAGGAAAGACATTCTCCAACATCCAACAGCATATTCATCCCACAAAGAGAAATGTGACCTGAAGAGAGATTCTAACAACATCTAGAAGGTAGAACAGAACTATGTTACTTCAAGAATTAGCCCTCATTTATCCATTCAACAAACTTTACAGAATGTTATTCACTATATTCCAGGTCATGTGAGCAAATATGTTAAAAGATAAAGCTACAATACAAACTAGTATAAAACCCCTACCCACCCTCCACCAAAAAATTTTGAACCTTGCAATTCTGTAGTATTTTCTCCATCACAGCATGAAGAGAAACAGCAGTGAAGTACAGATAATTAAAAGGCCAAATATCTTTCTGAATCTTTAGAATACGAATATTTTATAACTTACACAGAGTTCTTATCTAACATGAACCATTTTCTACAGTATAACTTTTATTATTAATGTTGATTTGCTATAGCAAATATATACCCAATAAAATGGGGGGGGGGGATAAATATACATTTGAGATCTGATTCTCTGATTTTTCCCCCTAAAACTTAAAGTTAAGTTAGATTGAGTTTCACACATTTGCACCCTAAAAATAACAATATGAGGGTTCTGGTTCTGTACAAGATGGAGTAAGCACACTTGATCTTATCTCTCTCACTGAATCCAACTATAAACCTCATACGGAATGCATTTAGAGCTATCTGAAGACTCTGAAAAGAAATGGTAACAGAAGAACTGGGGAAGAAGACCAGAATCCAAGATACCACCAAACCAAAGATGAGTCTCCTGGAGTTCTGCCCTGGATTTGTTTTTTAACCTTCCATAATCAACTAGCCTTGACTCAAAAAGCAGCACAAAAGCTGGAAGTGCAACTGACTGCTGACAAAAAAGAGTGCCAAGAGAAGCTTTCTCTTGCTGGTAGAAGAATCAGGAAAAGGAGCTGATTCTTAAAGCTCACAGAAGAGGGAAATCCATTTTTATTTTTAATTTTCTCTAGCCCCAGCCCCAAGAATACCAAAGTGGATTGTAGAAACATGGGTACCACAGATGCCTAAATTTCTGAGGTAGGAAAATCATTCTTTTTAATCAGAGGAGCAATGGTCCCATGATCATGAGTCAAATGCCTGTTGTTTTTTCTCTGTCTTCCACATTTGGCCCTAGATGCAAATGTAGCTGATGGAAGTACACAGCTGAGTGAGGAAACTAAAGGCCTCATTTTCTGACTAGTCAACTGGTAAGGGAGGAGGGGGAAGGGGCTCAAGGAGACAGATGGTATCAGAGAGATCACAGAAAGAAGGGAACTCAAGAGAGCAATCTCGTAAAGTTGTATATGAACTCCTTGGCTCAGCTCTGAGCTACATATGCATAGATCTGACCTTAAGCAGCATACCAAAGGCTTTGCAAACTAAATGTGGAGTAAACCGCTACACAGATCCCACAGTGGCCACTGGAAGGTACACATGATGAACAGATCTAAATAGCAGTACAAAGTAGGCTTTGAAAACAAAATTAATATTGGAACCACAACCTACAGAAGGTGGGTCCAACTTGAGAAATGACCTAACCAGGTTGAGTGACTTCTAAAACTAAAAAGAACAGGATTCCCCTTAGGACTTAACTAAAGCTTAGACATTCAAGCTAAGCCAATGTCCAGGACACATGCAAAATTACTCAGCATACAAAGAAACAGGAAAATGTTAACTCTAAAAGGAAAAGATAATCAAAAAGCACTAATCCTGATAAGATACAGGTAATAGAGTTATCAAAGACTTAAAATCAGTTATTATAACCATGCCCCAAAACATAAAGGTAAAATCTTTTGAAATGACTAGAAAGATAGAAAGTCTTGGCAAAAAAATAAAAGCTATAAAAAGAAATAAAAATTTTAGTAATGAAAAACACAATAACAAAATACTCATTGATTGGGCTCAAGAACAGAATGGAGGTGTGAGAGCAAAGAGTCTGAACTTGAGATGGATTATTAGAAATTAATCAATCTATAAAATGAAAGAAAAAAATGACTGAAAAAAAAGTCAAAGCCTCAAGGACCTCTGGGACAGTATCAAAAGGCCTAACATTTTTATCAACAGAATCCCAAAAGGAGAGGAGAGAGAAAAAATAGTTGAAGAAATAATGGCTTAAAACTTACCAATTTTGGAAAAAGACATAAAATTACAAATTCAAGAAGCTCAGCAAACCCCAAGAAGATAAACTCGAAGAAATCCAAACCTGGAAAAATTATATTCAAAATGTTGAAAACTAAAAGTGAAAGAAAAAAAATCTTTAAAGGAGCCAGAGAAAAACGACAATTCAAATGACTGTAGATTCCTGTCAGAAACAAGGGAAGCCAAGAAAAGAGGAATGGCATCTTGAAAGTGTTGAAGGAAATCAGCTGTCAACCCAGAATTCTGTAACTGGTGAAAATATCCTTCAGAAATAAAAGTGAAATAAAGACATTCTTAGATGAAGGGAAACTAATAGAATGTTATTCAGCCATGTAAAAAAAGGAAATCTTGCTGTTTGTAACAACATAGATGAACCATGAGGGCATTATGCTAAGAAAATTCAGACAGAGAAAGACGAATACCATATCATCTTACTTATATGTAGAATCTAAAAAAAACAAGCTCATAGCTATAGAGGAGAAAGATCAGGAGGAAGGGCAGAATGGGTGGAGGGTTAAAAGGTACAAACTTTCAGTTATAAAATAAATAAGTCATGGTGAATATAGTTAATAATACTGCATTACATATTTGAAAGTTGCTAAGAGAGTAAATCTTAAAAGTTCTCATCCCAAGGAAAAAAATTGTGTAACTACGTCTGGTGACAGATGTTACCTAGACTTATTGTGATCATTTTGCAATACATACAAAATTCAAATCATCATGTTGTATATCTGAAACTAATATGTTATATGTCAATTATATCTCATTTTTAAAAATTTTATTAAACACATGTATGGAGGTATAAGTGGATATAAAAAATATGATAACTATAACATAAACAGAGGAAAGTAATGAGACCTGTATGATGGTAAAGTTTCTACATTCCAATTGAAGTGATAAAATGTTCACTTTAAGTGAATAGTGAAAAGTTATGTATATCATAATCCTAGGACAAGTATTAAAAATAAAAGACTATACAAAGAGATGTTGTCAAAACTCAGTGGGTAAATCGTACTGGGATAATAAAAATATTCAAACAATACAAAAGAAGGCAGAAAAGGAGAAAGGAATGAAAAACAGAAGGAATAGACATCTAATAAAATGGTGGAGAGAAATCCAAATATATCAATAATTACATTAAGTATAAAGGGTCTAAACACAGATATCACCGTCAATTGGCAACAACTACAAGCAAAACGGACTGATTAGATTAACATGGCTTCTTACCTACATGGTCCTGTAAAGATCCAGGAAATGTTGACCTTAACCTGATTCTACATGTCTCATTTCAAGCTCTTTCCTATGATTTATGTCATTGGATGATTCCAATCAGTAATGTCTCTGTTGTTTAAGCTTTGATTCTCAAAGGAAGATTATAATACTTTTTTGCATTTTCCCAATTTCTCAACTAAATTTTCTCATGATTTGAAAAACATAAATTTCATCAGAAATTTGAGGAATTTCTGTAGGGAATTTTTTATCCCTTTGTCTGCACTGAATAAAATATGTTAAAAGTTTTCTATTATTAGTATGTTTTTTATTTCTCTTTGCATGTCTTGCAGTGTCTTTTTCTATGAAGGTGACTACTGTGTTACTTGGTGCAGAGATGTTATAACTTCATTCAGAATTGTACTTTCAGCATTATATAGAATATTTTGTCGCATTTCATGCTTTTTGATGTGAATTCTACATTGTCTGATGTCAGGATAACTGATTTCTTGCTGTTTTACATTTTCCCATATCTTTATTTTTAGCCTTTCTGTAACAATTTGTTCTCAATGTATTCCTTATATACAGCATAGTTTGCTTGTGCTTTGTGAAACTTTATGAAAACAATTTTATATATAGGTGAGTTATTCTCATTTATCTTATTGATACGACCAATATGTTTGCTCTCAATTCTGTCATATTATTGTTATAATTACCATATGTAAAAATTAAATATAAGCAAGATTTTGAATAAGCAAAAATTTTAAAAGTCTACAAAAATGCTCATTAACCAAGTTTCAATTTCTTTTGGACATGTAAAGGCTTATGGTTTTTCTGACTAACCAGACCTATGACTATTAGTAACAATAGTAATGTTCTCACAGTTTCAAAATTATTAACTTAAAAGATACCTCAATTTGGGCATGAGATAGAAAAACAAAAGGGCCAGTACTGCCAAGGTAAAGTGGAGCCCCATATATAACACTAAGACACAGAAAAGAAAGCTACTATATATTAATCTTCCCAGGTATATGAATGCACTACTTAAGTCATAGAGCAGAATTTTTTTAAACTACGAATTTTAATTCACTAGTGAATCACAACCAATATATTTTTTTTAATTGAAAAAGAATAAATACTACTAGAGTGCATTAAACACAGCAAAGGAAAGTACTGTGTTATGAAATTTTGTTTCAATTACATGAGTGTATTAGTTTGCTAAGGATAGCAGGCATAACAAAGTACCAGACTGGGTGGCTAAAACAACAGGAATTTATTTTCTCACAGTTCTAGAGGCTAGAAGTCCAAGATGTCAGCAAGGTTGCTTACATTCTGAGGCTTCTCTTTATTGCCTTATAGGTGACTGTCAGAATTCTCTTTGTCTTCACATGATCTTTCCTCTTGGTGTCCTAATCTCTTCTTATAAAGACATCAGTCATACTGGATGATACCCTAAAGACGGATTTTAACTTTATCACCTTAAAGGGTCTTATCTCTAAACATGGTTACATTCTGAGATACTGGAGATTAAGGCTTCAACATATGATTTTTGGGAGAACACAATTCAGCCCATAACAATATGTTTATACAAATATTATGTATATGTATACTATGTCACAATCAAAAAAGTTTGAAAATATCTTAGAGGACTCTGTGAATAGATTATTTAAATGTATTTAATATATTCTAAACAGCCTAGCCCTAATATTATAATGAAGTCTTAGGACTCCTTTGGTTTCCATATCTCAGGTCTTAACAAGACAATGTAGAATTTAACTACTCCAGAGATACTCATGATGTAATCCTGAACATTCATATGTACACAGTACTTTTGCTGATGTTCTTACTCAACCATTACTTGATTATAAAAAAAAAAAAAATCAATCCTAGCATCTTAGGTCTAGGGTTTGTTTATTAGTATAGAAGCTCTAATAGTTATAGTCCCATGTTTTTAGGAACATTATTCATTATTATATTGACTTCTCAAACTACCAGATTAAACTACAGAAACTTAAAGGCGTAATGTCTATCCCTTCCCTTTAAACTCAAAGATCAAGCATCTGAAAACAGTTTAGTTGATGGCTAAGATATATCTTTAGAGCCTGAAGGAAAATACTGATGTTTTAAATCCTCTAAATTTATTTAAGGCAATAATTCTTTGTTTTAAAGTATATAGGCACACCTCAGAAATATTGCAGGTTCAGTTCCAGACTACCACAATAAAGCAAGTCTCCTAATACAACAAGACTAATCTTTTTGCTGGTGGAGGGCCTTCAATTTGTAAACAAATGATATCTATGGAGCACAATAAAGCAAAGCACAGTAAAGTGAGTTGCAATAAAACAAGGTATGCCTGTACTACATTATAAAAATTATGCTAAAAACAGGTAAAATGTAATCTATAAGCAATAATATATTTTAAATATTATTATTTAGAATATAAACAATCACACTTTACACTTTGACCCCACATCTAAAAAAATTTCTTAACTATTTAAGTTAGAAGTAATCACAAATTAGTTCTAATGGATTGTAACATATGTGATGATCAGTTCTGGATCCATATACTGTCAACAGTTTATTGAGTTGGTTCGATAACATAAAATAAATAATAAAGTAATAAATAGGCCAAATCAGGCAATCTTGAGTCTACAGATGTCACCCCTTATCCACAGTATTGTTTTCTATGGTTTTCGTTACCCACAGTCAACAGAGGTTTGAAAATATTAAATAGAAATGTCTACAAATAAACAGTTCATTAGTTTTAAATTGTGTGTCATTCTGAGTAGTATGAGGCCCACTCCGTCCCAACAGCACATGAAGTCATCCCTTTGGATACACTCCCACCTCTTAGTCATTTAGTAGCCATCTTGGTTATCAGCCATCTTGGTTATCAGATGGAGGTATCGCAGTGCTTGTGTTCAAGTAACCCTTATTTTACTTAAAAATGGCCCCAAAGCGCAATGACCCCAATCCTGGCAATTCAGATATGCCAAAGAGAAGCTGTTAAGTGCTTCCTTTAAGTGAAAAGGTATATATGTATAGGGAAAAACATGATACAAATAGAATTCTATATTATTCAATGTTTCAGGCATCCACTAGGGGTCTTAGAATGTATCTCATATGTACGAGGGGGGATTATATAACAGTATTTGGTCTTGTCGATTTTGAAAACTATTGGAAAATAGTTCATATATTTGTTTTGTCAGAGTAACTGATTATTTCCAAAAGCAAAAAGAATAAAGTAAAGGCTGGTTTCACACCACTGGAACTTCAAATTTTGTGTCATGGAAATTCACTTCCTCTTATCTCAATAATTCTAACTACCCAGGGCATACCTTTACTTTTCTCTAACAAGCCATGTTCTTTCATACTTCCAAGCCTTTATACCCTGTGAGCAGAGTACTGAGAAACAAAAAGCTTTTTTTACTTTTTTTCACAAGGACATTCTTCAACCTATACTTGGCATTCTGTGAAAATGTATGAAAGATTACAAAGGTCATATGATATCAGTCAAGCTCACTTATATGACTCTGAGTAAAATGTAAATCTATCTCTCCCAGATACATTTTTAACTATAAATTTATAAATTAAAGAATACAATCCCATCATCAAAAATTTGAGAGAAGGGGGTAAATGTACTAAAAAACGTACTTTATAATTGTTCCAGCTATGAGTTCAGACTCTCTATATAACAGTGAACTATCATATTAATAATTAGTTGCAAGAATAAACTTTTTATAATAATTTAGAAAAAAATTAATCAGACTCTCTATATAACAGTGAACTATCATATTAATAATTAGTTGCAAGAATAAACTTTTTATAATAATTTAGAAAAAAATTAATATGCACTATTTCAAATAATCTTACAAATACGTGAGTGAAGAAGAAAGATAGAAATCATATTACAATGAAAATA
>NW_006494614.1:13588188-13609959 GCF_000325575.1 Pteropus alecto | reverse complement strand
TGGGTTTTGAAAAAGTATCTATTCAATAAAAAAAAAAAAAAAAAGTAAATTGATGAAATTTTCACTCTATTTTCCAAGGACAGTAACTGAAGCTAATTAAGAAAATCTCAAAAATCTCAAAACTGCTAATTGGAAGAATTAAGACTTGTGCTTATTTCTTCTAGACATAAAATCTTAGAATGTTCATTTCATTGCATCACATTTCCCATACTTGCCTAAAAGTTAGAAGGAAATCAGAATACAAAAATGAAAAAATCTCAAACCTATTCCTCTCTTCAATATTTTCTGTACTCCATATCACCAGTCTTGAGTTCTCAAATCAAATTCACCTTTCTACTCATTAGAACATATTATTTTGGTTTGTGCTATCCTATACTATCACTGTTGTCTCAGCCGCAGCAAAGTAATAGATAGGTATGGAAGCAGCTGACTGTACATCTTCATTACAACAGCCTTCACATCAGTGGGATTCTCAGTTAAGTAATATGTCATTTCTCATATTGCTGAGGCAACTCCAGAGAACTGTAGTAGGTGAAAATTTCTGAATGATTCATTCTGGTATACTTCACATTGAAGAAAAAGAAGAGGTTTAAGGTACCTTTCCTTCATAGTCATGAAACTTGTTTCTCTTTTGCCTACACCACTGCCAACTAGATCTAGACATGCCAGGACACAAACACCTACAAAAACACTTGCCCAGAAGTTAATTTTTAGATTTAACAGTTAATAATGTTGACCAAACGGACTTTGATAAAACACTATCACTAATAAACTGGATCAAACTGCCTAAAATATTAAAAAGTGATGTCTTTTGGAGATTTACTTGTAGCTCATGTTATTATTTAATCTTAAAGATATGGAAACCATGTAAGCAAAAGTTAATTATGATAAAACTATCTATTAGTGTTTTCTACAATTGCATAGATAAAGCAAACTAATAAACTCAGAAATAAAGGATAAGTGTGATTTTTATTGTGTATAATTTTAATTTTGAAGAGCGATTTATGAAACATCGCTATTAACCACATGAAAATTCCTGAGAAAAAATTTCAAACACAATTCACCTAAATCAGAAGGTATCCTTGAAAATCATAAACATTAAACGTTAAAACATTAAATTAGACATTAAACATTAAATTATATAGCACATATAACACAGGCAAAGACAAGTACTTCAAAATAGTTTGAGCTTTATACAGAAAGTTACTGAATCTCACAAGTGTGAGGTAGAAGTACTCTCCCAAATGCTGTGATGAAATCCTACTTAGAATGATGTGTATTTGAGTATAAGCAAATAGTAAGAATCATACATGAATTATTACCAAAGAAAAAAGATCCTATTTCTCTTAGGTTTTTGTTTTGTTTTAATTCAGATCACATCTACTGTTAACCTTGATTTTTACCAAAATTAAGTATCCCCCTAATGTTATCCAGCAAGTAATTAAAATGTCATGTGATGGTCAAACTTAAAACAAGGTCCAACTTTTCTAACTGTATTCCATTACACAATATAATAGCATAGGGAGTCAACTTAGCTTTAGACTTCAATGAGAATTTACTTTCAAGACATTACATTAAGGATGATAAATGCCTTACGATAATGCCCAAAGCACCACTTTAAAAGCTACCTGTTTTAAAAGTTGGCTGTTTGGAAGGCTAAGAGAAATAAAAACATGGCTCATTCATTCATTAAATAAACATTTATTTAATGTTCACTGAGAAAAATTCTGTATTGTTATGATTCCTGCCCTATAACAATCAAAATAAAATAAGAAAAAACAATGCAATAAATACAAAATGACACGCTACAACTGCATACATAAAAAACAGAGGTGTTAAGTAATGATAATAGGACGAAGATTATTAGGAAAGTCTTCCCGAGAGAGATCATTACTAAATCAACAAATGACATTTTAATTGTAGGAATCGCACACAGACAAAAAGTAAAGTGATAAGAGATTCAGCAAATATATTTTAAGTGCAAGGCTAAATTGGGGAACTAATGAAATAAATTTGGAGATGGTAAGCCTCATTGACAAATTGATTTTATTTTCAATATAAATAATAACATATTATACATACTTGGATAACAGAAAAGTAACATAAAGAAAATGCTAACTGACGAAGATATTTCTCTCATACCTAGATGTAGGACAGACATACTGAAAATAAAACCAGTGAAACTTGCAATTTCTCAAAAGGTAGGGTGATAAAGATAGGTATGAGTATGGTTGAAGAAGTCTTTGTGCAGCCAGGTGACAGGCTGACGTGTTATAGTAGGGTAAGAAATACTAGTGTTACTTTGGAGCCAAGATTATCACAAAAATCAATAAAAATTCTCGGGGTACTAGCAAACTTAAGGCCCAAAAATCTTCAGTGCAGGGCAGACCAAGAAGGTCTCACAGCTGTGGTTTTAATAGTGCATATGAAGACATTGTTACTTCCCTGAAGCACCACACAACTGTCTTAGAACTGAATAAAAAGAATAAAGCTTATTCCATTAATCCCCCCAAAGCTGGTGAACTAGATTTTAAATCCAATTTGATACTATGTAGAAATAAAGTTCAATTGCAAAATCAAAAACATGTTCTTAACATATAAATGCTGCGCCTTTCTTCCTTTGATGGAGAATCTCTGAGATTCTATCATTCTTAAGTAGAAATTAATCCTTATTGGTGAACAGGAGTCAAAAGGGTTTTAATATCATATATTCTTGATGTAAACAGTAAAGGCATAATTATTCTTGCTCAAGAATTGCATTTTCCATCTACCTACTCAAAACAGACACATTTGCCCCTGACTGGAGGAAATTCAAACAGGTTATACCTAACTCATGTGGTCCTTCTTAAGTGGTGACCATTATTTGGTCATAAACAGAAGGCAGCTACACATGAAAGTCACAAATTGTTTTGTCACATCAAATGTTACCTTTGTTCTACTGAAAACAAGCCCCAACCTGCAGAATAATAAAAAGGAAGAAAAAAGTCAAGCTAGTAATTAAATTCATTTAAAAAATATTTAAAATTTCATAATGCTCTGCGGCCACAAATATCAAATAATCATAGATTTGTAAAAGTTTCCTGTCACCACAAAAATCGAAAATAACTCACACTAACTATCATTTATTAAATAAAAGCAATCACAAGTCTTCAAGCCATTAATAATGATCAACAAATCACCAACCATATGACTGGGAGAAAGCTGAGATTCGGTTCTTAATGAAAGAAGGTGTCTATTAAAGAGACAACCAAAATGACTAAACAGATCCGTGCTTACTGATGTACTTCCCATTTACTAGATAAAAAGGAAATGTCAAAAGCACACCCATACAGAAAAGGAACAATCCAGAGACAAACCTGGCTATAAAGTAAGTGCGAATGCTTAGCATCCGGATAAGCAAAATTATAAATTCTAAGGTGTTTCTCATTTGAGAAAAATCTTAGGTGTTTATACAGCATTACTGGTTAAGAAAAATGGAATGCTACCAGGATCTGAAAAAAGGGACTGAACAGAGTGTACACTGAAATCTCCTTTTAATAAAAAGAGGATCTAAAACAAACAAACAAAAATTCTTAATTTTCAGAAGGCCAGAGTCAAAACATAGAAAGGTCTTTATCCACACAGTCCCGCGTCTAGAACAGGGTTTTTGTACCAGGCCTTCTATGCAAAGTGTCCAAGGCAGAAGCCACCCACCACGCATTCCCAGACTCTTAAATGTGTCACTCCAGAAACCAAGAGGTCTTGACTTCGAGGTTGTTAATGAGATCCAAGGCTCTCAGAACACATTTCTGTCCGGGCTGGACCAGCAGGGCCACTTCTCTTCAAGCAGCCTCCAAGAGTTGCCACACTGAGTAGTTAGTGGGTGGCACAACGAGGCTGCCCTACCAGCCTAGCTGCCACCTTCACAAAAGCACTCGTTGCACATACTTTTCCTGATACTACTTTCTTTTACCTTGGCTCTTGCTCTGGAGAAGAGAAGCCAAAAAGTATTATAAACAAGTTTCGTCTTCTCTTGTCCCAAAGCGGGATGCTGAGGTGCGGAGGCACCAGCACCAACCTCGCATCACCCTCCCAGGCACAGACTCGAGTGGGCAGCCCCTTCATGGGCGGAGGCACGGAGGTCGCCCTGAAGGCCCTGGGCCGCCCGGCGGGCTCCGTCCGCGGGGAAGCAGGCGGAGGGGCGGCTCGCAGTGGAGGGGACCCGTGGGAGGTGCCGGACCCTGACCCGGAGAGGCCGGGAGGCCGCCTGCGGGCTTACCTTGTTGAGGTGGGGGTTCCGTATCACGGCGTAGCCGCGCTGGTGGGTGTGGCGGCGGCGGGGGGCTTCGGGCTCCATGGCGAGCGCACGGTGTGCGGCGGGGTCCGGCCGGAACGCGGAGCACGCAGGGCACGCGCGGTGTGGGCGGTGGATGCAGCTGGGACGTCCGCTCCGACTGCGGCAGCGGCGGCGGCGGCGCAGGAGAAGGGCCTGGGGCTGGGGGCGGATATGGGTGGCGAGAGGGGGTGGACACGGCGGGAGGAGCCGGCGAGAAGTCGGTGTGCGCTGCAGGACAGCCTGTGAGAAACGCCGAGTCACGTCAGGAGATCTGCCGAGCCGGCGAGTGAGGAGGAGGAAGAGCGCGGCCCTGACCGCGCCGCGGTGCCTGAGAGGAGGCGGCCGCCAGAGCCGCTCCCCTGCCCTTGCAGCGCCCCCACCTCACCATCGCTTACAGTCACAACTGTGCGAGCCCGTCTCCATGTGGGACGTGTTTAAATGTTGTGTACAGAATGCTCCCCTCACCCCAGACACACGTGGGGAGTAGAGCCAGGTTCCCCCGCCTGGCCCCCTGGCCTCGCGGGCGCCATCACCTCTGCTAGAGGTGGCCCCTCAGCCAGAGCCGCAGGGATCTGGGAGAGGGCTGCTGCTGACGCTTGGAAGGGGACCCAGGGATTGTTTGCATAAAACCCCAACTGACGGAAGAGAATCAGACTTGATTTCTCCCTTCCAGTTAGGCTCTTTTCGAAGAACTCTATCCACAGTTCTGGGTGCCAGCCATGCCAAGGAGGAAACCAACCTTGACCCAGAAAGCCCAGGCCCAAGTAGAAACTGGGAAAAAGGCAAGAAGGAGAGCGCAGGCGCCACATCGCATGATTCTCTGGAGATTATCCACGAGAATTTTAATGTCATTAGAATAAGAGGCAAGGTGTGTTAGAGTGCAAATGTGTCAGGGCCCAATAGTCACATTTATCTTGTATATAATTTTAGTAAGTTCTAGAAGCCATGATGTTTAAGAACCTCTCTCTGAATAATGAGTGATTCAGTTTTTAAGGACTTTAGTTTCTTCTTTGGTAAAATGAGAGAGTCAGAATGATGTTATAGCGCTAGAATTCTGTTTTTATTGATATTTATACTTGAAGTTTCAAGATATGAAGGAATAGTCAGATCAGAGCCAAAAGGAGTGTCTGACACAACAATGACAAACACTATAAAGATTTCTGTGCCCCATTTTCCTTTTCAGTTAAATAGGAATCCTAGTTTCTGCCCTAGTCATCTCTACCTAATATTACAAAACATAGTGTTTGGGATTATTTGTTGGTTCTATGTATCCACGAACTAGACACACATCCAAACAGTGTCTTCTTTATTTCTAATCATGTTATTTTTCTTATCAGAAAGATTTGTTATCGTAATTGGTTTGGGAGCATATTTATACCCAGAAGTTTCTTAGGCCTAGTCTTTGAATTATCTAGAATCAGTTGTTTTCTTTAGAGAACATTTTAGTGGCATCCGGAGTTCTTTAAAAACATTCCTTGCATTTAAATAACACTTTTCACTGTGAATTTTGGTAATCCATAAATAATTAACCCTACAACATGTGAAAAGAAGGTATTCTTTACAAAGTCACTCTCTTAAATTAACTGAGGCATATTACAATTAGAGTGCTTTATCCGAAACAAAAACAGTTTAACAACAGGCCTAGGAACCCAACAGAAGATGAAGAAGAAACAAAAATGTTTGTACGACAGAACCTTGTTATAATGCAGCTCCTAAGTTAGTTCTATTGCTTGTCTATTCCTGTTTCTGTGACATAATATCTACATATAGGAAAGCTGATGTAAATATAGGGAGTAGTCCAAAAAGAGTGTGTGGGCTCTTCCTCCAAGCCATCATTATAAAGGAATTACAAGACCTTGCCAGTGCATGTAAGGTTCACATCTCTCTTCCATGTGTTTACTTCTCTTATGAAAAGAGTTCCAGTTATTTTGAATGGTAACAGTATAAAGCCTAGCTGGGGAAACCATCTTGTATATTCAAGTTCAGTTCCAAGAATACAGGGAAGAACTTATTTTTCCACATAAATGTTAGCCAAAACACCAAATTTTTCAGTACTATTTAATCATTTATAAGGTTAGGTTTCATTGCCAAAAAAAGGAGGGGAAGACAAATAGAAAATAAACTTGCTTCAGTTTTCCTTGGAAGAAATTGCAGTCACTGCACACAATCGAAAATATTAAGAATGGGTGTGATTCACAAACCAAGGGATTAGAAACCTGTAGGTTTCTATTACACAAGTGAGAATACTAAACCTAAAATCAGTCAAAATCAGATTTTTCTTCTGAAAAATTTTAGTGCCTAAAGAGCTCTAACCATATGAAAACATGATTTTAGTACTCTGATCTAATGTCATTGAGATTTCAAGTATGGGCATATGCTACAGAGATACTGCACGTTGGACTGCAGACCACCAGAATAAAGCGAGTATCCCAGTAAATCAAGCCATACTCTTTTTGCTAGTAGAGGATTTTGCCTTCAATTCGTTAAAAAAAAAAAAGAAGAAGAAGAAAGAAGAAAAGAGCAACATCTGTGAAGCACAATAAAGTGCAATAAAAAGAGGTACACCTATACAGAAAATTCAAGAAATACCTAATAGCACATACAGCATTTCAAATGTTTTACTTTCTTGAGAAAAAAAAGGTAATCTAATAGAAAAAAAAATGTAGCAAAATGGTTTCTGATATTTCGTAAACGATCCTGTATTCACACAAAAAGCACATTCCTGTGTACAACAAATTGATTTTTTTGTTTTAGTTGAAAATCTCAACATGCCTGGTCCTTGGTGTATTTCCCTATGAAGGAAAGACTTGTGACTTTACTGGGTTCTAAGTCGAGAATTCCAGTGTTCAGTTTATTAGAGGGAAGAAAGTCTACCAGGGTGGCCCACCCTCAAAGTTTAGAGTCAAATGTAAGTGGCTGAATTCCTGGGATGGCCAGCCCCAGGGTAATTGCCAACCAAGGAGAGAGTTGAATTTTTGCCTGGATACTGAAGTGAGGATACAATTTGAATGAGTGCTAATATAGAGGAGGCAAAACTGTACCCATGTTAGATTTTCAGCTGGGACTCTTTAACAAGAAGATATTAACAAAAGAATAAGAGTTTATGAACTCATGCAGTGCACATCACACAGGAGAAACCTAAAATAAAGAGTAACTCAAAGCGATAGCTTACAACTGCAACCTATAGAACGTCTTCAACAAAGAACAATAACTTTGTAGAGAAATGACAGCACACAGGAAAAAGGAACACACTTTCAGACTTCCAAACGTGGCAAACTGTGGGAAGGTAAATATATGTAAAGAAACTAATAAATAAGGTTTGTTTGCAGATTCCTCTGGTCCTCAAAGATACATATTTTGGGGTTACATATCCTCGTTTTCTTCACTAGGCTCTATACCTGGCTCTAAGGAATCTCTGATGAACCAAACTACAAGTTATTGGTCTTTGAATATTATAGTAATAGGTGAAATCAGTACATGAGTCGTTTCATTAGAATAGTTTAAAGAGCTGTACTTTTATCTTATTCTATTCTTCAAGCAAAAATTTGTGTAAAATCTCCATCCTTTAATGGGCTCTATAGCGCTACAAGGCAGCAGTCTCCAACATTTTTGGTATCAGGGACTGGTGCTCCTATGAGAATCTGCCCGATGGTCTGAGGTAGAGCTGAGGTGGTGATGTTAGCACTGGGGAATCACTGCAAATACAGATGAAGCTTTGCTCCCTTGCTGATACCAGTCACCTCCTGCTGCATGGCCTGGTTCCTAACAGGCCAAGACTAGTCCCTGGCCCGGGGGTTGGGGACCCTTGATCTAGAACATAGTTTAAAAATCAAGAGTCTAGATCAGTGGTTTACAATTTTTATCCCATAATAGAATCACCTGGAGAGCTTTAAAATCCTTTAGCACCAGGATTTTTTGCCCCAAGATCCCCGGATGATTCTAATTTGCAGCCAAGAATGAAAACCACTGGTCTAGAATAATGGTTCTCAAACTTTTGTTTGCATCAGAATCAGTTGGAGGGGGCTTGTAAAGCAAGGCCCTATCCCCAGAGTCCCTGATTCAGCAAATCTAGGTGGCCCAGCAAACATTTAAGTCCATAATTTGCATTTCTAACAAGTTCCCAGGTAATGCTGATGCTGATGGTTTTGTGACCGCATTTTGAGAACTGCTTTAGAGCAACGCCATTCAACAGAAATATAATGTGAGCCACATGTGTATAAAGTTTTTCAGGTAGCCACATTTTGAAAAAAAGTAAAAAGAAAAGGTGAAATTTATTTTAATAATATAATTTATTTAACCGAATATATCCAAAATATGTCAACATATTATCAATATGAAATTATTAATGAAATGTTTTTCTTTTTTTTCAAAAAGAAATCTAGGTATATTTTATAGATACAGCACATCTCAACTTGGGCATCAAATTTTTGTCAGAAATACTTGTTTTATACTTAGATTTTATAAAACTTAGTTAAAATAGTACCCAGTTGGGCGCAATCGGGATTCACTCAAGTTGTTGAAAACATACTTTAAAAGTTCTCCAATAACTAAATTAAATAAACATTTTATATTTAAATTATAATCAAATCACATTTAAAATCAAATGTTTTATTTGTCCCGGCCCCATTTTAAGTATTTAATAGCTACTTATGGCTATGGGCTATAGAATTAGCACGAATCTATTCCAATGCATTTTGGTCCTTAATTAAATGCTTTAAGCAATTGAAGGTCAAATATACATACCTATATTTTTGTGATATTCACAAAGGAGTTGTTATATTTCTTTCAAAGTAACTCAAATTATACTACCTTATTAGTCTTTCACTTATATAGCTATTTATAACTATAAATGCTAGGCAGCATATTGATTTCCTTTACAGTATACTAATTCTCAGTCAACCTAGTTGTTTGTTTTATTCCCCAAAATATGTTATTAAAAGTTCATAAAGTCCCAACTGATAATATGGCATATAGAATAAAACTCTAAAATAGTAAGACTGCATTTAAAACAAAACTCTGCCCAAATAAGTATTCTCTTTAAAAGAGTCATACAGCTTGAGAAATTTTGCATATACTCCCAACATCACCGCCATTATTTGAAATGTTTTTTGCAAGTCTTTTGGAATTATTTCTTATTCACTCTGGGTAAATACAATAGCCTAATTGTTTGAGAATATTATATTAGTTTCACATCCACAAGTACCAGGATTAGGACTTCAACATATCTGTTGGGGAGGTACGATTCAGCACATAAAAAGTATGAAGTGTGAAATCAGACTGACCACGTTTGGATCTTAGACTACCACATTCTAACTCTGTAATTTTGGAAAAGTTCATGTCTCTGGGCCTCAGTTTCCCCATCTGAAAAATGAGGATAATTATAGTATCACTATGTTGCCTAGCATTTATAGTTATAGTAGCCTTTTAAAATAGTTATGGAGATTAAACTGATTAAGTGATCTTTATACGTTTATTCAGTTAAAATTTACTGAACACCTACTACATGCTAGGCCCCTATCTAGGTGCTGGAAGAAAGGTAGTGAAAAATATAGTCTCTGGCCTCTAGAAATTACATTCTACTGAGACAGTAAATCAGCTATACTATATCATACATAACTGAGGGTGAGCAGAGTTTGCCACCCCAAAATATGCTTCTCTGGGATATTATTTTAAGTTTTCCATTTTTAAGAAACAATAGACTCAGGAAAAACCTTTGGCCTTCACCCTATCTGCCTAAAAGGAATTTAAATAGAGAACCTGCTCCAGGAAGGGAGGTATCAGCATAAATAACTATATTTTAATATGAAGTATTGTGTGATAGGGAGGAACCTAGCAAGGTCCATTTGATCAAAGTCCTCTCTATGTCCCATTGTTAAAGATGGCCCAGCAAACATTTATTTACCAAACATTTGCTTTCTCATCTCCATGTGAATTGCCTTCCTGAACTTTGAAGTCCCAAACCACAACCACCCCTTCTTAGCTCAAGATGACATATGAGCTTAACCTGCCCAATGCATTCTTGTCCCAATATTCTTCTGAGACCCCTGCATGTACACCATTAATGAATTTGGTAATTTTCTCCTATTAATCTGTCTCATGTTAATTTGAATATTAGTCTAGCCAGAAGAACTTAGGAAAGTGGGAGGAAAATAATTTTTTCTCCTCCACACAATAATGTAAAGTAATTAGAACAATGCCTGTCGACAAATGTTATTCTTTTCCTTCAAGATCTAGTTTGACATCATGTTATGAAGCTCTCCCTCATCCCCTCGCATAATTATTTATCCCTTACCTTATTCAAAATGTTTATTAACTATTTACCATATGCTAAGCAGGATAAGCACTAGTATACAGACATTGGCTTCTGAGGAAAAACAGCCAATAGACAAGTAAAAAAGTTGGTAATTACAAAATTTGAAGTGAGAGAAATTATTGTGCAATTCAATCAGTAACATGAAAACTTTTAAAATATTTATAATGTTTTTAATTGTATTTTTTCGTAATACTTGAGATGCTTCGTATTTAAATACTTAAAACATCTCTGAGTAATAGTATTCTTTCAACTGTAACTACGACAGCTTCCATAAGGCTTTACTTACATGTTTATAGCAGAAAAGTCCCCACTGGGGAAATTCTCAGAAATATTCCAACAACTTTGAAAGGTAAATCACTCATTTAGAAAAGTAATGGCTAATGAACTTGTCAAAGAGGCGTTAAAAGTGGTAGTTTAGAATACAGAACCCAATTTCCTGGGCTATTGTTCCAGCTTTGCCATCTCCAAGATGTGTTAGGAGATTACTAAATTGGGCTAGTTTCATAGACTGTTAACAAGGAGCAGTGAAAAAATTACATATTAGAGAGCAAAAGCATTTGCGACTATTGGAACCATGCGGTGATTTAGCTATAGTAAAAATATCATATTAAAAGTAATAATAGACACTGAATACTGAATGGAGAACTTTTTTAATTTGGAAAAAATATGCTTTAAAGTTATTGATAGTTTTTTTCACTTTATAGTTCTTTAATGTTTGAAATTTGTATGAAGAGTATATATTACTTTTCTATTCAGAAAAAAAAAAAAAAACTTTAAAATTTGGAACATACCCAGGAGGGTGTATATAATTAAGGTAATGCACTGTAAAATTTTAGGAATCTTATTTTTTTTCTTTTGTTCCAAAGGTAATTTAAGATGATGATTTGGCATTATACCTCATTACCTTCCTCCAGTTTGGATATCTTAAAATCTCTGACCGCTTGCCAGTAGTCATTGAAGCCAACCACATAATGCAACTCTGAGACAGAGAGGATAAGTTTCATAATACCTTAGTCTGCCAAACACCTGTGCAGATGGAGCCACCCTACTCTTCTTACTCTGAAAAAAAAAAAAAAAAAAAAAAAAAGCCGTACTAAAAACAACCCCTGCAAAAAGAGCTAAAGATAAAACTTAAAGTTAAAAAACTTTGCAGAATGTTAACCTTTTGCATAACAGTTTATATTGACTTTACCATTTAACTCTTATTCACCTAAAGAACAAATTTTCATATGATTTAGTTAATGAATAATTGATTTTCATATATAACCTGATGTTAATAGTAATTAATTCTCTAAATGCTAAGATTATGTGGCTTTTTACCTGTTAGTCTCTACTACATATTTTGAAAAAAATTGATGTTATAGGAGAAAATACACAATATGATCTATTTTCATAGATCATAAATTTTTTTCATTTACAAAATATAATGGTTCAAAAACTAAATTTCTCCTTGAAATGGATGGCTAGTTGTTGCTTTAAAACAATTTCTGACACTATGTTAAATTGTCTTCATACCTCAAAAAGATATTATTAAAAAATAGTGAATTAAAAAATCACACACAGAAAAGAGTTAGCTTTATAAAGTTGCTTTATTTAATTTAGTTTTAAAAGACAGAATATTCTGTTTTTAGAGATCACCTCAAAATACAATGACCTTGTTAAGGTCATTGGCGCCCATTGGCTAACCCTTGTGGTTAGCATCCAGTGACCTGCCAAAAAGACAACTAAGCCAGCATTAGGCACCAGCTATGATTGGCATTTCAAATCTAGTTCTAAGCTGAAGCTCCTAATTGTAGAAGCAAAGCTCCAGAACCCCTGGTTTATAGCAGAGGGAAAATATGTGTATGAAAGGCTGTACTCAGGAGAGTTACACAAGAGATTCATTCATGACAGATTGAAAAGAACTGACCGAAAGTACAAAGGCAGAGTGGATATTTGAAGTAAATAAAATAAATTTTGCCTTAGTACAAACAGCAGGACCAAACCATTTTCTTGAAGACATGGTCCAATTTCTGAAGGGAAATCAAGGAACTTTGGGCAGGAGTAAAAAATTGTATAGATTTGGTAGGAATGTTATTAAGTTACTTTGGGGCTTTGGGTACTTCTCCCTGCAAATTCATTTAATCATTCAAGGTTTCCAAATTAGAGTAGAATTTACATTAATACGAGACCGTATATGTAATTGTTTATTTCCAGGCTGCTCATATTCAAATCTGGAAATAGCTATTCTTTGCTAGAACCATAGCAAAAAAAACAACAACAACAACAACAACAAAACAAAACAAAAAAAACGGAGGAAGTAGCCAATTATTTGCCCTGCGCTTCCTTACTCTCATCTCCCTTCCTCCACAGCCTGTTTATCAGCTATGGTTAACAGTTTAAAAGGTGGATTCTCAAAGCACTTCCCTTAACTTTCACTGTAGAGCATTCTCTGACATACTGTTAAATTGGACTTTAGAGAGACCTGAGACTATTATGCCCACTCCCCGACTCCGGACACATACACACACACCCCATGGCCTCAGTGTGATAGAGAATAAGGGAAAGGCAGAAACTAAAACAAATTGCACAGAGACAATGATAATCCCCTACACTCTCTCCTCAGTCCTAACCTTTCTTTCTCCATACTTCATTAAACCACTCTTGATGCAATGGAAAAAAACAAGGAACAAGAAGTGAAAAGGCCATGCTGAGTAGAAAAGAGAGGAAACTTCCAGAACACAGGCAAAGTTACAGCAACACTATAAAAATCACTCTGTTAAAAAGAGTTATCAAAATGCCCTCCAGCTCCTGGAATTTTAAGTTCAGAAACAGCTCTAGGTTTTTCAGAGAATCAAAGCATGTAAATTTTACAGATCAAATCCCAGAGACTTTGAGTCATCTTTTGACTTTTTTGCCCTGTCTACAGGGTAACTGATACATAGCTGTGGAACATGTATTACTTAATACAAATATGAAATCATCTGGACTTTGTTATCTATAGTTTTACTTGCAATTCTCCTGATAATTTGTTTGAAAGAAATTTGTATATTTTCTTCATAAGTAAATCTGTACATAGAAAAAGTAAAAGGCCATGAGAACAAAGTTATATAAATTTAAAGCTTTATTCTAGTTTCTGAATGATTAGAGAGCAGTAGAAACACAAATAGTATTTTAATTCTCTTGTACCTAAAGATTCCATTTTTTCTTATGCCCTCCTCCCAGTTCTCATATATCAAGAAAGATAATGTATTACAAATTTTTCAGAATTAACTGCTTTAAAACCTGTATCAAACACAGAAGAAAGAGTAATTTCTTCCCTCAGTGATATGCTTTACTTGCCTCTAAATTCCTTTGGTTTCCCGGTTCTATTTAGGACAATCTTCATAATCTATAATATTTTCACAGAAGGAAGAGCATTTAAAAAATGCACCCTAAAACTGGAGAGATTTCTTTTAGAAAATTATCTATAAATATTCCACTACATGCCAGTTATTTCAAAACCATCAATAATTGTAGCAGATATAAATGTAAATTTATTTACATAATACGTTTTTATTTTCAGATATCTCCTTATTTCTACATAGTCATTTACCGAAACTATCAAATCTATCAGTTTTAATAAGACATTGGTAATATTTCTCCCCATTCAACCTATTAAAATGGAACAGAATCAGAATGCTACAAAGGAAAATTTGGCAGGGGGTGGAGGGGAAGAAGGTTGCTAGGGAACCAAGAAATTAGATAGTTTTTTTAAAAAAATGAGTCAACCAAAGTCTTAGTAAGGATCGTTTTGCTGGAAATATGCTACTCTTACTATGAAATACTATCGATTTACTGACATTTACCCTAAAGGCCATTTTAATAAAATTTAAATTTTAACATTAGAGTGTCCTTGGCTGTAGATAAGGTAGTTCTTGATGTAGTCTTTATCTACTAATATGTAAAAATTTACCACAAAACTTAGTGGCCTAAAATAACATTTATCTCGCAGTTTCTGTGGGTTAGGAATCTGAAGGTGGCTTAGCTGGGTACCCTGGCTCAGGTCTTTCACAAGGTAGCAAGCAGTTAAGGTGATGGTCAGGGCTACTTTCATCTCAAGGCTCAACCAGGGAAGAATCAGATTCCAAACTCACTGACTGGATGTTGGCAGGATTCAGTTCCTGGTTGGCCTAGCTTGCAATGTGGGGCCCTCTGTAGAGCAGAGCACCTATAACAAGTCACTTCATCACAGCAAGCAGGCAAAAGCCAGAGAAAGTAGGAGCAAAATGGAAGTCTTGTATAATCTAATTTCAAAAGTGACATCTATCACTTTTGCTATATTCTATTCTTTTGAAGCAAGTCATTAGGTTTAGTCTACACTCAAAGGAGGACATTGCACAAAATGTGTGAATACCAAGAGGCAGGGAGCTTTGGGAGCCATTTTATTTTTCAGATAGCAACACTTTTGGATAATCATGTACAAAAGTTAGTGGGTTTTAGAAGACGGTAAAGGGGGTCAATACAAGATGGCGAAAGGAGACAAGATTTCAGGTGGGGAAGCATACACCAGCATATACAGATGTTATATTATGAATTTGTACACCTAAAATTTATATAATGTTATTAAGCAATGTTACCTCCAATAAATTTAATAATAAAAAAGTTAATGGGCTTTATTTTAATAAAATATGTTGTATTTTGTGCTTCTAAATTTAAGAAAAAAATAGGGGGAATAATTTCTTATATACATTTTAAAATAATTGTCCAGTTTTCATTTATTAATGATATATCTGAATACTTGATATATGTAAAACATTTTTTTAGCTAAATAAAATTAAGGGGAGTCAGAAGGAGGACAAATCAAATAAAAAATATTTTTTCAAAATGTGCTTCAATATTGAGCAAAATGATATTAAAGAATAGAGCTTCCTTGACATGTCAATCATTTAATAGCTCCCATTTTATAAATAAATTAAGATAAAAGGCAATTGTGAATGGACACTAAAATTATTTCAAAAATATTAAATCCACAAAAAAGTCTAGTCAAGTCTTTGATTTTTTTCACCTTCTCCACTAGGTCAACGGTCTCAATCAGATAATTTTATATACTTATCAATATTTATCACAATTTTAAAAGACCAAGAACCAGCATCCTAGGTAACAAGAACTTAGGCACTAAATTCTCACATAGAGTCTCATAAATTTGCTTCAAATAGTCAAAAGAAAAGTAAAGTAACATTTATTGAATTTTCTTTTAAACTAGTCATTTCATCAGTATAACTAGTGTTGGCTCCATATTCATTCAACAAATATTTTTTGAGTATCTACTAGAAGCCAGCCATATTTATAGAGAATGAACTTACAAATCCCATCCTCAAAGTGCTCCCATTCCAGAGGGTAATTGGTTGGCAGACAATAAAGATAGCAAAATTCAATATTGGGTGTTATAAGTGTTGTGGAGAAAATAAACAAAATATATCTGAATTCTTATAAGCCTGAATACAAACATACAATTCACCTTAAATCAGCCTTTCTCATCTTCCATAAGAGTTTTACATCAATAAAGTACGCTGAGTTCAGCTCAGCAAATATTTATCAAGCACTTACTATAAGCTAGGCACTGTGCTAGATGCTAGGGAGGCATAGGTGAACATGCCGTTCTGAGAAGTTTATTGTCTGAGCGTAGAGGGTATTACTTCCTCTAGGAATCCCTTGGGGCTGGGTCAGGGGGTTTGCCTCTGTGATCATATAATAACCTGAGTATAACTTTATTGTGCTTACCTCCAAGTCCTATTTAATTATATCTCTTTTTTACTTGAAAGGAAGCTCTTTGAGAGCAAGACCTACACTTCACTAATCTTTGAGTGCCTGGGGCTCAGTGGGAGTTCAACAAAAGTTTGTTAACCGGCTTGAAGAGATAGGCTAACTGTGGAGGGATTGCGCATGCCCAGGACTTCGTCTAACTTCCGTTTTAAGCAGTAGGGTGAATAAAAATAATTTTCTCTTTTAGCTTTCAAAACAAATGAATATCATTGACGTGAGATCTGATACCATGTAATAAATGTCTTTATCAAGACCATATGCATTCTTTCTCCGCAAAAAACTTGGTTAGAAACACATTGCTGTGTTTTATCAACCAAAAATCATTTTTCATCTCAGGCCTCTCCCTCTTTCCTGACCCAAGCCTAAGCAACAGCTCGCCTATCATGTTTCACCTCAGCTCTTGCCCTGAGATGAGCAAGTGACCTGGGAGAAATGGAGAAAAAAGGGCCATGTTATTAAGGTGATGATCCCTGCTTTTGCCTGCTTCACTAGCAAATTTTAGGAAAAAAGACACAGATTAAGTTTTAAGTTAAATCTTACAAACAAAATCATCATCATTATCATGCAAAGGCCAGGTCTCCAGGGAAATAAAAGGAGAGATAAAAATTCATATTGAGTTGAACTTCTCAAGGTCAGTGTGTTCCATGTATATTGAATCAAAACAATTTCATCATATAACTATTTCTCTCTGAACAAGGCCTAATTATCTGTCCACACTCAACAAAATGTTTTTTTATTCTAAATTTTTCTCAAAGGCAAATGCTTTCCCACACTCAGAAATGCATTCTTGGTCCTCTGAGTATTCATTTTATGCCAAATTTCAGTTTTAATTCTAAACCGTTTTGTTTAGTTTTCTAAGCATACGCTATAGCAGAAAAGAACATTTTTAATGGTTGACTGACTCAAATAGTTAATCTTTATTTCTATGAATTCTTGAGAGAATTATTTTTAAACAAGAAGTAGAAGGAGAAATCCCCCACAGACGATCTAATTTTTTGAGACTGTAACAAATATGAGGACATAGAATCAAAGGCCTGCATCCTTCTGGATCATTGCCTTTCTATCACACTACATTAATATAACTATTATGTTACTATTGCCCAAGAAGAGTTGAATTTAAATTAACAACCCTAATAATAAATGAACAGCCCTGTATTGGCCTAGAGGAAAATCTCTAACAGAATGACACAGGGCTCTATCATGGCCTTTATTCTTTAACACTCATCAACTTTTTAGATGAAAAGGCATATAATTTTAAAAAGCAACATACTTATTTTTTATAACATTTTTCTTAATTATAAAAATAGCTCATGCTTAATACAAATAATTTAGAAAATATAGGAGGATATGCATAGTCATGTGAATTTTCTTTCTCATGGGCAAATTATATCTCTTGAATAATTTAGCATGGCTCTGAAATATTTTTATATTTATTAGATTCCCACTTCATAGGCCTACCAAATATTAATTAAATTTATGAATGACATGGAGATTAAAGAATAGTTAATATAGTAGAGAAGAGATTTAAAATTAAAAAACTCTCAGCTGGCTGGAGAATTAGGTTAGAACTAACAAGATAAACTGTAGCAAATGCAAAGTGAATGTGAAGCTCTGGTACAGAAAAAATTGTGCATGCATAGGAAGGAGGCAATGTGTCCGAAGAGGAGTTCCTATGGAAAAGCCCAGGTACTTCTATTAGATGACAACTTAGTATTGAGTTATAGTCACGACAAAAAAAGATAGTGCAAATTTATATACCATTAGTGAAGTACAGAATCCAGATGAAAGGAAGAGATGTTCTCACTCTATTCCATGTGGTTCGGGCTACATCTGGAATATTGTTTCCATTCTAAGGGCACATTTAAAGATGATTAACCCTTTCACATTTCAGCGGGCTATTACAATTCTAAGGGCACATTTAAAGATGGTGTTGATAAAACTAGAGTCTTTCCAGTTGAAATGTGTTAAAATCATGTTTTAAAAGAAATAGTTGGAAGGACTGATTATATTTAGCTTGCAAAAGAAAAATGTAAGGGAAGACATATTATCTGCCTTCAACAATTTGGAAGGTGTTTTTCTGGGTTGCTCCAGAGAGCATAAGTAGGATCACAGAGTAGAAATGTCATTCAGATTTTAGCTTAAGTGATGTGTCCTCAGTAATATCTTCCTGAAGTAGCCACCCAGTAGCAAATACATAATTCTATTTGAATTTTCTATAACAACAGGCATTATTATCTATTCACTTAATTTTTTTCTGTAAACTTTATTTATTGTTTGTTGGTCTGTTTCTTCTCACTACGATATAATTTCTTCGAGACTAAGGTCTCTTCAGTGTTATATCAAACAGTATTCCCATAAATATTTTCAAATAAATTAGTTTATAGAGAGGCAGATTTAAGCTTAACAGAAGAAATAATTTTCTTTCTGTGGGGATGAAGAGGAGGCTACCAATCATTGAGCATATTTTACATTAACCAGTTTTATCTTCAGTTTGTCGTTAGCTATTTTTTTGAATACTTATATGCCAGAAATAAACAAGGAAGCCAAGGCTCAGAGAAGGTAAATAACTTTACCCTATCTTGTGTTGCTAGAACTGAGATCGTAATCCAGCCTGTATCCAAAACTAGTGAGCTTTGTAGTATGCCATAAATGAAACAAGGTTTTTGTGAATATGAATTTCCCATCGCTGGAAGACTCAAGCCAAGACTAGATGATCGATCACCCATTAGGGGTGCTAAATTATGCTAAATAACATATTCTTGAATTGAGTGGGACATTGGACTAAATCTAACTCTAAAATTCTGTGATTCCATGATAGAAGCAGCCCATTCACCACAAGAATTGATTCTATAACAGGATTTCTTTATTTTAGAAATAACAAAGAAGAAAGAGAACCTTTTCTGAAAGTGTTGCTTAGATCCTAAGAATATGAATTTACACAATTGCTGAGACATCCTTTAAATGCAATAGCTCCTATAGTTCGCAAGTAAAAAATACAGCCAACAACTTTGAAACTTTAAGATGGAAAGTTTTCAATGAAGTAAGCAAACTGCACAGTGATCAGAATGATAATTGTTCTAGTGAATGTCTAAGCATAGCTTATATAATGAGCTCTGAAAAGGATGCAAACAATGATAAAAGAAACAGATATTGGCAATGTCCCAGGAGTCATGCTTAGAAAGAATTAGTCTACATATTATGGAATTAGCATTTATATGATTAAATAAAACCACTTCACAATGAAAATTTTGTGTTATATTGAAGCTACCTATTACTTTACACCTTGAATATACACAGAATCATGTCTGTGTGTTTTTTTAATTAAGCACTGAAGTTTTTTAAGGGTCAATGTAAATCAGATAGTGGTGAGCAATTCATTAACCTGAGATGTTTACCTCAGGTGTTTGAAAGGAGTTACATTAAATTTGTAGACAAAAGATATAATTCAAAAACATTATTTATGATGTAGAGGTAAAAAAATAAACTACAGCTTCTAAAAGATCATAAGGGACTTTGCGAGAGATGTTTTTTACTGAAATTCTAAGCACTTCCCAACTTTTTAATTTTTTCTAATTCTTTTTGGTTTAGCTTTTTAATGCTTATAAATAAGGTTATTCCTATAAAATATACTTAAAATTCTATGCTGAATTCAGTAGCTATTCATGTGAAATTAATGTGTCTTAATTGATATAAAGATTAATAGTGAAAGCAAGTGACAATGTATTTGTAGAATATAAAATATTAGCATATTTAGTCAGTCATCACAACATGAAAGTGACTTGTATCCAAAAGAATCATGAAATGGTTGAAAGTGAAAAAATCAAATGAATTCAGGGCAAGGTAGATAGGAACTAAAAATAAATTTACAAAAATGAATTGAGTCTATTTCATGTGTACACCTGGCACATCAAATTTGCCTGGTGTTTTAGTTTCCTTTCTTACTGTTTAGTTTATGTCCAACTTCTGGAAAAGAAAACAGTTATATAGTTGTGTCTTATATTACATAGATATGTCCTTTTGTTAAGGGTGGAAAATTTTCAAGTGAGCAAACTAGCTAAGTCAGCTACAGGGAAGAAATATCTTTAGATATCAGAAGTTGTCCTACTTGCTTGTGTGTGGTTTAGGAAGTGTATTGTATAAAATATGTAGATGGCCAATGTCTGCTTCTGTAATCCATTTACTTGTTAATTAAGGGTGTTGTTCCGGGCAAAGATATGCTAAAAGCCAACTTCCACTTCTGTAATCTGCTTGCTTGTTCAGGAGACCACCAGGATATGGTCTTGAGCTTTATCAGCTGCCTGCTCTGAAAGCTCGGGGCTGATCTCCTCTAACCCTGCGTGGTAGAGAGTCAGTCGCCGGCCGGCTAATAAAGGCTCATAATTAATCTCAATTGGCTCCGTGGGTCTCAGAATCGTTCGCGCCATAACACTTTAAAATTATAAATTGAAATTTTGTAAATTAAACATCCGAAATGGATTATTGGAATTTGCTTTGGTGGTATTTAGCAAATTATAACCTTATCATTTCCACATTGTGTAAACCTGGACTGTTTTAAGTAAACTTTGCTTAAACAAATTCCCTTTTTAACTATTGAGTAATGAAGTCGTATCTGTTTGATATGAGATTCAGAAAAAAAAAAAGGCAATATATGACATGACCCCATTCAAACCAATTATGAAATAAACTGCTAAAGTTCATTTATTCTTAAGTGTTCATCATGATGGGATCTGAAACCAGGTGTTCCGCTATTCTGCTTTTGGTTAAATACAACACCCCAAACTCTTGAATCAGAAAAGGTAAGTGTAGTTCATTCAAAATAATTATTCTTTTATATAAACACCCTGATGAAGTTGTAAAAATTTGACCACCTCTTGGGTCAACTTACCACCATACAATTCCCAAGAGAAAAATGAGATGAGGCTACTAAAACCAAGTGAAAATATATGACAGTGATCGACATTGGTGAAAAAGCCAAGTCAGACATAGGAGAGAACATAGTATCTGGGAGAAAGCAGCCGTATGCCTGTCGCTTAATAATGTGGAATTCCTCATGGCTGGGGCTACAGAAACTTCATTTCAGATCGAGACTAATTACAATATTCCAAGATCCTCTTATTCTGCTGAAACACATTGGCCAAAATTATTCTTTTTCCTTCATGTTATATACTATTTTTCCTTTTCTCCACTGTGTATCTCATATTCTTAAATATATAATTCACTGAGAGTAGAAGAGATAAGTTCCTTTAAAAACATGTAATATATAAAATCATGTCTTCACATCGAAAGAATCTTCAGAGGATAGGTGTTCTAATTTAGTCTTTTCATAGCTTTTGTTTGCTTTATGTCTTCTGAGGGAAAG
>NW_006494614.1:13586594-13588166 GCF_000325575.1 Pteropus alecto | reverse complement strand
TGAAATAATAGATTTTTATTATTAAATGTCTTGAGAGTAATCCAAATGTTTATAATTTCTGATTTAAAAATTTGGTATTTTATTTGAGTCAGCGTTAAGAAGACGATTGTTTCCAAGATTAATTGACTTCCTATAGATCACAAGACAGCAAGAGCATCTGTAACAATAAGGAACATTAACACATCTGCCCCTCTAACACCCACACAAACAAAGCCCTATTGTTTGTTATGTTCTAGAATGTGAAGACCCTGACACAATTCATTATGTGCCCCCTGAAGGAGACTGAAAAGGAAAGTAACATTGTTGGGTACCTATTTTGAACAAGGCATTTTGCTAGGCACTTTCATATGCAGTATTTTACCTTAACAAGCACCATCATCCTGCAAAATGAGCTTAAGTAGTCCTAAACTTCATCAATAATTCCTCCTTGAAGAATGACCCAGGTCATAGACATTACATTTGGCAGTGGCAATTTTTCTGCAGATGAAATGATGGTGAGGTTGATTTGGAGGCTGCATTGTTTGTTATGGCAGTTACAAGCTGCCATAACAGTTATTTAAATTTAAATCAACTAAAATTAAAAAATTTAGTTCCACAGTCGTATTAGCCACATTTCAAGTGTTCATGTTGCAAGCAAGGAAAGCAGCTTCTGAAGAAACACCCTTGAGTGTGTTTTTGTCTTTCCACAGAGCCAAATTTATTGAATAAAACTTTCTCAGATAAACCAATCAAGTATCCACATGTTAACACACAACACACAGAGAGGGGAAATACAGAGTCTTATGCAACCAAGTGAAAGGATAAAAGTCCTTAGTGTCACCAAAGCAAGCTCTGTTGACTGGCAGTGTAGATGATCTCACATTGGTCTTAAGCCAGTGGCTACAAGGGGCAGAAAGAGTCTTCAGCTCTCACCGTACCCATTTGTGATGCTCTTGGGTCAGGTTTAAGCATCGTCTGTCTGAGGTGTTCATCTTATATGGTCCTTACAAGATGATTATTGGCTCTACCAGTCAGAGTCTTATCGAAGGCGGTGTGGTTGATGCTTCTTTGGTTTTGGGTGTTCTGGTCACAGCCTAAGGGTGTTCTCATTATGCGCCAGTTGACGTTACTGTCATGGCTCCCATGGAATCCATTTTGTAAAGCCTAAAAAGTTCTCAATTCTTTATGCTCTGTATAGCTCTATAGCCACAAGTGGCTACTGTATTGAACAGTGCAGACTATAGAACATTTCTATCATTGCAGAATGTTCCATTGGACATTGTGAATTGGAGGTTTGCAACAATTAGAACAGATGGCATTTTTCACTGGAGAATACAAAAGAGGAATTTGACATACAACTAATTCAACTGAGGAAAATTATTTCAATATTAAATGATAATTTATCATGTGACCGGTGACTAGGTGACCTTAACATTCCCCTCAGCCTGACTAAATTTTAGATAGACTTCTTCCTCACTCTCAGACCCCTGACCTCTTTTTTCTTAGATCATTTTCTTTAGAAAACTTGTGATTGCAAATTATTTCTATGCCCCTTTCAAATGTATGTAAATCTTTTTTAAAAGTCTTGACAGT
>NW_006494614.1:13573737-13586584 GCF_000325575.1 Pteropus alecto | reverse complement strand
AGGAATGCCTTTCTCAATGATCTGGGAGCCATCTCTTTGAAATGTAATCATTATAGGAGATAGCACCCTCATCTCCTAGGTCTTGTGGGAGGGTCGGAGCCTAACTTCAGTGGGCACTTTGCTCCAAGTTGCAAAAGTACTTCCTGACATAAAGATATGAGAAGTTTATTTTTACTTTGGATAAAGCCGTTTATCAAGCACAGACTTTCCTCTAACATGCTCCAATCCAGTACTTTTCACTAGCTCACCCCAGCTCCTAAAAAACCTTACCCACTCTGCCTCAGTGAAGTTGAGTTCTGAGTTAGTTCTGATGTCTCTCTTCCCTAATGTAATAACCTTGAATAAAGTCTTTCTTGCCCATTTTACTTTGTCTGGTGCAATTTTTGCTTTGATTTATCAGTTTTTAGAAAACAAAAATAGTCATTGAAAATAGTGTCTTAGTTTATGCTGAAAATAGTTTTGATGTTTTCTTAAGATAACCTGTTGAATGGTCTACATAGGTAATCTAGTTATGTGGGCAAAGTGAAATGGTTTGATTGCAAAGGTAAATCTGATTCCAGAATTTAAGGGTATAGAATGGTGATTACATGTAGCCATGCCTGTGTCTGACACCACTTAAAAGTTATACATACCTATTACCCAATTTAACTGCCCTACCATAAAAAAAAAAAAAAAAAATCATGGGGAAAGAAGCCAAGTTTTTTGAGCTAGAAATACTTTCTTCTGGAACATTCTCTTCCCCTAACTGAACATTGCTTGGAATGGTAGACCTGGGTTCACTAATGAGTCTTTCCAGAGATCTATTTTCATTCAGATTTTCATGCCCAGCCAAGGCCACTCCTAAACCAAATTTACATCCCCAGGTCTTCCTAAAGTTTATATTCTGCACATTTCAGGGAGTTAATCATCATGTCTTTGGGCTTCTTCCTAGCATTTTGCCAAAGCTGAATCACTATTAATATAAAATACTTTCTTCTCAGAGAGTAAATCCAATAGTTTGTAGAGAGATAACTCTAGGGATGATTTTCTTTTCTTTATTAGTGGCTTCGCAGGACATGTACTTCCTTTACCACTGAGCACCAAAGAGGGTCAAGAAATGTCAGTTCTGTCCAGCTCCTGGCTCGCTACTTTTTTTTTTTTAACTAGATGTGAAAAGAGATGGCTCTTGGGGGCGAGAGTGGGTCTCTTGGGGGTGAAAGTGGGGAGGAATCACAAACTTTCATTAGAACTAAAAATGCCTGATAATATATAGATATATTTATAAATTTCTGATGTTTTTTAATTTTCAGAAAAGTTTTCATGTTAATTCTTTTAATCTTCCCAACAATCCTATGGGGGTAGGTTTTAATATTTTCCCATTTTACAAAAACAAATCAAAAAGCCAGGAAGCTTAGAGACACTGAGTGGCAATCAAAGCTTACAGAGATTTGTTCTCTTCTACTGTCACTACTTCTTACTGACATTCTCTGTAACCCAAAGCAATTTGTGCTAGGGCTTATATGACTTGACCGACTAAAACTAATTCTAGCAAGGTCTCCCACACCCTCTCAAACCTTTCAGTCCTTATCTACCCAGAGTATTATTAGCACCTCACTTGTGGGGCACACCCTCTTTGGTTTCTGGGACACCACACTCCTTCGTTTTCTCTCTTGCTTAACTAGTTGACCTCTTAAAGACTCAACTTCCTCTGCCTCAGAGCTTTCCAACAGGCAAGAAACAGACATATGGATTGCTTTACCCAGGCAGGGCCTGGAGGTACAGAACTTCCTAGCTGATGACCATCATTAGAAGCATTTTTATTCTGTGTTCCTATGCGGACCACTCAAGAAGAGTGCTTCTGGAAGTGTGCCTCTCTGCTTCCCAACAACATTTGAAACTCACTGCTCCATTGAGTAGCTCTGATAGAGGCCAAGTTGTATATCAACTTTAGTAGCCAAAAGAGGGGAGTGCACAGCTTGGCTTGGTGGGGAAGCCAAGTAGTTCTTTCCTCTTGTAACTGCAATCAGAGGACCAAATTTTGTCTCCAAATATATTGATGCCAACTAATATATTTGTTAGTAGTAGATTTTTAGTAACCCCCAAGATTGACTGTCCTAACAGTGCATGCTTGTTCATCAAGAGAAAATATAACTGGATTCAAAATCAATTCTAATCTTTGCAAGAAATATACTATTACACTTGTCAATTTAAAAAAAAAGAAAGTGCTGATGGTCTTTGAATATAATTTCAACAATCATAAATGTTTGAGTGGTTATAAAAATGTTTACTTTTATATTACCTATTTGTGTGGATATTTTTCATCAATGGTAATAATCAAAGTTTGAAGAGATCATACATAATTAGAAAGAAAGTATGTATATCCATTTCAAACATAAAATCTGATATTAAAAAGTTGCTTAAATATTATATAAATTAAATATTTAGCATCCCTACTACTTTTCATTTTATTTACTTGTTGTAGTTACAGAATATAAAGAAATTATTATGGATTGAATTGTGTCCCTTCTTCCCCCCAAAAAGATATGTTGAAGCCCTAACCACCTCAAAATATGATCATATGGAAATAGAGTCATTGCAGATATAATAGTTAAGATGAGGTCATACTGAAATAGGGTGGATCCCGTAATCCAATATGACTAGTGTCTTTGCAAGAGGATGATCACGTGAAGACAGAGAGACACACAGGGAGAACACCACGTGATGACAAAGGCTAATGTTGGAATTACACAGTTTCAAGCCAAGGAAGGCCAAAGATTGCTGGCAAACTACCAGAAACAAAGAAAAGGCAAGAAAAAATTCCCCTTACAGGTTTCAAAAGTAACATTGCCTGCTGACATTTTGATTTTATAACTTAAAACCTCCCCTATACTGGATATTTACCCCAAAGACTTGAAAACTTACATCTGAAAAGATATTCACACTCCAATGTTCATAACAACATTATTCACAGTGGCCAGACATGGAAGTAACCGAAATGTCCTACGATAGATGATTGGCTAATGAAGCTGTAGTAGAAATGTACGATGGAATATTACTCAGTCATAAGAAGAGATGAAATACTGCCATTTGCAACAATGTGGATGGACCTTGAAATAATCATACTAAGTGAAATAAGCCAGACAGAAAAGGTTGAAAATTACATGATATCACTTATGTGTGGGATATAAACCTAAAAGCAACAAATGAACAGGACAAACAAACAGAGACTCATGGATATGGACAATGGACTAGCAGTTACCAGAGAGGAGGGAGGAGGAGAAAAAATTAAAAAATAAAATGTTAAAAAATTTTTTTTAAATTTTAAAAATAAATCAGATGCAATTTGGGGGTATTTTACCCATTAAAAAGAAATGAAAGGGAAAAAAAGAACTTAAAGCCTCCAGAACTGTGAGATAATCAATTTCTGTCCATTTCTGTTATCTTAAGCCACTCAGTTTGTCGTTCTTTGTTACAGCAGCCCTAAATAACTAATACAGAAAGTAATGAAAAATTTCACCAAGCTCCATGTAGATACCCCCGAATCTCCTACAATTTATCTGCGCTGTGTCATACAAATGCTATTTTCTATGTGTGCTATGATATGTAAAAATCTGGGAAGCATAATCCTCTCCCTTTCTAAAAATATTGGTATTTCCTAGGAAGTTTTATCTTTGGCCCTCTTCTCAATCAACCAATTCTTGCTGGGTAATCTTATCTACTCAATTTATATCTGAATATTGATTACTTTGACTCTGCGTCTCCAAGCCCAGATTTCTCTCTTGAGCCCCAGATCCTATATCCAATTGTCTGCTGGACTTGTAGTCCCCACAGTCATTCAAGACTGGGAGACTCGAATGAGGTAATAAAAGGAATTAAGAGCTTGAAGCAGAGGAGCAATTCATTGCTCTGTCATTTTCTTCCTTTTTAAAATAGTGATCCATTCCTAGGACCTTCCTTGAGCCCATTAACAATTACAGTGAAGACAGTGGTAAGAACCATTCCTGAGGAATACCATCATCTTGAGGAGGCTAAAGTGCTGGCTAGATGTGTACACAATCTATGAGAATTTATCCATACTAAAGTAAAGCCAAACATGCCACCCATAATAACTCGCTAGCTCAATGATTTTAAAGGGAAATTATTCACCAGACTCTTCTTAGAAGTGGCGAGAAATTTTACTTGAGCTGCTGCAGTAAGGGAGAGAGACTTCAGAATAGAACTGAGCTAAAATTGTCAAACAAAAGACAGGATTTTTTTTTAATGCTGGGTGTACTAAAGGAAAAGTACTGAAGGGCTTTGTGGGGGATGGGAGGATGGTCAATGTGATTAGGCTATCTTTGTCTGTTAGCTGCAGTTTATGGAAGTTAAACTCCTACTCAGCCACAGAGATCAGGAGACAGGAGCCCTATTCTTAATAATTATATTTCAAAGGGTGGCTCCTTTTGAGACAGACATTCCTGGATTGGGAAAGATACAACTCCAAAAAGACAGAGAAAAAAATTTGCAATTGCATGTTTTCTAAAGTAAATGCTCAAAGAAAAGGGAGTTCATGGGCCCATAGTCAGGTTTTGGCTAGAGCAAACAAATTCTGCAAGTAGCATTCAGCTTCCTCAGGCATGGTGTTTTAAGGGTCTGGGGTCATCATCCTAGGAATATAGCCTTGAGCTCCTAGAAATTATGTTAGGGTTTGTTCAAGTGTCTCTGTGTGAGGAGCAGATGAAATTATTTGTGCTGAAAGTTACAGTTCCTAGAGACAAAAGTTAAGGCCTAGTCAAGAAGAGGGGTCAGAGGAAACTGACTGAAGTTGGGTCAAGGAGAGAGTCTTTGTCAATGACTGTGAGCATTAATATAAATTTTCTTCCATAACACCAGTGTTCTCAAAGAATAAAATAAAAGCTGTTAATTTTTCACTGTTTCTAAAATACGTCGTATTCCAGATTTATGCCTTTTGTGAAAAGCAAGGGTCAGACTCAATGAACTTGAGATGTCTGTAATCACAGATGTCCAAGAAGCAGAATTTTAATTCATATTAGTGGACTATGTTGCTGGCAAAGGATTTTATCAGAAAAGCAAATGATGAGGCTTCTGATATCTCTGTCTTTGAGTTGCATCTTTTATCATAAGTAAGAAAAAGGACTCTGTACCTCACCAAGGTATCTCACCTTGAGACATGCTTTGTGCTCTAAGGAAAAGTCAAATTATCCAACAAATATGTATTGTGTACATAGCATATATCCTCACCACTGAGGATATAGTGATAAATAAGACAAACAGACCCCTGCATATAGGGGACTCACATTCTATATGGCAGGAGACAGATAAAAAAATGAGTCAACAAATGAGATAATTTCAGTTAGAATATTTTATAGAAAGTTACGGTAAGTTAATCAGAACAGAGTAATGTGTGAACAGGATAGAGTATGATGGGTTGGGTGGGATCTGCTTTAGATGTGGAGGTCAGGAATCCTCTCTGAGCAGGCATTTGAGTTGAGACCCGAACGATCCTGCGGTCAAAGATCTGGTGGAAGAGCATTCTGGACTGAGGACACATGTACAAATAGTTTCTGGTTTATTTACAGAACAAAGAGGGCCAGCTAAAACAGTGAATGAGCAGGGAGTGGTCTGAGATGGGACTGGAGAAGGAAAATCAGGTCACACAGAACCTTATAAGGCAGTGGCAAAGAGTTTAGATTTTATTCCAAGTGCAATGGAAAATCATGAGGGCTTTAAGCAGTGGTGTGAGAACATACCAATAAAGCAGTACACTCACTGATGTAAAGGTAGAGAGCAAAAGTATCGGTCGTGTCCTGGCACATTCCTGCCTTATTACGCAACACTGTAGTTAATGCAATGGCTCTAAGCTGTCACTCACTTCTGGAGATAGGCGAGTGGAGCAGAAGAGCTTCTAACAGAATTGCTCCCCATGGCCCATCTCAGGCTATGGCACATTGTGTCATTTATGATTACTGAGTAATTAATGCAAGTCTTTGCGGGTGCATCCCCAAAGAGTGTCAGGGTGGGCCTGTCACAACTGGGAGACAGTTTGGCCATGGTTTGCTCATATCCAATCTCCATTGCTCATGCACTTGGAACTATTATTTTTTTTTTATGAGATTGTATATTATCATGCAGCAGGTCAAACAACTCTAGAATCCCAACAACACTGTTCAGATATGGGAGTTGTTCATTGGAAAGGTATCTTTTTCAGTAGCTTTGCGATCAGCCACAATATAACCACATCCAGTTTCTGTTGCAATCTTAACATTATTGCAGTTTCATAAATATTTCTGTGCATCCAAAATTTCATAAGAATTTTATGGAATTATAAGGGAAAATTATGCTTCTGATTCATGGGGTAGTTGGATTAAATGATTACTTTCTTCAAACTTTAACATTCTATTTATTTGAAATGAATGCTACAGATCACTGTTCAACAGAAACTATCTTGGCCAATTGGTTCTCTATTCTTCCCTAAATGCCTCTGGTGATCAAGAATTTTCAGTTCTCTGATCACAGTCTATTCTAAGGTAGCATAGTGGTTTACAACTGATGTGTTCCTAGTATATACAGCAGCGGCTGTCTCAAAATATGAACTCACAAGCTTTAGATCAGCAATTATAGTTTCAGATCTCAGTTTTGCTTCTGTAAAGCTATGATATTGGAGATGTTAATCTTGTAAGCCTCATTTTCATCATCTATAAAATGCAGTTAAAATATTTATCTTCTATGGTTAGTGAAAGCATTAAATATAAAGTGCCTAGAACAATGTTTGGCAATACTGAACATCAATAAATGGTAGTAAGGTAAAACATTATTGCCATATATGATAGGTTCTCCCCTCATACCTTTCACCCCATGACTGTCACCCATTCGGGCCCCTAGAAATGCAGTCTAAAGTTTCCATTGCCACAAAGGGGCAACTTCACATAAAAACAAGACCTCGAAATGTCAAATTCTTCCAAAAGGATCTGGATGAGTAAGTGACTCAAATCCTCCATACCCTGCCTCCTCCCAATCTCTGAATACATAATGGTTCTCTGAACTGAGGAAAGGGAGAGGGGTGTATGAGAAGACAGAGTGTGAGACTTAGTGTTCCCTAGACCCTGTTCGTCTGGCTCCCCTGCTCCACCAGAAGCTGTCATATATGGTTTGCAGTTTGTGCGTGGCCAGCTTGTGACTCTCTAAGCCTGGTGCCCTATTGCACTGTTTGGTATTCTTGTGGGAAGAAAAATTTACTCCTGGGGAAACTTGAACTGACCTACTTTACCCTGAAACAACTTTTTTTCTTGCAGATGGGGACTTGAGATAAAATCTGATAGATATAGAAAAAATAAAATTACATTTTGCAGACTAGAGTATATGAGTTAAAAATTCCTACCGGCCATAGGAACTTTCATCTTTATATTAGCCAAAATGTTTCTCTACTCCAATTTCTACCCATTGGTGCAATAGAAATATTATTTATCTTTTACCCAATAACTCTTCAAATATTTTATCATGGAAATGCTGTCTCTCAAATTTTCTCTAAGTTAGTATTCCTAGGTTTGTTAATCACTTGCTACATAAAATGATATTCCACCCTTCCACTGTAGTTACTGTTATCTGCACATGCTCAAGTATATTTGTCTCAAAGACCAGTGCTTAAAACTGGGTTTTGTATTTTATATCAAAATTTTATTCTGCTAAGTAGGATAAATCTTTCTTGACACTATTGATGAAGAACTTTTAAAACAATGAGAATAACTGCCTTAAAAGAACAGAAAAACTCAGTAACAACTCTGAGAGTACCATAGGAATGCATTATAGTCGTGTGAATGAATTTCTCTTTCCTTTGTTCTGAGCTTTGTCATCTCTCTTAGACTTCATAAATGCTGACTTTTATTGTGAATATTATTAATTAGCTTTGTTGTCAACAAGAAAACCCACTACTGACTGACTGTATCTATTTATACAATTTAATTCATTTGGAAATTAATAATGTGTAACTGAAGTGAATTACATACTATTGTATTTATGTCTTTGGAGAAGATTACAGTGTCTATAAAATGTTATGAGCAAATGGCAAATGGCACGACTATTAGCAAACTCCAAATGGAAAACCAGTTTACTCAGAATAAAAACAATTTTGTAAGAATTTTGTATTTCTCACTTCCCTGTGGCCTTACACAAGCAACAACTTTTGGTTTTAGGTGGATGTAAAAGTTGATTGCATGTGAGACAACATAATTCTAGCTTTAGAAGTATGACTTAATACATTAACAGCTACCATCAGTGTAACCATCTCTCCAGATTTTCCAGTTTGTAATACCATGCAAGGTGATGTCTTCATATTGTTCTCATTACTAATTTAAGTATCGTCAGACAACGCTCATTAGGATCCCGCACCAGTAGTTCCCAAAGAGAACCTCATAGATGTACAACAGTAGCTGGAAGATACCCTGAGCCCTTAGGATGCCTCTTTGTCACTGTTCTTGAAGGGCGTTTTCTGATTCCAAGCATTAGGCAGCAAGGCCTAAGGGGCGAAGACTGGGGTCAAGATTTACAGGGTTCCTTCTTGCCCTTGCAACAGATTTCTGAGTAACCAAAAAGAGCACACTTAACATATGTTTGCATTAGCAAAATTCAGTAGTTTTAAACATTGTCACTTAGTAATAAATAGTTTTATAAGGTTTTAAAATTTTCCACTTGCTGATTTTCATTCTTCTGTTTATCCAGCTCCTCACCCATTTTCAGATGACTTCCCTCTTCCAGCAGCTCCGTAGCAATTTTTTTTGTTTTGTTTTGTTTTATTTATTTTAAATTATAGCAAAATATACATAACATAAAACTTACCATTTTAACCATTTTTAAGGATACAGTTCAGTAGTTAAGTACACTCACATCTTTTTCAACTCGTGGAACTGAAATTCTGTACCCATTAAATAACTCCCCATTCATTCTTTCCCTCAACCCTGCCCCTGCCATAGAAATACTATTTATCTGTTCAACTACCATTCTACTTTCTGTCTCTATGAATTAGACTGCCTCATATAAGTGGAATCTTACAGTATTTGTCTTTCGTGACTGGCTTATTTCACTTAGCATAATGTTCTCAAGGTTCATCCATGTTGTGGCATGTGTCAGAATTTATCTCCTTTTTAAGGCTGAATAGTACTCCATTGTACGTATAGAACACATTTTGTTTATCCATTCATCCTTGATGGACTCTTGGGTCACTTTCATCTTTTGGCTATTATGAATAATACTGCTATGAACATGTGTCTGCAAATATCTCTTCAAGACCCTGATTTCAATTCTTTTGGGTATATATTCAGAAGTAGAATTGCTGGATCATAAGGTAATTCTCTTTTACATTTTTTTGAAGACCACCATCCTGCTTTTCATAGCAGCTGCATCACTTTACATTCCCACCAATGGTGTACAAGGGTTCCAAATTTTCCACATTCCCGCCAACACTTATTTTCTGTTTTTCTTATAGTAGCTGTTATGGATTGAATTGTGTCACCGCCCCCCCCCCCCCCCCCACACACACACAAAGATTATATGTTTAAGGCCCAACCCCGGTAAATCAGAATGTAACCATATTTTAAGACAGGGCCTTTAAAAGGTATTCAAATTAAAATGAGGCCGTTATGATGAGCCCTAATCCAATCTGACTGTTGTCCTTATGAGAAGAGATTAGGACATACAGAGAGAAACCAGGCATTTGTACACAGAGAAAAGTCTCTGTGAGGACACAGTGAAAAGGCTATCAATTGCAAGCCAAGGACAGAGGCTTCAGAAGAAACCAAACTTGCCAACACCCTGGGACTTCTAGCCTCCAGAACTGTGAGAAAATAAATTTCTGCTATTTAAGCCAACCAGGCTGTTGTATTTTGTTATTAAAAGCCCTAGCAAACTAATACAGTAGCCATCATAATGGCTCATTATTTTGATTTGCATTTCCCTAATGATTTGTAATGAGTATCTTTTCATGTACTCTTTGGCCATTTGTATATCTTCTTTTGAGAAATATCTATTCATCCTTTGCCCATTTATAGAGATGTTTCCTTTGTTGTTGAGTTGTAGGCGTTCTTTACATATTCTAGATGTCAACCCCTTATCAGATATATGATTTGCAAATATCTTCTTTCATCCTGTGTTGATTGTCCTTTGATACACAGAAGTTTTTCAGTTTTGACATAGTTCAATTTGTCTATTTTTACTTTTTTTTGGCCTGTCATTAGTGCCATATCCAAGAAATAATTGTCAGATTAAAAGCATGAAGAATTCCCCTTATGTTTCCTTCTAAGATTTTTATAGTTTTAGCTCTTATATTTAGATCTTTCATCAAATTTGAGTTAATTCTTGTATATGGTATAAATAGCACCCAACTTCAGTACATTCCCTCTAATTATGGGTGCATAAACCCCAAGTCATTTTCATTTAAACAATCCAATGGAACCAGAAATTAACCTTAAAGAACATAAATTTATATCACTCCTTGTTAAATATAACTTGACAATTCTGGTTAGAATTCAAAGAGAACTTTGAGTCAATTTAATGTGTTTGTCACTATGATGCTGATCACACACAGCAGTTTTGAAATACTTAAAGTCAGCAAAAGCTTTTACTAGTAAGCAGTTAAAGACAATCATTGCCCTGTCACATTTCAGCTGGAGTGGCTCTCTCCTCACTCTCACAACCTCTGTCCTGTTTGGATTAACTGAAAGTTTTGCTGGGATGGCATGGGAATAAAAGCATTGGAGAATAAGCTGTTCTCCAGCTGCTGTTTGACACTGTCTCTAGAGAGAGAGTAACAGGCAGCAGACACGTGGAATCCTAAGCAGGGTCTCGTGAACCTGACCTCAGTGAGAACTTTTTGAACATGTGAATCTGGTGGAGGAGATTGAGACTAGAACTGGTGGAATCATAGGAGAATCTAAGTAACAACTGGGCTTCTCTTGGGTGTGGTATCCCTATTTGAAAATCAAAAAGTGAATTAATTGCTTTGTCCCCCCACTGTAGTGCTGTCAGGACAAAAGAAAGCAACTATTGAAAAATGTGAACTTTTGGGATGAAAGGCAGTGTCTACCTCTAAAGTGCTATTAGTATCTACCATTATGTTATACTTGACACATACAACAGGTACAAAAGTTAAGAAATTAAGATATTTTCAATTACTACAATCAAAACAAAAAGTAATATTCTAGAAGAGATTATTTTTTCCTGGGAGTTTTTTGTCCTTGGATCCTGTGTAGTAGTATCTGTCAGTGCAATTACCATGCTATCTTCTGGCTTCAAAAATTAATGGTGTGGATGAAAAGCACAGGCTTTTGAGAGCTGGTGCTCACACATTTGTAGATGTTGGCAGCATGCTGTTGAGCTAAACAAGAGAGACACTGTTGAAGACTGGAATTTTATCTGTGGCTCAAACTTTAAGTCATCAATAGTGTATTAAATATGACCCTTATATAGCATTGGTTAATAATATGAGAGAGGATTTTTTTTTTTTGAAGTGATTGGAAAAAGCAATTGGTTGTTAAAGGCAATTCAAAATAATGAAATTATGCCTTAGCATTTTATTTTAACACAAAATGTGTAATTGCACATATTTGTCAGCCCTTATTAAAGTCTATTCTATGACTATGCTGATTTTGGGTGGTCCATGATCCACACGTTTACATAAGCAATGTATATAATGTACAATGCATTTGCTACAATATTCAGTTTCAGTTTCTTTATAGTGGGATGAGAACTAAAAACACTTAAGGAAAAATTTTGAGGCAGATCCTAAATTTTTACTTATCATTTTCTAATCTTTTATAATTCTCAACTATTTTGACAATAATTTTAAAAACTATTAAATTTTTCCAGGAATTATCAATTTAGTTTTCATAGAAACGATAACTCTTTTTCTTTTCACATTAATGCATATATTAATTTGAATTATATTAATTAAGTTACATAATTACAATAACAGGTTCGAAGTCACGAACAAATTTGAAAATTGACACCAATGACTCTTAATAAGTTTATCACGCAACATGTTGGAATAGTTGTATGGGGCATATTAGTGAGCAGCATTCTAGCCACCAGCATTTGTCAGGCCATAGTATGTATGCCTTTTATAAAAGGAATGGAGAAGACCAGTTAACCTGGAAAATAAGTTAAATATTTAAACAGCCATCTGTTTTGGACTGAATGTTTGTATCCCCCCAAATTCATATTTTGAAGTTTTAACTCCCTGAGTTGCTATATTTGGAATAAGAAAGTAATTAAAAGTGAGATCATGTGGTTGGAGCCTTTTCTGATAGGATTTGTGTTCTTTTAAGAAGAGACACCAGAGAGCTGGTTCACTCTCCACCATGTGAAGACACAGCAAGAAATGGCTGTCTGCAAGCCAGGAAGAGGGCCTTCACCAGAAACCAATCCCGCTGGGTCTTGATCTGGAACTCCTATCCCCTAGAACTGTGGGAAAATCAATTTATGTTATTTAAGGCACCCGGTCTTTGGTATTTTGTTATGGAAGCCTGAACAGACTAATGCACTATCCTTTGATATTTAATATTTGGAACTATGTCTTTGGTCCTGAGAAACACTTGCCAGCAAGGTTTGGCTGCATCAGTACAAATCTATTGCCATTTCTGGAAAGCTGACTTAAAGTATAGAGCCTAAGCTAATGGATCCTGATAAACAGCATATTCAATTTTATTTCAGGAATGTTTTTACAGGTCTAATACTAGTTATGAATAATTTAATCCAGCTACTTAAATCAGCTCCCATACTTATCATTAAAAAGTAATCAGAGATAACCCTTTACAGACTAGACAGCTTTTCTTTATGTAGTATCTGTTAACAATAGTCTCTTGGTAGTATTATAGCTATA
>NW_006494614.1:13565584-13573402 GCF_000325575.1 Pteropus alecto | reverse complement strand
ATAAAAGAATTAGAAAAAAAGTCATAAAACTGTCATTATTTTCAATTTAGATGTGTTTCTACATAAAAATATCTAAAGGAACCAACAGATAAACGATTATGCAAGTCAAGTGCATTTCCAAAACCCAGCAACAAATAGTTCAAAAATATAATTTTTAAAGATATTATTTATAAAAAATGTTATTTATAAAAGCAACATAACATGTAAACTATCTAGAAATAAATCTTCAAAAAGTAAGACTTTTATAAAAGAAAAAAAGTCTTTTAAAGATATTAAAGAAACAAATGTTGACAGATGGGCAATATCAATAAGACATCAGTTCTTCCTAAATCCATAATTCAAAAGACTTTTTTTATGAAAGTTAATCAGTATTACCCTAAAGTCCATATGAATGAATACAGAAATAAGAATTGCCAAAATAATTTTTAACAAAGGGAACAAGGGGATTCACTTTTTAAAATATCATGTATCTTGTATGCTAAAGTTATAGTGAGTGGAACGATGTGGTTTAAGATAAAGGCTAGCACAGGGATACAATGAATAGATTGATGGAAGGCCTATAAACTTATATATGGAAGCTTGTTACATAACAGAAGAGGAATTGCAAATCACTGGGGATTGGGTGCTGGGATAGCTGGTTTTCCATACAGAGAAAATATATTTCAATCTCTACTTCAATTCATTCTCTCCCAAAATTTGAGTTGAATAAAATATGTAAATGTGAACAGAAAAACTTTAAAACTTTAAGGAGAGAATATAAGAAAACATCTTTATGACCTTGGATTAGGAAAGGATGGTTTTAGGCAAGATTTAAAAACTACACATCATAAAGGATAAGATTAATAAACTAGACTGTTAAAATTAAAAACTTTTGTACACCCAAAGATACCATAAATGAAATGAAGACAAACCCCAAATTGAAGGAATTTATTATAAGGCATATATTTGATAAAGAATTAGTATTTAGAACATGTAAAAATAGTCCTACAAATCAATTTTTAACAAAAGAAAGACATATCTCAATTTAAAAACAAATCAAAGGGCAGAACAGAGGTTATTTCATGGAAGAAGAAACCTGAATGAATAATAAATATTCCAAAAGATGTTCAATTTTATTGGTAATGGGTGATCAAGAAATACAAATTTAAAAAATGAGATTCTATATCACACCCATTGGATTGGCAAAAGTGGAAAAGTCTGACAATACCAAGTATCGGGCTGGATGTAAAGAAATAAGAACTTCATACACAGCTGGAAAGAATATTAACCTATACAACCATTTTGGAGAGCGATTGAAAATACCTAGTGAAGTTGAAAATATGCATACCTTGTGACCCAATAATTCTATCCCTAAGTCTATACTCTGAGAAATTCTCCCATATGAACCAGGAGTCACGTAAAAGACTGTTCTCTGCAGCATTGTTTGAGATACCTAAGGACTAGCAATAACCCAAATATTCATTAAAAGAAAAACTGATAGTGACATAATTACAAAATAGAATATCATACAATAAAAATGAGACTAGAACTATATCTCTCAACATGGCTGTAATAAAGAGGTTTATTCCATTTTTAATGTTTGACCATTGACAGCTTTGAGATCCTTATTCCTCTTCTTTGCCTGTCCCACATGTAGGCAACTATACAAGAGGGCCAGTGAACCACTCATCCTTTGGCACCAGTGGGAAGTTCAAACCTTACAAACTCCCAGCCTGTGCAAAAGAACTCTTCCCAACCCCATCCCCCCACCCCGCCCCAGTATGAAAGCTCAATCTATTCTTTTAGCCACACTCTTGCTTCACTTCTGGGGGTCCTGATCCCTTCTCCTGTAGTACTCTTTTTGCCCTTTCTGTGCAAGCAATAACTTTATTTCATATCCATTGGTGTCTATGTGTCATTGCTCCCAGCATCCTTATAAATTCTTGGGTGGAGGACTGCCCAGCATTTAGCCAGAGATACTAGGAGCTCAAATAAAATAATACTATTCTCAAAAACAGAAAATTTAGTGGGGGAAAAAAAAAACAGATGGCAGATAGTCACGGACAGCATGATACCATTTATGTGAAGCTTAAAAAATATGCAAAACAGTATTATATATTATTTATGAATACGTACATGTTAAAGAAAGTATAAAAAGCACATGTGGAATGAGAAACATCAAATTCAAGATAGTAATTACCTCTGGTGAAAAGGTGACAGGAATAGGATTGGGGCAGAGTACAAGGATATTTCATATGGGTCAGTAATATTTTATTTCTTAACCTAATAATAAACACAAAGTGCTTGGTTATAATATCCTCTAGACTTTTTTTATGTCTGAAATATTTCATAACTTTTGAAAAGAAAGATAAAAAGGAAGAAATTAAAAACATAATGTCTTCACCATAGGGCACTATTTGAAAAATGTACTAGTGAAACATTCCTAATAAAAATGAACATGAGGTCTGTAAGTAAGTTGTTTTTCTCTGAGAAGAGTGCCTTATAAGGTGTAGGCAATAGGCTATGCTGAATAAAGAGAAGGAAGTGAAGATATAGGAGAAACAGGCTACGTATTAGTTTTCTCTTGCTGCATGACAAATTACCACAAGGTTAGCAGTTTAAAACAAGGCACATTTATTAGCTCAGTTCTGTGGATCAGAAGTCCAGGCATAGCATGACTGGATTCTCTGTGCAGGTCTCAAAGGCTGAAATCAAAGTACTGGCCAGACTGAGCTCACATCTGGAGGCTCTGGGAAAAATTTCTCTTCCAAGTTTATTCAGGTTGTTGGCAAAATTCAGTTCCTTGCAGTTGTAAGACAGAACCTTGTCCCCTATTTAGCCAGAGGCCACTTTGAACAACTAGAGGCCACCTGCATTACTTGGCACATGGGCCACCGCACCCCACCCCCCACACCATCTTCAAAGGGAGCAACAGAGATTTTCTCCCTTATTAAATCTCTTTCGTTTAAAATCTTTCCCACTTCCCCTGTCTCTTGCCACTAAATATGATTAGGTCAGATTCACCCAGATAATCTTTCTCTCTTAAGGTCACCTGATTTGGGACCTTGTTCCATCTGCAGAATCAGAGTAACATCTAGGTTAGCATTTGATTGAATAACTGGAAGGAATTGTGTATATACCAGGAGTCAGGAATTTGAGGATCCAAATTCCACCTAGTATAGACTAGAACTAGAGAGAATATAGAATAGTAAGTCAACAACAGGGAATTATTAAGTTATGGCTACATATGTCCTGGATGTTTACTGTTAAAGATTGCCTATTATATCTGGCTCATGAACTTCTGCATGCTGAAAAATTAAGGAAAGAAAACAAAGATCATGGAAATCTCTATAACTTTGGCAGACTAAAGCTCAGTATGTAATAGTCTAGGTACTGATAAAGGTAGCCATAGATAGGTCAATGGAAAATTAGTTTTTCTATTTAAACTAGCTTTCCAATTAATGGCCTTGTAAATGATAGGTACATATAAACCTAATATAAACACAAAGTTAAATGTAAACATAACTAAATATAAATATAAACAGAATATTTTAAAAAGCCAGAATATTTGTAAAGTTGAAAAGGATAGAGAATATTTAAATTTGTGGGAACTATATTTTATTATACACATATAGACCATGTTTCATTCTTCTCTGTGTCTACACACAGCAGACAGTCTTATTTTTAATATAGTAAGGAGAATAATAAAAAGTTAATTGTTTAATTAGTAATAATAATAGCTGTGTCTTCCTTGAGCAGTAACTTAGACTTTTTCATTTTGGTTTATCTATATAGTACCTGGCAGAATACCCAGTAAGTATTACGAGTACTTAAAATTGTGAATTAATATATTGAATGACTATGTCTTTTTGTTTTTATCAGAGTGCCAAAATCAAGGCAAAAGAAATTGATGTAATAACTGCTAATAGGGAAGAACTTTGCCACATCAAAGATATTTCAGTTATAATTTTATTTAACGGAACTATTTTTCAAAATTCCCCAAAGTTCAGTTTCACCATTTTACCATGCAATTGCTTGTAGGTCACCATGATTTCCACACATGCGTGGACTTGCATCTTACCTGAATGCAGCAAGCCTAGATCTCATCAATTACCAAGGAAATAAGTTCCTCTAGGCAGTCTGCCCCAGACCTCCCTTAAAACTTCTCTTCCTTTGACAGTTTCCAAAGTTCAACCAGATTTCCAGAGGGAGAGGATGGTATTTCCTTAAGGAATCAGTCAAAAAATAAAAATAAAAAATAAAAATGCATTGACATGAAATTGAAACAGCATACATTTCTCCTATGATAGAAGAGGCTGACATGACATCTCACCATGGCTTTCATATTTTGTTATATTATAAAAATGCATATTGAATTAAATTAGGACATCATTCATATCTGCCCCTTGAGAGATTTTATAAACATGATTTTTTTTTAAATACTTGAGTTAAATTCTGGTTTACACATTAAAACTGTATGACAGAACCATTTATTCTGATAGATCATTATGCTGTCATTTAATCAATTACTTCATTGTACTCAGAAATTAATAAAGAGATATAATTAAATTATGAAATATGCTCTTGAAATTAATCACTTATTTATTTAGAAATTAAGGCAACAGTAACATGGCATACTATACATGTAGACACATGTGCATGCATACATGTTTACACACACACTTGCACACATGCAACGCACTCACATACATACAACACATAACCCACTCACACATACACACACATGTACCACCCACATATACCATGTAATAAGAGACCAAATAGTTTCACATAGAAAAAAATAACAACCACATGCAAAAATATAAAGGTAAGAACTGTTATTATGTAAATTTTGGTGCACAAGGCTTTTGAGTTAGTAATTTATTCACTATATCATCAAGACATCTCAAGTTAATATAATAGAATAAATAAATTAGGGGGAAATTTTCTGATTAATCCAAAAGAAGACAGTAAAGGAGGAACAAAGACACAAAAGACATATGAGACAAATAGAAAACATACTCAAATGGTAGACTTAAAACCAAATCAGTAATTACCTTAAATAAGAAAAGACTAAACATTTTGACTAAAAGACAGAAATTATTAGGCCAAATAAATAACAGACCCAACAATATTCTAATAAAACACAAACTTTAAAAGTAGAAGGATGGAAACATACCATATGCCATGTAAATATTAACCATAAGACAGCTTAAAAATTAAAGTTACATTTTAAGAAATTATAGTTATGGCTGTTGTATCAGACAAAGTAAACTTTAAAGCAAAGTATTACCAAATATAAAGAGGGGCATTTAACAATGATAAAAGGGTCAATTTAATAGAAAGATATAATCTTTAATGTGTATGTGCCTGATAACATACATTAAAAAGTAGGAAGTAAAAAATGGCAGAAACTCAGGGATAAATAGATAAATCCACAATTGGAATTGGAAATTTAAAAATATTTCTTTCTATAAAATAGTACAGGCAGACAAAAAATCAGTAACAATATATAAAATATGAACAATCTCACCTAACTGGACATTTATAAAGCATTTATAGAATATTAGAGCTAATTACTATGCAAGAAAAAAGAACACATACTATTTCAGAACACTTAGATCATTCACCAAAATTGGCCATTGTGTGCATTGGTGGTATAGTGGTGAGCACAGATGTCTTCCAAAACTGGTCATATTCGGGGCTATAAAGCTAACCTTAATAAATTTTAAAGGACTAAAGTCATATGGAATATGTTTTGTGACCACAACAGAATTAAATTAGAACAATAACAAAAAGATTATTAAAAATCTTCCTAATATTTAGAAATTAAGCAACATATTTCTAAATTGTCTATTGGTCAAAGAAGAAATTATGGGAAAATTACAAATTATTTTGAATGAATAATAATAATACAAATTAGCAAAATTTGTAAGATACAACTAAAGTAATGCTTAGTACAAAATGCATATGTTTAAACGTGTATGTTGAAAAAGAAGTAAGTATTAAAATCAATGATCTAAGCTTCCACTTCAAGAAGTTAGAAAATAAATCAACTAAAAGTGTGTAAGATCTATACATGGAAAACTAAGAAACATTGCTCAAAAAAATTAAAGAAGAACTAAATAAATGGAGAGATATACGAATGGCTTGATATTGTTAAGGTATCAATTCTCTCTAAATTGATTTATATAGATTTAACACAATATAATTAAAATTACAGCCAGCTTAATTTTTTTTTGTTTAGAAATTGGTAATCTGAATCTATAATTTATCTGGCAATGCAAAGAACCTAGACTAGCCAAAACAATTTTTTTTAAAAAAAGGACCATGTTGGAAGACCTACCCTAACAGATTTTATAAAGCAGTGTGGTTTTGGCACAAAGTTAGACAAACTGATCAAATAGAACTGAAGAGAGTCCAGAAATAAACCTATGTATATATGGTCACTTGATTTACAACAAAGACACTCATGTATTTGAAAGAGAAGGAATGATCTTATTAACAAGGGATGCTAGAGCATCTGGATATTCATATGCAAAAGAAATAAAATTTGACACCATACACAAAAATCCATTCTGGGTACATTGAATGTAAAGTTGAAAGCTAAAACTACGCTGAGCAAGGCAAAAATTTTTTAAACAGGACAAAAACAGCATTAACTATAAAATTTTTAATTGATAAATTGGTCTTTATCAATTTAAATTTTAAAATCTGCTCATCTAAAGAAGTGAAAAGGCACTCCAGAAAGAACATATTCACAATACATGAATCAGACTTGCATCCAGAATATATGAAAGATTCTTACAATTCAATAATAATAAGGCAAACAATCTAGTTTTTAAGAATACAAACAATAATTCCTAAAAGAAGATATCTAAATAGCCAATAAACATAAGGAAAATATTCAACAACATTACTTATCAAGGAAATGTAAATTATAAACACAATGAGATACTTTTATTCACCCTGTATAGTTCTACAATTTAAAAAGACTGGGAGTTTTTAGTGTTGGCAAGATGTAATTGAGACTCTCATACATTGCTCTTTGGCTCTTTCCATTCCTAATTTTTAAAAAATGCCTTTTTCTATGACACAGCTATGTCCACAAAAGTCTTATGCCAGACTGTTCATAGCATATTGATTTAAAATAGACAAAAATTAGGAACCATCCAAATAGTCATCATAAGCAGAATGAATAATAAATCATGGTAAATTCATACAAGGGAATGCCATATACAACAACATAGATGAATCTGAAAAACATGTTGAGAACAAAAGAAGATAGACACAAGAGAGCACATACTGAATGATTCCACTTATAAGAAGTTCTAGGACAGACAATACTATTTCACTGTGATAAAAGTTAGCATAGCGGGTATCTTAGGGTTGGTTTTATTGTCTGGGAAGCATATTATGGGAACTTTTTGTGGAAGACAGACATGTTTTACATCTCAATTAGTGGTAGTTACATGGGTTTATAAGTATGTAAAAGTTTATCAAGTTGTATTTTCGAGATATGTGTTTTTCACTCTCTGTATATTATACCTTAAGTAACTTCCATATTGAAGATAAATATATTCATAGAGAAATAAAATAAAGGATCTTCAACTTGTGGTATAAGAAATAAATAGCTGAATATCTGAATTCCACTTAAGGTTGTATAATAAGTTGATGCTTTGATAGCCCATATCTACTTTTAAAAGGTAGAAATCATTACTTCTACATAGAAAGTGATATAAAATGTGAAAAAGAGGGTGACAAATACATAATCAGGCTCAATAGAATATAAACCTACCCAAGCAGCAGAAGAGGAACAGGAAATCAAAGAGAAGAGTC
>NW_006494614.1:13563080-13565548 GCF_000325575.1 Pteropus alecto | reverse complement strand
CAAGGTAACCACTACAAAATAAAAATATTTTAAGAAGAAAGTAACCATATTTTATAGTTTCTGAGGTTATAGTGAGTATACATAAAAAACTTTATCATTTAATGAGAACACAGGAAAAGTAGGTACAGGAGATGTTAAACAGAAAACAAATTAAGAGAGTAGAAATAAAAAAATTCTAATGACAGAAAAATTCTAACACAAATAGACCTATTAAAAGACAGAAACTATCATATTGATTTAAAAAAATAAATCTTGGAATATTGGTACATACAGGAGGCAAAATTACTAGAAAATGGCCCATAAAATTTGAAAATAAACAGAGAGAAATAGATATACCCAGCAAGTACTAACCAAAGAAAGTTGATGTAGCAATACTAATAAAATTTAGAATTAAATGTATTAATAGGAATAAAGAGGAGCACTATAAAGAAATTAAAGGATTCAGAAGGATAGAACAATTATTAACTTCTATGTAATTTACAATAGAGCCTCAAAATGTATAAAGCAAAAAATAACAATTATAAGGATAAAATGACAAAATTACATTGAGTGGGAGATTTTAAGCCACTTCAAGAACATTCAAACAGATAATATAATTAACAAGAATAATCTAATCATAACTTAATAATTCAACCAATTTCACAGAACTGACATTAGGCTAGAGTTACCAACCATCCTGGTTTGCCCAGGGCTAAAGGGTTTCTTGAGACAAAGGATCATTTATTATCCTAATCTCTGTCCACAATGCAATTAAAGTAAAAACTCATGAATATTTCAGTATGTATTTATAAAAGATGACTCTAGTTTTTACGCAAAATCACTATACTGTTATCACACCCAAAATGAACAATAATCCCTAATATACACAGGATAATATCTATGGGTAGGCTCAATATCCAATAACTGTTCAAATTTTTTATTCCATCATAAGTGTCATAATTTTTACAAATTGTTTGAATCAGAACTTAAATAAAGTATAAATATTACCATTTAATCAATAGGTTCTTTATATTTTCTTTTTTCCTTATAATCTATTTTAAGAAAATGTATTGTCTTATAGAATTTTCTGCAGTTTGGATTTTGCCAATTGTTTATCTATGGTTTAGTTCCTCTAGCTCCTATAAACTGATAGTTGGCCTTAGAGGTTTAATTACATTCAGGTTCAATGTTTTTAGTATGACTATCTCATTTATGGCAGTATCCATTGAATTTTTAATTTCAATTACCATAATCTCATTTCAAAACATATTTGGTTCTTTTTAAAAATCTGTTTGGTCTTTCAAAAACTAATCTCTTGATTCTTACATATATTTTCATTTTTTATTTTTACACTCCGGGCATAAATATATATATACATTTCTTTAAACATAATAAACAAACATTTAAAATTTTATGTCTAATAATGCCAATGTTTACACTCTCTGTGGATCTGGTTCTCCTAGATCTTGCTCTTGTGTTTTGTTTCCTCGTGAGCTCATGTGCCTTGGAAATGTATCTGAAGGAGTTATTTGAAATCTGTCTTGAAAGCAATTCAATACAAATACAATAAAAAGATTAAGAACTTCGACTTCTTGAGCCGCAAGTCATGAATCCAGAGGAGTGGCCCCAGGAGCTGAGTAAAACAGGTGACATATGACAGAGGTCACTACTACACTCTCATCAAAGCTGATCACTGTGCCAGGTGACTCTCAGGTGAGGCTATAACTCCGGAGATCTCTAAAGTCAGCTTCTTCTCTCTGCCTGGCTATGTTATAGTTTCTCATTCTTTCCTCGCTATACCCTAATGCTCTGACAGAATCTTCTAGAGGGTGAACAAACAAGCAGGGGCCAGGGAATGACTATCAAGGAGAGACAGAAACATGCACAAAAACAGTCTTGAAAGGTTATCAGATTTTCTTCAAAGCAATACTTGGATGAGGAGAAAATGTGTGGGAGTATAGATGAAAAAAGACAATTGTTGAAACTGGGTGATGGGGACGTGGGCATTCATTATATTCTTCTGTCTATGTTTGTATATGTGTATGTTTGAAGAATTTTGAAATCCTCCAAAATGAAAAGTTTTTTTTAAAAAATCAAAACATCAACACAACAGATGGGTTTGACAATAAATGATACAAAATAAACTAGAAGACATATTGGAGAAAAATTGTACAGAATGCAACAGAGAGAAGAAAAAAAGGAACTTGAGAGCCCAGAGCAAGTATTCGAAGCTGGAGCATAGGACCAGGGAAAACAAATAGAGGGAGAAGAAAGAGGGAGGGAAGAGGCAGTAAAAGGTGAGTGGTTTGGGAATTCACTTGGAAGGTCTAATGTATGTTTTTGTCTTTTGAGCAGATAATCAAGGTGTACTAATTCTGATTCCTTCCTTGATGTCTCTGAAGAAAGGGGCATATATTGTTCCCTGGCAACCACCATCACCTCAGGGAAGGTCCTAATTGGCAGGAAGGCTTGCCCTATTAGTGAATGCA
>NW_006494614.1:13549439-13563040 GCF_000325575.1 Pteropus alecto | reverse complement strand
CCCCCATTTTCAATCCCTCCACGTAATAGACTAACAGCAAATGTGAAAATAACTAATTATGCAGTGTTTTCAGATGTCCCAGGTGTTATTTTTCTTTAAAAAGTAAACTAACTTTGTCATCATCATTAGGTCACAAATGTGCTATATTTTCAGTTGATTTGGGACAACTCATCTATAAAATGAGAAAAAAAATTAACCTGAAACTATCAATAGAAAACCAGGAAAAAAAATCTCTAAGGATATGATAGACAACTGAATAATATAGGTATTATATTAAAGTACACATAATTGGCAAGAAAAAGTACTTATCTCTGATAAGAATATTAATCTTTAAAATGTTTTAATAGACTATTTTTAGAGCAATTTTAGGCGTACAGAAACACTACAGAAAAAGTACTCCAGCACACAGTTTTGCCTCTTATTAACATCTTGCATTAGTGTGGTGCATTTGTTAAAATTGATGAACTGATATTGATATATTATTATTAGCTAATACCCATAATTTACATAAGGGTTCATTCATTCTTTGTGTTGTATATTTCTATGGTTTTCGACAAATGCATAAGATCATGTATCCATTATTACAGTACCATAAAGAATAATTTCACAGCCCTAAAAATGCCCTGTGCACCACCTTTCAAACCTCCTTCCTTTCCCCTGAACTTCTGGCAACCGCAGATCCTTTTACTGCTTCTATAGTTATGCCTTTTTCAGAATGTCATAGTTGGAATCATACTGTGTATAACTCTGCTCAGGCTGCCATAAGAAGATACCACAGACTTGGTGGCTTAAACAACCAAAAAAATTTTTACCATGGTTCTGGAGTCCAAAAGTCCAATATTAAGGTCCATTAGCATTGGTGTCTGGTGAGACCTCTCTCCCTAGCTTGTAGGTAGTCACCTTCACACTGTGTCCTCACATGGCCTCTTTATGTGCAGAGAAAGAGAACACACGTTGCTGTTTCTCCCTTTCTTACAAGGACACCAGTCCTATTAAATTAGTGACCTCATTCAACCTTCATTACCTCACAAAAGGTCCTGTCTCCAAAAACAGTCATACTGGAAGTTAAGGCTTCAACATACGAATTTTGGGGGGATATGGTCCAGTTCATAACATACCATATGTAGCCTTTTCAAACTGGTTTCTTTCACACAGCAATATTCACTTAAGATTTCTTCATGTTTTTTACTGGTTTAATAGCCCATTTCTCTTTATTGCTGAATAGTATTTCGTTGTTTAGATATATAAGTTTGTTATCCATTCACCTACGGAAGAACAATTTGGTTGCTTCCAATTTTTGCCAATCACAAATATTCATGTTTTTGTGTGAACAGTTGTTTTCAACTTATTTGGGCAAATACCTAGGAGCTTGATTAATAGATTTTATGGAGCCTATGTTTATCTTTGTAAAAAACTCCTAAACTGACTCCCAATGTAGCTGTACCATTTTGCATTCCCACCAGCAATGCCTGAGTGTTTCTTTTGCTCTTCAACCTCACTAGCATTTGATGTTGTCAGTGTTTCAAGTTTCAGCCATTCTAATAGGTGTGTAGCAGTTATATTATTTGTAATTCCCTAATGACATATGATGTTGAGCATCTTTTCATGTTTGTTTGCCATCTATGTATTCTTTGGAGAGGTGTCTGTTCAAATTGTTTACCCATTGGTTGTTTTCTAATACTAAGTTGTATGAGTTTTTTTATATTTTGGATAGCTGTCCTTTTTTAGATCTGTATTTTGCAAATATTTTCTCCCACTCTGTGGCTTGTCTTTTCGTTCTCTTAAAAGTGTCCTTCACAGAGCAGAAGTTTTAAATTTTAATGGAATCCAACTTATCAGTTTTTTTCTTTCACTGATCATGCTTTTGGTGTTGTATCTACAATTCTTCACCAAACTCAAGGTCACCAAGATTTCCTTCTGTTTATCTTCTAGAAGTTTTATTGTTTTGCATTTTACATCTATAATCCATTTGGAGTTAATTTTTGTGAAGGGTGTAACATCTGTGTCTAGATGATGATGATTATGATGATGTTTTTGCATATGAATAACCTGTAGTTCCTGTGGCACTGCTGAAAAGACTACCCTTTCTCCATTGAATTGCCTTTGTTCCTTTGTCAAAGATCAGTTGACTATCTTTGTATGGGTCTATTTCTGGACTCTTTAGTCTGTTACATCAATCTATTTGTCTATTATTTCACCAATACCTCAGTTTCTTATCACTGTAGCTTTATAGTAAGTCTTGAGGTCAGGTAATGTTAGTCCCGACTTTGTTTCTCTTCAGTGTTGTGTTGGCTTTCACGGGTCTTTTGCCTTTCCATATAAACTTTGTATCAGTTTGTTGATATTCATAAAATAATTTTCTGGGATTTTGACTGGGAATGTGTTGAACTTATAAATTAACGAGAAGAACTAACATCTTGACAATTTTGAGTCTTTTTATCCATGAACATAGAATATCTCTTCATTTATTTAGGTATTTTCTAACTTCTTTTACTAGAATTTTGTAATTTTTCATATTGTACATATTTTGCCAGGTTAATACCCAAGTATTTTTTTTAGAAAAAATTTCTGTTGGTGCTAATGTAAAGTGATTTATTTATTTACTTATTTATTTTACTTCAAATTCCAATTGTTTATTGCTGGCGTATAGGAAAAGAATTGACTTTTGAATATTGATCTTGTATCCTGCAACCTTACTGTAATCAATTATTAGTTCCAGCAGTTTCTTATTGTTGTTAATTCTTTCATATTTTCTACATATTCATGCCATCTGTGAACAGCAACTGTTTTATTTCTTTCTTTAGAAGCTGAATACTTTTTATTTTATTTTCTCATTTGATTGCATTAACTAGGATTCCAGTATGATGTTGAATAGGAAAGTCGACAGGGGATATTCTTGTCTTGTATCCAACTTTAGGGAGAAAGCTTCTAACTTCTCACCCTTAAGTATGATCTTAGCTATAGGTTTTTTAGTAGATATTCTTTATCAAGTCAAAGAAGTTCCTCTGTATTCCTACTTTGCTGGGAATTTTTATCATGAATAGGTGTTGAATTTGTCAAATACTTTTTCAGCATCTGTTGATATAATCATATAATTTTTTTCTTTAATCTGCTGATGTGATGGATTTTAGAATACTGAACTAGACTTGCATACCCGGAATAAATCCCATTTTGTAGTGGTAAAGTATATTGATGTCTGCAATTTACTTTAAAACATATTTAAGAAAAAAGATGGGTAGAGTGAGGTATTAAAAAAATTTTATAATAAAGTTTTGGAAAATATTATTAATCTATATGAGCAAGGACTGCGGAACCAGAGACAAACAGAAAAATGGAAGCGATTTGTATTATTTTTGTTATGGTGGGTAATTTTTTTCTCTCTTCAATTTAGAGTGCTTTGAGTGTTGCTGAAAACTTTTTAAAAATATCAGTGGTAAATCACCACTGAGTCTTAAAAAGCTCCTTATAATCCCCTAAAAGTGTGTTTCTATTTTAAAACTCACTTTCAGTCTTTAGCCTAAAGGTCAAAATTCCATCCAATATATCTGTTTTTCACTATCAATAATATTCTTTCTCTGAACCTTCTTGCTTTTCTTTTTTTGGCTTATTGACCTTTTAAAAAATCCAGTTAAACTCATAATTAATTGAATTTTTTTCTAAAGTTCTAATTTTATAAGGGCATACTAGGCATTATGGGCAGGAGTAAAGGAGTTAAACTTGTAGTAAAGTAAAAAAGTGTCTGCCAGCCACTCACCACATGTATTTTCATCACCATTTGGATTTGGGAAATGATTCCTCTGGTCTTGAAGTTCCATAAACAAATATACAGTTTTCTGCATTTGGGTTGCTCTTTTATTGAAACTCTGAAAAATATTTTTTTAAGAGAAAATAGGGCTAAATTACCCCCAAATGGATGTTTTTAATAAACAGAGTTTAAATTCAAACATCTAAGTACAGAAATATCAGAAGGAAATATTTATTGTTGCATTCTTTTTTAGATGTTTAGAGGAAAGGTTTCACATCTCAAATAATTAAGTTTAATTATCTATAATGTTCAAGTTATTGTGTTAGACATATTTTGGAAATGTAACATGAAATAAATAGGGCCCTTGTTTCACAGTGTAGAAATCCCAACATTTCAAATACCTCTTTATGAAGACTATAAAAGCAACATCAGCAGAAGAGGGAGAGCGGGTAGCAGAGCTGACTTTGTGGAGAAGCGGGCATTTGAGCTTCGATGCAAAGCAGCTTCCGGAGAAGTTTTACAAGTGTATCAGTGTTCTCCAGAGAAACCAGAACCAATCGATGTATATTTGAAAAGAAAGATTTATTTTAAGGAGTTAGTTGATGTGATTGTAGAGATTTAGCAAGTCCAAAATCTTTAGGGTAGGCTGGCAGGCTAGAAACCCAAACAAGAGTTGCAGTTTGAGTCCTAAGGTGATTGGCTGACCGAATTCCCTCTTCTTCAAGAGAGGTCAGCCTTCAACTGAGTGCATGAGGCCCAGCCACAGTATGGAGAATAATTTGCTTTACTCAAAGTCAATTGATTTAAATGTTAATGTCGTCTAAAAAAATACCTTCACAGAAATATCTAGAATAATGTTTGATCAAATGTCCTGGTACCATGGCCTAGTCAAGTTGACACATAAAGTTAACCATTACAGAGGGGTAAGCATATTGTCAGGCCTAGGGAAGAACCAAAGGTTTATAATAGGGAACATTTGTAATAGGCAAAATACATGAAGCAAGGTTAGAGGGAAGGGAGAGAAGGTATGATCAAAGGCACAGGTAGAGGGGTTGGCCTTAGAAAAAAAGGATGGTTAAGGTAAAGAGGGACAAGTTGAAAAAAAATCTTTTCAGACAACTTTAATCTCTTAGGGAAAAATGAGATATTTGTTGGAAAAGAGGGCTGGTAGCAGCTAAAAGCACATCCTGGGGACAAGGCTGGGGTTCGAGGATATAGAAAGTATTAGGAATATCACTCAGAATAACCTTCATGTTTTTAGAAATGTTGAATCTAAGTCAGGTTTCCTTCCTCCTCCCCCTTCTCGCCCCCAGTAGGATCTCTAAAAGAAGAGGAGCTTTGGAATTATATAGATGGTAATTTGAGTCCCAAGAACCCACTCACTAACTCACTGTGTGACCTTAGGGAAATTACATAAATTCTTGTAGTCTCTGTTGTAAAGAGTAAACAAAATTACCTATGTAAATGTGTCTAGAACAGTGAGTGGTACTTAACTGGGAGGGATTTTTACCTCTCAACGGACATTTGGCAATGTCTGGAGACATTTTTAAAAATCACAACTGGTAGGGGGAAGAGGGAGGTGTGTTATTGATATTTAGTGGGTAGAGGCCAAGGATGTTACTAAACATTATTCGGTGCACAGATCAGCCCCCTCCCAACAAAGAAATATCCAGTCTAAAATGTCAGTAGTGCCAAGGCTAAGAAACCCTGGTCTAGATCAATGCCCAAGGCATTGTGAGCAGTAAATGTTGGTTTCTATCTTTACATTAATCATGATAAAACAAATGAAATAGAATTTTTACCTATAAGTGGCCACATCTGAAGGTTTGTTTTCTAAAATATTTATTCTGTTGTTTGAAGAAGATTAAAGTGTAATTTAGAGACCAAAAATGAAGGAAACTCTATTCAAAAATAAAATTCCTACACAAATAAAATGTGAAGATAAATCTACAAATTCAAAAAAACCCCAAAGGCTATCTCCCAGTTATGAAAGAACCCCCACTGTTCCTTTTGAATGGTTTTTAAATTGAATGGTTAAGTTTTATTCAGTCTTATGTGTAATTTCTTAGCTAAAAGTAAAACTGAAGGACTTCAGTGCTGACATAGTATAGCTTTACAGGAAACATTTCAATATCTCTGGCTTTTCCAAGAATGCAGACACTAAGCAAATACGCAAATATAAGGTAATTTTAGTTCCTTCAAAGTGATTTGATCATATTTGTGTCAAAAGTTCAAATCATTTCTATTATATTTTGATGGGGCTAGGAGGGAGGACCCACTCTGTAATTATCTAGCATTGAGTAATGCTATCACACCAAAATCTCATGTTTGTTTAATATTTTTTTTTTACATTGTAGGCAAAACTTACAAAACTAAAAGTTGCAAAACTGTGTGAAAAAGGCTGTTAATTGTTAAATATGGACACAGTGTTCAAAAATTACTTTGAATTGGATGGTAAATTTTAAACTAAGAAGTCGGTTAAGCTAAAGATAGGACCAGGAAGAAACTGTGTGTGCTCCCTGATTCCCACTCACTGGCCAGTGGCCCAGAATTCCTTCTCAGGCCTCAAGTAACTGATTAAAGTCTAGAGAAAAGGGGAGGGACCATTATCTCTGGAACTGGACAGGCAAGTATCAGTGGAGGAACTGAAGGCTAAGGCTGAAAGCAATCATGTCACTCTTGGGGGACTCAGGAGGGGGGTTTCTAAAGAGTACTAAAAATAGTAATTGCCACCTGAGGAGAGCCTACTATGGCCAGGAGCTCTATGGATAATTCTTTTATTTGATTGTAACAACCATCTTTCAGGGTTGAGATTATCAGTCACATTTTTCACAGAAGAAAAATCAGGGTGAGAGAGCAAGTAAAATAAATTGCTTGAGTTCATTCCACTGGTAAATAGCTGTAGCAGGATTTAAATCTAATATGAGAGAAAAGTTGAAATGACTGAAATATATACCTCGATGTTTGTTTATAATGAAATAGATCTATTATAGGTTTAAAAAATCAATAAACTTTACTTTTAAGCAATTCTAAGTTCACATATTGTTGGGTTTTTAGACCAATTTTATAAATAATCTATAATGATAGAAGAAAATTAAAATCAATTGGAATCCCTTAAATGCCATATAACCATTTCATGCATCTCTTTTATGCTTATACACATACATGCGCTTTGACAAAAATAGAATCATATACATACTTTAAAAATTGAAAAATGAATAGGAGCAGCAAGCTCAACTGGAATGGTGATGTGCTGCCAGGTCAAAGTATTGTATTTTGCAAAAAGCGCCAAGATAGCAGGAATTAGTTCAGAAACCATTTCTGAACCGTGAGAAATAAAAGCATTGCAGCTGTGGAATGAGAAACGCGACACCCTGGATTGGCTGATATCAGAAATCAGGGACTATAAGAAATAACTTTGAAGGAAAAAAAGTCGTTAGCTTAGAATATAAAGCATATCTACCAATGGCAGAAAATGAAGTCAGAAAAATATATAGTGCCAATAGGCAGAAATGGCCGGTCAAACACATAACAGTATTCCATAGACTTGGCTTAATTCCAGTGTCAGAAGCAAGCATTATCATTATTGTGTCCTCAGCCTACAGGGCTGCATACCTCCAAGCTGTGAGCTATGCCATTGATATTTTAAAAGCTATGGTGCCCATATGGAAAAAGGAAATGTATAAAGAATAATCATCATTTGGAAAAGAAATAATGCTTTGGGGCAAAGAGTGATTGAATCACTTATGTTTTTAGAGTGCTAAAATTTGAATTTGGTAAACTTACTTTAATCATATATATGTTTTTTTTTTTATCCAGAAGTTAAGATAGTTTACTGAAGCGTAACCTCTTATGTTACATTAGTGGGAAAAAAGGGAGGGGGAAAAATGCAAAATAAATGGGTGTTTAGGATGAGGTCTTACACAGGAATTAGAGATAGGGGAAAGATTTTAGGGGAAAAACTGGAAGAATAATGTAAATGTGAGCAAAGATGCCTGTAGTAGACATATTATTCTATGACTAAGTTCTGATTGTAACTCTACTCGCTGAGAAATGGCTCCTCCTCACTGACTTTGTCTCTGACCTCGCCCACCATGACCCCACCCACACATCCAGCCCTGTCATTGTTATCAAGGAAGCATTATGTGAATGTTAGCGGAATTGGAATTTGCAAGCATCATTATCAAACAATCTTGATATAATGTATTTTTAGAATTTATATATTTCAAAAAATAAGCCAAATTAACAATTTTAAAAGTTTTTTAAAAAATTGAAAAATGTTTTAGAATATAGATTTTTGCTTTTCTTTTACTTCCTCCTCTACTATGTTCACGTACTCATAATTGTAATCAAATACACACACACATATATACCCACACATTTACATATGTGTATGTATACATATCTGCATATACATACATATGTAGGTTTTTCGGTTGTTGCTTTTATATTAATAGAATCATCTTATATACGTTCCACAGTGCATTTCACTTAACTACATTGAGAAAATCCCTCCAAGGCAGTTGGTTTGATCTGACTTATTCCTGATAATGGCAGCATAATGTCCTGGAGTATGGGTATACGATGATGAATTCAACCATTTTGCTTTGATGGGAATTTGCTTTGTTTCTATTTTTCTGCTGCTGTACAAAAACCGTTTGCATAGTATTCTTGTACATAGCCTTGTTTTATTTTGAGCCCGGAAATACTCTCTTTTCTTTATTTACACTCCATGTTCAGTCACAGCTCACTCAATTTTATCCTCGACATATCTCTGGAATCTGTCTTCTCCCTGTCTTCAGGGCTACTGCCTAGTTGGTACCTTCATAATGTTTAGTGTGAATTATTGTAATAACCTCTGAGTTGATCTTTCTACCTCAAGTTTAATCCTTCTCTTTTACATTATCTCTCTCTCCCAACAACAAAACCTTCTCCTTCCAGGATTATCTTTCTAACATGCAAATTGACCTTATCTTTTCAGGTAGTTCCCTACCATGTAAATAGTACAGTTGGCTAAATCAAACAGAAATGCATTTGAGATGACAAATGAGGCCAATACTAAGTCTGGATACAGGGAAGACAATAAGGAGTGGAGATAACTTTCAAGCTCAAGAGGGCCTCTTCCATCTAAATCGTTAGCTCCAACTTAGCTTTGACAAACTATTGCCATGAAGGAATGTGGACTTGTCTGATCTTCTCATTTTTCACAAAAGAACTGGAAATTAAGATTTTCATGGTGACCCTCCAACTTACTAGCTACACGAAAAACATCTGCAACCTGAAATATTGGTCTTGAGGTTCAAATGTGGCCTCATCTATTAGTTATTCCCGTCTCCCACGGCTCCTCTTCTCATATCCTAAACTCTAACCTCAGGTGGACACTTCCTATTTGTTTATCCTTTAGGAGATTACTTAAATGTGTGAAGGATGCTTGACTTAATTGATGCTTTGTCTCTGGATGTAGTCAGTCTTGGAGTATAATCAGAACAGAAGGGAAACCATAGCAGAGAGAAGCTGAATTTACAGGTCCTTGGGTCTATTACAGAAATCATCTTCTGATTACATCTGGAAGTGACCTCTGCATTTTGTGAGCCGTTACACTCAAATCCAGGGGCCACTTCTCTGGATCTATGGAGTTAGAATTCTAGCTCTCTTTACTGAGAACCTATCATGTGCCAGGCCATAGCGAAGGACATTCATATACACTTTCACATTTACGTCTCATAACCACTCTTCCAGGCAAGTTTTATCATGCAACCTTTTCAAATAGGTAACAGGGGCTCCAAGAGGTGAAGTGCCTTGACCAGAATCACATAGCTAATAAATAGTAGTGTGCAGCTTCAAACCTTAGTTTTCCAACCCCAGATATATTGAGTGCATTGTCGTTACAAGCCCAAGATGGACTCAGTGCCATATTCAGGGAACATGAATATGACTGGATACAGGATTAGAAGTGTAGTTTGCCCAGGATTATTTTGACCCTGATAAAGATCTTTATTGAAGGCCTGTACATGTCCTATTGTGATTTATCACTATTTACGGAACTAAAAAACAGGTGATAATAAAGACAAAAAGCTATCATGAGCTTCTAAGCTTGGAGTATAAATGATTCTGCCCCATCAGCCTCAAATTACATTCCTATAAATTTGGCTTATAGGAGTCTCTGTCCTTCAGCAATGTCCTATGAAATCCTATCTCTGGGAGACTTTGTAGGTGGGGTCCAATGTTTTAGTCCTAGCTGTACTCCCTGGAGTTCACGTCTTCTTCAGTTTTTTTTATTTCACACTTATTTGTGATGGTTCTAGGTTAACTTTAAGTGATTTCTGTAGGACATCCAGTTTCTTCTAATAATCTTCTCTACTCTCTCTAAACTAAAGATTAAAGTGGCAGAAAATCTCTTAATTCTGATTCATTTTTGGAGACCTTTTCATTTTCTCAGTTAAAATTTCCATTAACCATCTAAATTCTAGATCTTGCACTTCGTGCTGGAGATATAAAAGTTTTGCTGTCCTCATGGCTCTCTTACAGTTCAGTTTGGGAGGCAGACATGGAAACAAAAAATTCTAATAAAGTGTGACAAGTAGTCAGGTTCAGTGTTGGCACATAGGCGGGAGAGAGCAACGCCATCTATCAGAGGGAGCAGGTCCAAAATGGAGGAGGGGCTAAACCATGGCTGAAATGAGGGAAGACATCATTGCTTCCTCTTGGGCCACTCAGGAAGATGGAGGGAATCAATGGTTCAACAGGTCTGTGGAAAGCCAGCAACTGTTCTTCGAAATAGCCAATTGTATCTGGCTTCTATCAGAGTTAATATAATATGAAGACAAATGTCACCTTAAAAAAATTTTTTTTTCTTATTACATTTGTTTAATTTTTTTGTTTTAGCCAAGGGGGCCTGGGTTTTTAAACATGCAGATCCATATTCATACTACCCAATGAGTAAAAGATTTTGATCAAATCTTGGAAGTTTAGTGAACAGGGAAGATTCCAGCCACTGCAAGCCATTCCCCTTCTACAGGATTGAGTCATCACTAGACCTTGACTATGACCATGAAGTATCACCTCTTCCTGTCCTTCCACTGTTAAAAATTTCCACGTACATTTCCATGGCAAATAAGATTTAGCATTGGAAAGGGAGCTGTTCTAGTGTGGTCTGAGTCTCTTGGGAAATAAAATCTAGGAAAAAAGTAAAGCAGTATAGCCTTAATCATGGCCAGGCCTGACAGGAGTCACCACTTCCACTGAGGTAACAATATTCTTAATGACCTGAAATGTGACAAGAGATATATCTAGGCCTCTTGGTCCATTTCTGGAGAGAGATATAAATGCCCCCATTAGGTAAGGAACTCCACACGTAATAGACAGTTATGAATACTATTGGTGCATTAATGAAGGGCTTGGGTTGTATCAAAAGTAATTTGATCAAATCTTTGGCCATGACAGTTGCAATATTTGAAGACCAAGCCTAGGAGTATTGAGGAAAGAAAACTATAAACTTCTTTATTAGTGTTTTTTTTTAATCTTATAATATTTCCTACAAAGCATTATTTACTAAAATGGTAGGAGTTATAAATGCACAAAGTATTCATTCTCATGTAGAAAATTAGTTGAGAAGCATTGGGAAACTATAGGTTCGTAATAATGTGACAAAAATAGGGGAACTTGAAGGGTTGGGAAAGGACCCTTTTGTGATATAGTTGAGTATAGATGTCTAAATTGCTCGTACGAGGCTACAGAAAACCTGAGGGATTGGGCTAGGCCAGGAGAAGGAATAATGGTTAAGAGAAGCCAGAATCCTGGAACCGGAGAAGCGGTAAGTATGAAGCATTAGGGTGAGATGAGTTAAAGCTAGAAATTAATTAATTAGTTCGTTCATTTTTAAAAAGTCAAGTTGATGCTAAGAAAACCTTGAAACAGATCTAGAAATAGAATGCAAGGGGAATGTTGTTACCAAGATGGTGGAGTAGGAAACCCCAGTTGCCATCCTCCCATAAAGATCAACAATTAGACAGCTACCCATGAACAAAAACAGATCTGGAAGAGCTCTGTAGTCCACTTAAGAAACTTCAGCAGCACAGTGGAATGAGAAACCTTGAGAATAACCACCCAAAAGGGAAAGAACAGCTTCGTTTTGCCTACATCATTCTATCCCCCACGCTGGCATTGCTAGGCACCAAGAGGGAACTCCCCAGCTAAACAGTTGTTCTCACAGAGAAAGGAAAAGTGAGGTGAATGACCAGCTTCCTCAACCTTTCAGAACTCCACATGAAGGCCTTGCTTTGGTTTTTCCCTACCCAGAGACTAGTAGAGCTGGAATATATAAAGATGGCTAGGAATGAGGAAAAAAGCAGAGACTACCAGCAACAGCCATGCAGTGGGAGTAATCATGATTCCCAATGACCCACTCTATAGACAAACCCAGCAACTTTTGCCACTAAAGAAACCAATGGCAGCACAGCCACTGTAAACCTCCTGGAGATTTCACTGGCTTTCATCCCACAGGCATTCATATATGCTAACACCAGCCACTTGAGTCTTTCCCTCTTCCCCATAAACCCTGCTAGAGCCCAGGAACCACACTGATAGCCAGCCCAGTCCTCTGTGGCTGCATGAGTGCAATACACCAGTGTAGATCCCAGCGGCTGACCCCCACTATGATGTGCGTGCTCAAGGCTAGCATCTCCAGCTGTGTACTGGCACGTCACCAGCCTGATGTCGATTATCAGCCTTCATTGTCATGTGCATGCCCAGGGTGAAGACTATGTGTCACTATGGAAAAATATACCAACAACCAGAGCCCCAAATTTGCTTTGAGCCTAACTTAGGCCTTGTCTTCTATCACAGGCTTACAACACTGTGCTCACCGGCAACTAGCCCCTCCAGCTGCTCACTTGCATACCCCTGGCCCAACCTCCAACACCAACCTCCATTATCATGTGCCTGTGGCAAGATCCAGTAGCCACAGTATGTCACACCAAGAGCCAGGGCTCTCACAGCTACAGTGCATCCATACTTTGCCCTGACCCTTGCCGCTTGTCTTGGCCTCCACCACTACATGTGTGTTTGTCACCAGCCCATTCCACTACACAGGCACCTGCAAGCTGGCCCCTGCAGATGAATGTGTGTACCACCAGCTATGGCCACTACCAGTGCTTGCCCTGGTCTCTAGCTGCTGTACTGAGGACCCAAGCAGCTCTTGAAGCCTCTGCATACCACCTGTAGTACTCACCAAGGACCACATAGTTGTTGATGCTATGGATCCCAATGGCCTGAGCTGACAAGCCACCAGGTCTTCCGGACCTGGTGCTGCCACACACCTCTGCACTTGGCCTACGGCAGAGTTATCAGCAGAAATCTTGCACACCAGGAGATAATGGGATGATATATTCAAAGTGCTGACAGAAAGCAACTGCCAACCAAAAATACTTTACTCGAGAAAGTTGTCCTTCGGAAATGAAGGCAAGATAAACTTTCTCAAATAAACAAAAGCTAAGGAAGATCATTATCACTAGACCTGCCTTACGAGAAATGCTGAAATGAAAGGATGCTAACTAGAAACATGTAAATATATGAATACAAACAAAACACTGGTAAAGGCAAGTATATAGTCAGATTCAGAAAACCCTAACACTGTAATACAGAGGTGTTTTAACCATGTAACTCTAATGTAAAGTATGAAGGACAAAATACTAAAAATAGCTATAGCTACAGTAATTTGTTAATAGATATACAATGTAAAAGATGTAAATTGTGACATTGAAAACATAAAACCATAGTTTTTCTATGCAATCAGGTTAAGTTGTTATCAGCTTAAAAGAGACTGATATATGTATAATTTAAATTTTATATATATATA
>NW_006494614.1:13481258-13548941 GCF_000325575.1 Pteropus alecto | reverse complement strand
ATATAATTTTTCAAGTAAGCCCCAGGGTAATAACAAAACAAAAATCTGTAGTGGATACACACAAGAGGAAAAGAAGGGAATCAAAGTATACCACTACAGAAAACCCTTAATTTACAAAAGAAGGAAGCAAGAGAAGAAGAAAGGAACTACAAAATAGCCAGAAAATAAATATGACAACAGTAAGTCCTTACCTACCAATAATTACCTTAAATGTAAATGAAGTACATGCTCCAATCAAAAGGCATATACTAACTGGATAAAAAAACAAGACCCAACCATATGCTGCCTACAGAAGACTCATTTCAGCTTCAAGAACACAGATAGGCAGAAAGTGAAGGGATGGAAAACATTGTTGATGCAAATGGAAACCAAAACAGAGCAGCAGTAACTCTACTTATATCAAACACAATTGAGAAGTCAAAAACCATGACAAGAAACAATGGTCATTCTATAATGATAAAGGAGTTGATTCATCAAAAGGATATAACAATTGTAAATATATATGCATCCAACATTGGAGCATGTAAAAAAAAAAAGTTAAACAAATGCTAACAAATCTGAAGGGAGTAATGGAAAACAATACAATAATAGTAGGTAACTTCAATACCCCCCACTTTCAACAACTGACAGATCATCCAGACAGAAAGTCAATGAGGCAACAATGAATTTGAACTATACTTTATACCAAATGTACATCACAGACACATACAGAACATTCTATCCAATAGCAGCAGCAAACACATTCTTCTCAAGTGCACGTGATACTTTCTCCAGGATAGATCATATATCATGTCACGAAACAAGTCTCAGCAAATTTAAGAAGACAAATCATACCAATTATCTTTTCGCAATAGTATGAAACTAGAAATCAGTAATTGGGAGGAAAAATAGAAAATGTAAAAATATGTGGAAATAAAACAACACACTCCTGAACAACCAATGGATCAAAGGTGAAATTAAAAGAAAAATGAAGAAATATATTGAAGTAAACAAAAATGGAAACACAACATCCCAAAACCTATGGGGTGCAGCGCTAACAATGAAGTTTATAGCAATAATACCTACATTAAGAAAAAAGAAAGACCTCAAATAAACAACCTAACTTTAAACTTAAGGAACTAGAAAAATAAGAATAAACTAAGCTCAATGTTAGCAAAAGGAAGAAAATAATGAAGATCAGAGCAGAAATAAAATAAAAATAGAAAAAAAAGTAGAAAATGTTGATGAAAGTAAGAATTGGTATCCTGGAAAGCTAAACAAAATTTATAAACCGTTAGCTAGACTTAACAAGAAAAAAGAGAGAAGACTCAAATAAGTAAAATTATTAATGCAAAAGAGACATTACCACAAATATCGAAGAAATGCAAAGGATTATAAGAGACTAGTGTGAAAAAAATTATATGCCAACAAATTCAACAAGCTAGAAGAAATTGATAAATTCCAAGAAAAATACAACCTACCAAACTCTGAATCATAAAGAAATAGAAAATCTGAACAAACCAATTACTAGGAAGGAAATTGAATCAATAATTAAAACCCTCCCTGCAAAAACCCACGACCAGATGGCTTCACACGTAAATTTTACCAAACCTGTAAAGAAGAATTAATGCCTATTCTTCTCAAACTCTTCAACAACAACAACAACAAAAATTGATGAGGGAACACTCTCAAATTTATTTTATGAGTCTAGCATTGCCCTAATATCAAGTATTACCCTTTCTACAAGGAAAAAAAATAAACTACCGGCAAACATCTCCGGGCAAGGTCATCAAGAAAACATTACTGCTGGTTTGTCCCACGAGCTGGACCTGGGCAATCAGAGCCCCCTCACTCCCCTCCCTGTGTTTTGGAATGTGTGCTCCGCTTGCCTTCTGCTCCCAGAAGCTGCTTCAAGGATACAGCCTTGAGGTAGGAATGTGACACTGAAACTATCTGGACTGGGTATGACTGCTCCCAATTCAAGCCACCTGTCAATCTGGAGTGGTCTACTTTTTTTCTTCAGTCTTCCCCTGCTCTCTGAATACAGAGACTGGTTTCAGATTTTACCTGGGAAGCTCCCAAAGTGGTTGCAACCTAACAGCTGGTGATCCAGGCAGGTGACTGAGAAAATGGGCCTTGGGAAAGAGGCATCTGTGGAAAAATCTTGAGCTGGCATAGACCTCTATAGGAGGAGGAGTGGCCCATTTGTTGAATGCTTGTGGACTGCCAAGGACACCCTTAAAATGCTGGCTGCTCATTTGGGGAAATTTGCATAGCACACTGTAGCAAAAAAGAGAAAGAAACAAATGGTCGCCACAGTGGGCTGGCCTCTACTGTAGGCAGTTCGGCTGGCCACCAATGCCCAACTCGGGTCTGGAACTCAAGTTAGAGAGTTGAAAGAAAAACAGATTAGAGGACTTGCAGTGGTCAACTACTCTGCTAGCTTCTTCAGGGTTGACAGACAAGGTGAGAGAGCAGGATAATAAGTTAGAGACCTCAGTGTGCTGCTGTGGATTAAGGTCCCAGAGCTGCTGTGACAAAGCCTGATTGGGATGCTAAGAGGTAGAATCCCCAGAAAAGTGAGAACAAAGGGGAAGATGTTATGGTCATCTAGGATGAAATGAATGGAGTGCGCCTGCAGTCAGTCTCCCAACACTAAGGTAAGTTTTAAACAGCAATTACCTTAGACTTCTGATAATAGAGAAATATATTCCAAAATTCCTAGGAAAAAACTGGCATTCTTTTTGTCTCTGAAATTTGTAAATCTTATCATGTTTTTGAAATGTAAAAAACCCAGGAGTTAACCAAAACTTTGCCCATAGAGACTGAAGAAAAAAAAAAAGAGGCCTTTTTAAAATAAGACTGCTGCAACCAAAACTTATTTGTAAAAGAGCTAAAGTTTTTTACAAACAAGAAAATAATAAGGATGAAAGAAAATGACTGTATATGGAAAGGAGGATGTATATTTTCTGTAAAAGAAGATATGAAAAAAAGGAGGTGAATTTTTATAAAGGGAAAGGAAAATAGAATGTGGTTTTTTGTTTTTATTTTTGTTTTTTTTTTGTTTTTGGATAAGGAACAATATAAAGTACATAGTTTTTGTTTGTTTGGGGGGATTTTTTGGTAAAGGGAAAAAAAAGTAATTTTATCCGAAAGTAAAATCATTGTTTCAAAATAAAAAAGGAAAAGATAGGACAAAAGCTGAAAGGTATATGAAAGTTGCAGAAAGTTTGTGGGAAAGAAATCTTGAGAAAAGAATTTCATGTGTGGTCAAGCTAACAAATAGTGGAATGGATAACTAAGTCAATTGCATCATTTTGTGTGCGTATGTGGACTCTCACCAGATCCTTAACCATGGCCATTTTTAAGTCTTTTATCTTTTGCAGACAGTTATTATTTTACTCTGATGCATTTGCAAACGTGTTCTTGCCAAGGTGCTTCATCTTCAAGGAGAGTCAATGAAAGACCGACAAGTACAGGTTTCTGATTACTAAGGCAAATTTGCCTTCGTGTGGGAGGGACAATAGTAATCCTTTTGAGTGCTTCCCCAAGCTACCTGCACAGCTCCACAATATGTCATGGGATGGTAGCCTGAGACCTGGCCCAGAACAGGCACATTGCATTGATGACATAATGTTAACATGTGAAGACTTGCCTTTGCTTCAAGACACTCTGCAGTCTTCACTGGCACATCTGCCAAGGAAGGAAAAGTTGAATGGTAAACCCACAAAACATTCAAGGCCCAGGCCCTGTTATAAGGTTTTTTGGAGTTGTTTGGTCGGAAAAGCCCACATTTTCCCAGAAGCTGTGTTTGATAAGATGCAAATCTACCCAAGCCCTACGAATGTAAGGGAGACGCAAGCCTTTTTAGGGATTTTGGGGTTTTAGAGGATATTCCTCAGCTGGCACAGTGCCTCTTTCTTTTTTACCTGCTGGTAAGGAAAGGGCATGTATGGGACTGGGGTCAGAGTAGCAAGCCACCTTTGAGAAGGCAAAAATACAAGTGAAGCAGATTAAAGCTTTAGATATCTCTCAAGCAGGGCTGCCATTTGAATATTAGATGTGTCTGTGACTCTGGAAGGTATGGGTCAGGCACTGTGGCAGAGACAACAGAAGGGGAGAGTGACCCTAAGATTTTGGTCCCATCTCTGGAAGGAGTAAGAAACTTGATATAACCCAATAGAGCAAGAGCTCCTAACAGCACAGAAATAAACCCACTCATATATGATGAACAAATATTTGATGAAAAAGCCAGAAATACTTAATGGGAAAAGGATAGTCTCTTCAACAAATGGTGCTGGTAAAAGTGGATATCCACACGCACAATAATAAAATTGTACCCCTATCTTATACCACTCACAAAAATTAACTCAAAATGCATTAAGGATTTAAGACCTGCAACAATAAAACTCCTAGAAAAAAACATAGCAAAAAAGTTACTTGGCATTGGTCTTGGCAATGATTTTTTTTTTTAATTTAACGTCAAAAGCACAAGCAACAAAAGCAAAAACAAATAAGTGGGACTACATCAAACTGAAAAGTTTCTGTACAGTAAAAGAAACAATTAACAAAATGAAAAGGCAACCTTTGCAATGGGAGAAAATATTTGCAAGCCATCTATCTGATAATGAGTTAATATCCAAAATATATGACTCATACAATTCAAAAGCAAAACAACAACAAAACAAAAAACAATTAATAAATGGGCTGAGGACTTGAATAGACATTTTTCCAAATAAGACATACAAATGTCCAACGAGTACATGAAAAGATACTCAATCAGTAATCATTAGGAAAATGCAAATCAAAACCACAATGAGCTATCATCTCACACCTATTAAAATGGCTATTATCAAAACCACAAGTGATAAACCACAAACGCTGATAAAGATGTGGAGAAAGGGAAACCCTGGTGTACTCTTAGTGAGAATGTAAATTGGTACAGCCATTATCGAAAACAGTATATAATCCTTCAAAAAACTAAAAAATAGAATTACCATCTGATCCAGCAACTCTACTTCTGGGTATATACCTGAAGAAGATGAAATGACTACTTTGAAGAGACACCTGCACACCCATGTTCATTGCCGCATTACTCACAATAGCCAAGTCATAGAAACAACCTAAATGGTCATTAACAGATAAATGGATAAAGAAAATGTGAAAAAATATATAAAATGAAATATTATTCAGTCATAAAAAAGGAAATCCTCCAATCAGGAACAATATGGATGGATCTTGAGGGCATTACGGTAAGTGAAATAAATCAGACAGAAAAAGATGAATATTGTATGACCTCATTTATACGTGGAATCTAAAAACATTGAAATCGTAGAAAGAGTAGTGTGGTGGTTACCAGGGGCTAAGGGTTGGGGAAATAGGGAAATGTTGAACAAAAGGTACAAACTTTCAATTATAAGATAAATAAGTGCCAGAATCTAGTGTACAGCATGGAGACTATAGTTAACACTGTGTTGTATACTTGAAAGTTGCTATGAGAGTAGAGCTTTAATGTTCTCACCATAACAATAACAAAATGGTAATAACGTGAGGTGAAGGATGAGTTAACTAACCTTATTGTGGCAAATATTTTGCAATATATCCGTGTATCAAATCATCACGTTGTATGTCTTAAATTTACAGTGTTCTATGTCAATAAGGCTGAGAAAAAAGAGGGCTTGGAGTAAAAGCTTCAGGAAGGGGGCCAGAGAGCACTTGAAGTCAGCTTTATGTTATGTCTGTGAGGGGTGATGACTGATTGAAAGGAATCAGACCTGGATCCACATTAAATCCTTCTGGATTTATGTGGTGCTAGAATCTCAAAAATGTTTGAGAAGTACGGGCTATAGAATTCCTCCAGCTCAAGCTTCTTAATCTACAGATGAAGATATTGAGTCCCAGGGGCACAAGTATTTAGTGTTAGATAGGACTTTGCACTCTGGGTTCTGGGTTTTCTGTATGACTTTCTCATACTCCATTTCACTGGAAAACTTTTTTATTTCCACACATGACTAGCATTCATTAATGCCAGGCCCTGTGGTAGAGGGTGGTGATTCAAAGATGCTATATGAAGCTTATGTTCTAATTGGTGTGATGGAGAGCTTCAGAACTAATTATATTATACCAGATAAAAATTATTAATAGATTTAATTATATCGTAAGTGTATAAATGAAAATGCTAAGTGGAAAAATAGAAAACAAAATTATGTATATGTTCTGATCTCATACTGTTAAAAAAAAATACATAGGAACTTGAGAAAGGCAATAACCCACTAATGGGCCAAGTGTTATGGGACGCGCTAAGATCTTGTGTTATAAATACTTGTGCACTTATTTGATCTCCCTGCCTTGAGGGACAGAATCGAGTTTTTGTATTCATTATATCTGTGCATCTTGACCCAGATTTGCCACCGGGTAGAAAGAAGCTTCATAGATGTTGAATCAGTGAAGTTCCCTTCTGCATGCTGTCCCCATTCCAAAGGAGCACTTACTTCTCCTAAAGAGAATAAAGGAGAGTGAGAAAGGATGACGTTAGTATTCAGGTGGACGGAGGAGGGCAAGGATCTTAAAGAATATTCGCTAAAAGTAAAAAAAAAAAAAAAAATCTCACTACCTTCCTGACAGAGATGCAAACTGACGAGCTCCCCCTGGAGGCGGCACAGGATGGTCACAGGGTGACTTAACCGTCCAGCCCGCAGTCACTAGTCCTGGGGTGCCATGTGGGCGCCTGCGGGAACTTTGCGCTACGGGGGACTTAGCACGAGGAGCTGGCACAAGTCAGATTTGCCCAGTGGGTGTGCGCCCAGGGAAGCGAGGTCTCTGATAGCGACTGCGGTAGGGTTAGGGCCCCTAGTTCCTCTAGATGGCTGGGGTCTGACCAGGGAGCCCAGGGAATGAGACACAAAGAACTCTTGTCCATCCCACACCCCAACACACACACTTTAGACTATCTTCTTGAGATATTTAAGGGATGCATACGATCATAGGATCAGATGTCTCCTGTGAATCCACTCACGATTTTTTCCTAACGCTTAATTCACTCTGGGGATAAAGATGCTGGGGTGGGAGGCTGCCTGGGGTGCCCCACACCTCCAAGTAAAATCCTCCATTCAGCCCCGCATCTCGGCTCCTTCATCCTCCCTCCCTCCTCTCCTCTGGCCCACCTCCTTCCCCTTCGCCTCCCTCCGCGTCCGCCCGGCGTCATCGCCCCCTTTCCCCTCCCATCTCCCCGCCTCCGCGCGCAGCTCGGCTCTTGCCTCCTCCGCAGTCTCTGCCGCGAGCTCCCGGTGGTGCCCGCCGGGCGGTGACCGGCGGTGGCGGGGCGGCCTCCGGCTCTGGCAACCCGCTAGGCTCGTGGCAACAGCGCCCCCGCCCTCCCTCCCTCGCCAGCGTTGGTGACCGCCTGGGGGCTCTTTGATTCGAACTGGGCAGCGCCCCGGCGACTAAGCTTCACAGGTAAGGATGGAGCACCCCCACCTGCCTCTCCGACAGGGCGAGACCCTAAAACTTGGAAGTTTCCCTGAGAAAGGCAGAACCCATCCGAGGAGAGCTTCTTTGAAGGGGTCTAAAGCTAGCGATCAAACTTAGCACCTTAAGTCCTCAAAGAAACGAGCCTCTCTTCCAATAGGCAATTCTGTGTGCCGGCCTCTGCACGGTTTAATATTAACAGTAAGAATGTTTGCATTGGAATATAAATGGAATTCTTTCTACTGAAGGAGTACCAGAGGGGACCCTCTTTATTTTTATGATTATTAACAGATGACATTGAAAAAGGTGTAAAACGCATTCCTGGAAAGTCTACTCTTGTTGAAAGCCTCTTTGGCAGGGTTACCATGAAAGCGAGAATCAATCAATCTCTCTTCTCTCTGATTCTGTCTCTTCTCTGTCTCTGTCTCTCTGTCTCTCTCATCAACTTGGCTGCACAGGTCAGCAAAAAGAGCAGTGGAAAACGTTTTTAAAATGAGATGGTGAAATGAAATGAAAAAGTCTTGGACTTGCTTTAAAATTCTCCAGCCAAAACAAAACAAACAAACAAAAAACCAAACAATTGGGGGAGATAGATGAAACAAGATTGGCAAATATTGATAATTGTTGAAGCTGGGTGATGGGCTCATGGGAATATACTTTTGTTCTCTACTTTTCAAAATGCTTTTCATTTTACTTTTGTGTAGTTTGGACATTTTCTATAATAAAAAGTTTTTGAAAGTTGTGGAAACATTCTTGCCTGATTCCTGACCTTTTTTATACTGTCATTGATTTGAAAAGAGGTTGTATGTCCTATCTAGGTGTTTTTTTTTTTCTCCCTTTTTATTAATCCTACTCACTTCTGAAATTCTCATTTTATCCCAAGTACATTTTTCTCTATGGAGGATTATAAAAGTCATATTTTGCTGCTTGGAGAATAATACTTAGAATCTGGTTTATAATTTGAAGAAAGAATGTTAAAATCCCAGCCAAATAAGACATCTAGGCTTGAAAGTAGTGGCCAAGCATCATGTGGAATTTTATTTTTTTAAAGGAAGTATTAGAGGCGTTCCTTTCGTTTGAGAAGAGATTAAACTGTCCAAACTTTTCTTCCAGACATCTCAGAAACCTATATGCTTTTCAGAATCTTTTGCATGTTTTTAAATGTGAGATTGTTTAGCTTATGTACTTGACACATAGTATGTACTCATTACATGTTAAAATAAATAATTGGTAATTTGAGTTAAATTTCTCTATTGAATAAATTATTTATCTTTCTCTGCCCAACACTCCAGGCCAGTATAATGCATTTTAAAAGCAAATTCAGACTCAGAATTTTGGAGACTGAAGCCGATGAGAAATCTGCGATGAGAGGTTAGGAAACAGCAAAGTCAAGTTAGTGGTACAAAAGCTATTATTTTATAACTTTGCTTAACTAAAAAATTTTCAAAAGCTTCAAGTAGATTAAAATGATGTATGATTAGTGAAAAGCATTGTGCTCACAAGATGCTTTAAAGCCTGAAAAGTAGCATACCTAATACATTTACAGACATTCTTTGCTTTCAGAGGTCAACTTGCAAGATACAAAAATAAGTTGGAGCCATATGTTGTGCACTTCCTATGTGTGTGCATGAGCCAGCCAGCAGAGGGGTCCTTTGGGACTGTCTTCCTTACTGCTATTCACCCCAAATCTGATTTACACACGGCATATCCATTGCATAAATTAAAAATATACATGTCTTGGAAAAATAGCTAAAAAACAAAGGGAGGGTATTTCTTATTGTGATGAGAAACAGAAGATGTGGGTTACTGTAAAATAATCAACTGTGTAATTTTATCATCTTCCTTTCCCTCAAGTACTGCCAAATTCTGAAAGCAGACATTACTTTGTCTCCATTCCTGAAACTAACCTTGAAAATAGCACTATAATATTTTGAATAGAAATTGGCACATTGTCAATGAACTTTCTTGCCATTTATTTTCAGCGTAGAATCAGCAGAGAGCATATCTTTTAGGAATGGATTATAAAGTATTTGATAAACATATGTGAGATATTTGGCAGGTTGAAGACTTTCCTTCGTGTTGAAATGAATTGCAGCACATTTGGGGGACTATTTAGCAGTGCTGTAGGTCATAGTGGAAGTGTGTTGGCACTACAATGGTTTTTAGAAAACCACCTGCCAGAAAATTGTCTGGCTGTAGACAGCATTATCAGTTCTCAGTTCATCAAGATGGGTTCTGTGGCCTGTAGGTTGGTTTCAAAATGTGATAAATTCCATATGTGACAACCATTTTGTATATTAGCCAGTTAGACTTCTCCCCCTATTGAATTCCACATGCTTTTAAAATAAATTCTATATCACAGCTCAGTGAACGTAAACAATTTAAATGCAGGATCATCAGGCTAACTTTGCCATCTAGTGGTAGAAGTATGGATATCAGGCAAGTTCCAATTGTGGAAGGCTAGGAATTGAGGCTTGAGTATCATTGATGAGTAAGTTTTTCTCATTTGTGGTTTAAATCTAGGACTTTAAAGTTGAAATTGATCTTAGAAATGTTCTAGTGCAACACAATAGCTAAGAAGAACCATTACAGAGATCCTTAAACAAGGAAAGAGGCTTTGAAATGATGTGTAGCCCTCAGTATCCATTTGGGGAATAAACAAATTTATCTACCCTGTTCCAGTAGTTCTCATTTCCCTCTCATAATACTGCACCATACCACCATAAAATTTTATCATGATTTTCTGATTTTAGTTCTAAAATTGCACATCCGTATACTTTTCCTTAAAATGAAAATTTTCATTTATGTTTAAGTCTGAACCAAACATTCTTTCCCACTTAATATCATTTCCTAAACTTTTCTTTTGAAACATTCAAAACAGACAATTTAAAAAACTAGATTCTCACCTTTAAAAGTTTATTAATTTCCTATTGCTGCTGTAACAAATTACTGAAAACTTAATGACTTATAGTTCTGGAGGCCAGAAGTCCAAAGTGGGTCAGCAGGGTTGCATTCCTTCTGGAAGTTCAAGGAGAGAATTTGTTCCCTTTATTCAGGTTCTAGAGGCCACCTTGCCTTCCTTGGCTTGTGACCCTGTATCACCACGACCTCTGCCTCCATCTTCACAGCTCCTTCTCGCTCTAGGCCCTCCTGCCTCCTTCTTCTAAGGATCCCTGTGCTTATACTGGGCTCACCTGGATAATCCAAGCTAATCTCATCTCAGAATTCTTAGTCACATTTGCAATCTCTTTTACCATGAAGGAACATATTCCTTCAGTTTTGGGAATTAGAATATGGCTCTCTTTGGGAGCCATTATTTGGCATAAACAATGAGGGACACAGTAGTTAGAGATGTATGAAATCTCTTATCAATATCTACCTATGTTTGGACTCCCATGGTTTGATATTAATAATAATTGCTGCCTTTGTTGAATGTTTACTGTGCTCTGGGCATTGTGCTCTCTCTCTCTCTCTCTCTCTCTCTCTCTCTCTCTCTCTCACACACACACACACACACACACACACACACACACACAGAGTTCGTATTAGTTCCTCACAAAAATACTTTAAAATATTATCCCTATTTAACAAATGTGGAAAATAATCTTTGGAAAAATTAAGTAACCTTCACAAAGTCACATGGCTAAGAAGTAACGAGTGTAATGAAACTGGTTTCCCGTAAATGCCCATAATTATTGAAACACCCCAGTTTTTACTCTCCATATTCCCTAACGTCACGAACACCATTGTTTTCTCATGGCTGTAGTTTCATACACTTTTTAATTTAAATGTTGCTACTATTCAGTGTTCTAGTTAGTGATTAGCATTTGAATGGTAAAGGCCTAAAGTGGTTTGGGAATTGAACTTCATAAAACTATTCTTCTCTACATCTGCCCCCAATTTGTGAAAGTGACTATTAAAGTTTCTACAAGTGTTCTCCAAAACCTAACCCATTTAATGCTTGCTTTACACCTGTTTATTCTCCTTACAAATGTTCCCCCTCTCCTGCTGTGGCCTTCTGTCTAAACCAGTGCTACTCTCTGTACTTATTTAGAATATCTGGACCAGGACACAATGTCTACCTGTTGTGTGTCAATCTTTACTGAGCGGATAGAGGATGAAAATGGGGAAGAAGATGGCTGGTGCACGTTTTCATGTTTATGTACGTGTTTAAATGTAGGCAGTGATGTTGGAGGGCAGGGGGTTGGGATCGTGGATGGCTATAAAAGGAACAGGCAAGTTGTAAAAAGTGATCATGTAACCATTGGTGTGTCCTAATATATACATTAAGGTAGAAGTTAGCCCTATAAGGTCATCAATCTGACTGAGCAGTCCCTGATCTACACCAGCCTCTGCTCCTGAAAATGTTTGACGGATTAATGCAAAATTAGGTTCCATGGCAGCATACTATACACATGAATTTGGACAACTACCTCACAATACATTGCAAGAAATAGGTGAAAAGAAAGGCCTGAGTAAGTGTGAACCTATCTCCTGGTGAGGAAAAGCAATTCAGTGTAGGTCCTTAATGGTAAGTCAGGAGCCTCATTTTTCATATACAAGAAAAACAATTCATTTGAAATGTTTCATATAGTAAGCCCTACCTAAGCTAAACTATGAATATAATTATATCATGCCACATTAATATTCTATACACTCTAGATAGACTCTCAAAAAGTTAGTTTTTTCTTTTACCGTAAGTCACTCCCTTAGAATAATTATTTTGGACTTTCTTTTTAAGCTGAGGCCACGATTCAGTTCCAGAATTCCTGACATAGATCCAGGCCATAAATAAGACATGGGAAATGCAATTCAAGTGTTCTGTGGCTAGGTAATATTTAATCACACTAAAGTTTAATGTAATGAGAAAAATATATTACAAAGCCACAGATATTCATAGGAAGGAATAATTAGGAAAAAAAAAAAGTCATTTGGGAAGGCTCTAAAATGAAGCTGTCCTTGAACAAAACAAACAAAAAAAGGCAGTTTGAGAGTATGTTGGAAACTATGTTGAAATGAAAATATTTGACCATAAAATTGACTTTTTAGGAAACAAAGTACTGTAACTTTGGCTTATGTAATAAATTATTCTAAAGCGATATTAATTTACCCATTAAGGTAGAACAATAATGATAAAAGAGTCTGTTATTGACACTTGCCATGCTTTGGCCTCAGTGGTGATTCTTTGCATATATTGTCTAATTTAATCCCCACAATTATGTTATGAGGTAGAGATCACTATTATCCCCACTTTGCACATGAGGAAACTGAAACATAGGTGAACTTAATGAATTGCCCCAATTCGTATGCCTAATAAGTGGTAAAGATGAGACTTAGCTCAAATTTTCTCGCTTCTTGGTCTGCACTTGTAACCACTACGTTGGTATAGATACTTAAATATTTTATACTGTCAGCAATCACATTTCTGAGAAAGCATAAGCAAGCAAAAAATAGTCATCTTTTGTAGTTATGTATGGTCATCTCTATTAATATAGACCAGGTATGAATTCAGAATAATATTTGCTCTATCAGTAAAAATTCATTTGCATATCCTGATATTCTTTCTTCCTAATTCCTTTCTACTCCATTTGTTTCCGTGGTCCAACCCATAATCAGCTGTGTGTACACTGACTCATGGTGGAGAGCCATGACTGCAACCTCACATTCGTTAACCAAAATTAGAATTTAAAGCCCCAAGTCCAAGCCATTTGGAAAGTGACAGTGAAGGTCACAATTATAATGAAAGATAGGAAAAAGGAGGAGGATGAGGGAAGACAAGGAACATCAAAATATTATAGCTGCCCCACCAATTGGGATCGTGACTCTTTAGATCAATGACTTAGTGCTTTTTGGATGATGGGCATATGTAGATGTTTCTACAGAACCATGGATTTCTCTATTAGTAAGAACTGTCATTTGCATTACATTGACATTTTACCACAGACAAACTTAGATTTTCCAAGAGGAAGTGTCCTTAAATTTTTGTCCAATGTTAAATTACAGGCCAAATTAGACAGGCTAACTAAATCCATGTCCTCTTATTACTGTGATTCTGAGGTCATATTACAAGGCTCTGCCCTCCCCATGCCCAAGGATAGATGTGGGCATGGTTTTATTCTTGTGGGGCACTGTAACAGAGCTCCTTCAAAGGGGACCAGACAAGGCTGGCAAACTGATGCCATTGCACGATTTGTGGCATCAAACACTGGATATACTACATTGAAATCCACTGACTTTGACTTATTTTTCTTCCTTAAATGACTGAACCATTCAATATTAGCAGTTGCTAACAAAGCAAAAGAGCAAAGTTCAGAATAAATATGTTTTGTACACACACATGAAGCAGATATCTTTTGAAACCCAGTTAAACAGTGATCCCTGGAAAGACTGCCTTCTGGGATGTGGCGGCTTAAGCTGCTGCTATACCAGGGCCTTGGCTGCTGCCATAGTTCTCAAATTGTAATGAGTATCAGAATTGCCTGGGGGCTGGTTAAAACATAGATAGCTGGAAAACCCCTCACCCACCCCCAGAGGGTTTTGCAGGGTAAGTGTGGGCCTTTAAATTAGCATTTTAAACAGTTTCCCAAGTGATGCTGACAGTTATGGTCTGGGGACTACAGCTGGACATCCTTTGATATGACAGAGTTTATATTTTGCCATATACAAGTACAGAATTATATTAACAAACTAATAACAGTCTTTTGAGTTGTTTGTGTTTGATTTTGAGTCCAAAGGCAGGCAAAAACCATTGTCCCAGCTCAAAGCAGTCAGGTAGGAGGAGTTTTTGTTACAGGAGGGTTAGCCTTTTTGTTTTATTCAGGTCTTCAACTGATTGAATGAGGCCCACCCACATTAGAGAGAAACCTGCTTTACTCAGTCTACCAATTCAAATGTTAATCTCATCCATAAACACTCTTGCATCAGGATAATGTTTGACCAAATATCTGGGCACCCCGTGGCCTATTCACATTGACCCATAAAACTAACCATTATATGGGCTTTCTCAAGTCTGCCTACAGAATTATGGCACAAGGTGCATGTTTTATTTGGTAAAAAGTAGGAGAACTTCTATATTTTTGGTTCAATGATTTGTATAGTAAAAGATCATTTTGTCAGTTATTTATATTTGCATTCTGCCTTACTAATCCCCTGCTAACTAAAAAGTTGGAAGACTAAAGTTGCAAGACTAAGTACTGAAACAAAACAAAACAAAACAAAACAGACCTAACTGGGGGAAATAATATCACACTATCATGATTTAGATATGCTCTATTTTGCCTAGCAATGACTTTCACATGTTTATTACTCTACAGATCATTAGTATCAAGTGTTTATGTACAAAGTAATTTTATGTTTCTCAGTGAAGATATTTGACTTTTAGTCTTTGATGTAATCACACATTAAGTACACAATATACAGCTGTTATCATAACAGGTTGAATGAAAAACTGATTCAAAAAAATTTTTTTACCAGACCAAAAAATTTCTTTGATTGAAATTTTGTTAAGAATCAAGTAGATAAAACATATGACTCTTTTTAATCATCGATTTTGGTCTGTCGATAAGCTAAGAGGAAGGATATAACTCTCTGATTTTAGCTTTTTTTTTAGGCAGAGACATAAGTTTTTTTTTTTTTTGGAAACTGGTTAAACATAGGATTTCAAGGTCTCCGTAGAATTACTCAGTTACCTTTTTTTTTTTTTACTCCAATCCAATTAAATAAAATTGGAGATATTCATTGTAAAAATTGCATAGGAGATAACAAAAGAAAATGCTAAATGGTTCAACAAAAGCATTAGCAATATAATTACTGCTTTGTATAAAGTCAAATTTTCCATGGTAATGATTAGAAAATACTGTGACATAAGTGTGGATTTTTTTCCAAAGTATATTCCTTATTGAATTTTCGTACAATATCCATCACTCTCTGTGGAAGAATGCCCTGTCCCCAAAATAAAACAAGTTACAAGCTACTTAACAAAAAGTACAGTCTAATATTAACCAGCATCACCATTATTCAGCATTCAAGTGTGAGCAGATAAAAAATGGAAATTGCAGTAATCTTGCTAATGCCAATAAAAGTTACTGTAAATTTGTTTAATATATTCAAATGTATGGTGATTCAAATTAATTGTCATGTTTTGGTGAATATATTATGTTTAAAAAATCAAGAGGTTAAGGAATATGTCTTTGTTATATCAAAAGAATATTATTAGTTTGTTAATAAAATTCTGGGCTCGTATATGGCAAAATGAATTAGTTGTATCAAGAGATGCCTGTATTCGACTCCACATCAGAGACAACTTCTGTTGTTCATGCCAATGCCCAGGATTCTGTGGGTGTACCCTGGGTTGAGGACAAGTCCTAACATTCTTCATTAGCTTTGTTTTCTATGCCAAAAAAAAAAAAAAATTTTTTTCAGAAAGCATCGAGAGTGAAAATATTGTAGGAATAATCTACTCTTGAATTTGCCTCTACTTTATACAAAGTGCAAGTCATTTGCTAAGCCTAGATGTGTTAGTTATTAGTTTAAAATGACTTGGAGCATAGCTTACGATTTCAAAATTGCTGCTCCAAAGAGTGCTACCACTACCTCCACCCTCACAACTGAGAAACTTTACATACAGTGAGCCTAGAGAAACAGGAAAAGCGTGAGAGAAGATGTTAATAGTAGAAGAGGTATTATATGACTTATCAAGTACTGACAACTTTAGAAATACTTAAAAGCACTGGCTCTTAGATGACAAGACCTATGATGAGAGGGAGTATATTAATCATGATCATGTTTTCCCATGTGGCTAATTCAGAATCATAGCCCAGCCTCCATAAATTCTTACAACTAATTTTAACATACAGTAAAATCTCACTATGAAGAATTTTTGTATGTTGCTTTGTTTAGATGGTAGTTCCACTCTTTAAAAAAAAAAGTGCAGGGCACATTTTTCTTACTTTAGCATAAAATGGCCTGTGCATATTTTCTTTTTATGATAAGGGGCTCTGCTTGTAAAAATCAAAGCACGTCAATAGCAGATGAATTCATCTATTTATTTTAAAAACCTTTACTTCCTTTAGAATATTATCCAGTGATTTCAGTTACACCATCAATCAGCTTGGTCTGCAAATCATGGTTCAGGGAAATTCACTGTATTCTAATGAACTTTTTTGAGCTCTGTGCTAGGCATTTACACTCGAGAGAGGAGAAATTTATGATTCCTGCTTTTAAGGAGCAAAGTGCAGGGAAAGTGCAGGCCATCTGCTGCTATCTTTATGTCTAAATCATCCAGAAATAAGGTTGTATGAGACCCAGGAAGGAAGAGAGTGTGACTTAGGCAACAAAGGACCCCAGTGAGCCATCCTGTCTTTCTCTCCCATGCATTGGGCTGTCTGGGGAGGTAGAGGTGGAGATGGCAAGTGGAGGTCGGGGGATGTGGGTTAGGGCTGGTAGTGGGAAGGTTCGGTGAAAAACAGTTTACTGATTTTGGAAATCTGTATGAGCCTACTTAGCAGGGTGTTTAATCTCAATGAAACCTAAGTACAGTGAAAATAAGAGTTCCTAGTAGTGGCAAAGGTACATTTAGGACCCTAGGCCTAAAATGAAATGGAGAAGTATCATTTAAAGAGAAAACATTGTAAAGCTTCTCTCTCTCTCTCTCTCTTTTTCCTATGTTTAAGGACAAAATGGAAAATATGCTATTTTGGTTTATGTTTCACGCTTGGAGATGGACCACCATTGATGGATCAGAGGTGGAACAGGATTTTACGTGGCACTTTCTCTCTCTCTCTCTCTTTTTCCTATGTTTAAGGACAAAATGGAAAATATGCTATTTTGGTTGATGTTTTTCACGCTTGGATGGACCACCATTGATGGATCAGAGGTGGAACAGGATTTTACGTGGCACTTGAGAAAAATACCCCGGGTCATCAGTGAAAGGACTTTCCATCTCACCAGCCCCACATTTGAGGCAGATGCTAAGATGACGTTAAAGAGAGTGTGTGGCATCGAATGTCAGAAGGAACTCCCAGCTCCCAGCCTTTCTGAACTGGAAGATTCTCTTTCATATGAGACTGTCTTTGAGAATGGCACCCGGACCTTGACCAGAGTGAAAGTTCAAGGTTTGGTTCTTCAGCCAACTCCAAATATCACCACAAAAGGAGCATCTGTTAGGAGAAAGAGACAGGTGTATGGCACAGACAGTAGGTTCAGCATCTTGGACAAAAGATTCTTAACCAATTTCCCTTTCAGTACAGCCGTGAAGCTTTCCACCGGCTGCAGTGGTGTTCTCGTTTCACCCAACCACGTCCTAACTGCTGCCCACTGTGTTCATGACGGAAAAGACTATATCAAAGGGAGTAAAAAGCTTAGAGTGGGGTTGTTGAAGATGAGGAATAAAGGAGGTGGCAAGAAACGTAGGGGATCTAAGAAGAACAGGAGAGAAGCAAATGGTGGTGACCAGACTGAGGATGGTAAAGAGAATCTGAAGGCAAGAGCCAAGGCTGGAAGAAAAAGAAAGGAATCTGCGAGGGGTCAGAGAGTAGCTGAGGGGAGGCCCTCTTTCCAGTGGACCCGGGTCAAGAATACCCACATTCCCAAAGGCTGGGCTACAGGAGGGAGTGGGGACGCCGCCCTGGACTATGACTATGCTCTCCTAGAGCTGAAGCGTGCTCACAAGAAGAAATATATGGAACTAGGCATCAGTCCGACCATCAAAAAGCTGCCAGGTGGAATGATCCACTTTTCAGGATTTGATCGTGATAGGGCAGATCAGTTGGTCTACCGGTTTTGTAGCGTGTCCGACGAATCCAATGATCTCCTCTATCAATACTGCGATGCTGAGTCGGGCTCCACTGGCTCCGGGATTTATCTGCGTCTGAAAGAGCCAGCCAAAAAGAATTGGAAGCGCAAAATCATTGCTGTCTATTCAGGCCACCAGTGGGTGGATGTCCACGGTGTTCAGAAGGACTACAATGTGGCTGTCCGCATCACCCCCCTCAAATACGCCCAGATTTGCCTCTGGATTCACGGAGATAATGCCCGCTGTACTTCTGGATAACAGAAACCCGGAAACCAGGCCGTGGATGATCTAAATAGCAGAGGAAACCAGTTCTGATTATTGTAGCAAGATCACTTCACAGGTGCCTGGACTTGAACCCTATCAATAGCATTTCAACATTTTTATAAATTTAGTTTTTTCAAAAATAGAAGATTTTCATACATTTTAAAAAGTTTAGGTAAAGATATTGAAACTAGATGGGTATTTCAATGCTAAGTATATATTCTTCACATGGTGGTAAGTTTCATTTGTGGGAAAATTTTTGTTTTTGCCTTAAAAATTAGATACTCTTTAAAACTTCAAGCTGGTACTATAAGTAATGTGTGATTTCTTGATGGGCTTATTCTCAGGGTCCTACTCTAAGAAGAATCTAATGGCATGCCAGTTGCATATCAAATGTGAAATTGCATATACAGAGGTAGACAGTTACATAATTAGAATCAAGGCAGAGACAAAAATTTACAACACAGGGCTCTATTCTGAGAAGGACCCATTCGGTTCATGCCCTCAGTGTTTACATTGTGTTTTCTGTTGGGTCTCAGAAACTTAAAAAAAAAACACATTTTTTTTTTTTAAAGTATTACAAGGAATGGCAAAATTTATAAACAAAGCTATTAACTATTTTACTGCTTTAAAAAGTATCAGCTGTAGTGTGTATTATGTGAAAATGAAAGAAATTGTTCTATGGAATAAATCTAGTTTGAAAATAGAGAAGTTGAGACATTTTAAGAACTGAAGTTTTTAACTATATTCAAAATACGGACTTTTCATGGATACATAGGGCAGACAGTTCAAAAGTTATAAATGATCATGCATTGAAAGACACATCGTTTTATGCTACACATTATCCTATGTATGAGATGTTAACTTTTTAGGACAAGGAATTCTAATCTTTTTTAAGAGCCTTTTTTTCTCCTTGATAAAGTTTGGCTTTTTTAATAGGGCCAGAGGCATATTATTTTGATGAATTCTCTGATTAGTAATTTTAGGTATGTTCTTTCCTAAAAATGAATATAATTCTGAATATAATTTTTAAAAGAAAGTTCTGATTGTTTTCATTAGGGACCAAGGCTGTACACTCACTCTAACCATCATGGCAGCCTAAGCAGATGGAGAGAATCCAGTGGCTGCTCTGGGGCACCCCCTACTTATTTCCTGAATGAACAGGTATTTACTGAATGGCTCTAAAAGGATGTTAGTTCAGACCCTTAGGTATAAAGGGTTTTAGTGATTTGTAGTTGAGTCAACCATAAAATTCAGAAACTTCAGGCCTAATTTCTGGTCTGTTCTTCCTGGCGGTTTCTAGGCACGCATTCTCTTCTCTCATAATACACCCAAGTCACCGATTCTGCCGGAGTTCAAATCTACTTTACTTGTTATTATTATTATTTTTTAAGAATGGAGAGTTATATCCTTCACTAGTATGCGAAGGAATATTTGATCAGATTAGGATAAAATGATTTTGTAAATGGTGTTCAAAATAGGTGATATTCAGTACAAGTGAACATTCTTTTGTAATGTGAATCAGTTATAAATCATTCAATAAAAAATTAGAAATAAATCAATTATAACTCATTGTATCTGTAAATATGTTTTATATAGAGGGTTTCAGCAACTATTAAATTAACTATCATTTATTTAAAAATGATTCTATTTAATTCTAAACACATTTCACTGATACTATTTTATCTTTGGTAATAGTGGAATAGGGCTACTGACTCAAAAGTTTTAGTCAGATCTTTTTTTGAGAATTATTTATATAATCACTGCAACTAAAGATGTTTCAAGGTGAATTTTGCACTTATTGCAAACACACACACAATATCTTCATCTTAGATTCTTAGAAAATAATTCCTGGGATTTGAGTAAATTCAGAATTCTGAGGGGGGGTGGGCGGACACAAACATTCAGTCCATAACAGGTCTCTATTGTAAATTCACAAGCTGCACCTTGAGCCAGGCCCAGGGAACTCACAAACACCCTTGTCACCAGAGGGAGTAGGTAAAAGGTATGACTGGCAGCTCAAGCCAACCAATCCTCTCCCCACTTTCATCCTTTCATCATCATCATCTCAAGTGCTTGTACCTGGCACAGAGGAGGTGATCAACGTGCTTAAAAACATCCCCAAGTGTTCCTTGAGGCTTACTCTTTCAGGGCATTATTTACTTTGTGCTACATGATAAGGCTCCAAATGCTAGAGGTATTACCTTAATTGTATATTGTATTAAAGATGTAACTACATATTTAAATAATGAAAATATCTCATTACGAGAATTTTAATACTAGAATATTGTAGCATGGCACTTAAGGAGTCAGATATTTGCCATATTCTCTACTGACTCATGTGAGTTTTTCATAAGAGTGTCTTCAAACTGACAGGTCCCGGGCTCCTGCAGTTACTCCTCACCCTCTCCATCTGTCATGTAACATTTGATAAGATAATCTCTGTCTCTAACTTGCCTCCAAAATCTTTTCACTTTAGTCGTATTTTAAAATTTCCAATAACGTCTTAAACTCTGCACACTTTTTTTAAGCACCGGGGACAAGTAGGCTACTTAGAATATCTACTTTAATTTATGATGCAAGCAATGTGAACATATTGATTCACTTTTACCTTCCTGTGAGGTTTTACCAAAATGAGGCTATATGATTACATTTCTGTCTATATTTGTAAATGTTTTACTAATATTCAAACTTGCATTGATGTTATTGAAATCCTCTGTGTATGTATTCACATCCTGAAAAGTGTGTCTATATACTTTCACACATGTGGTAAAGATAAGGGAAATACTTTGAAATCTGTTCATACAACTTAACACACATAATTTTGAAAAGTTCCTCTAGGCTTTTGCTCAGCCTAACTACCACTCGTTTCCTTACTCTTCTCTATATTTCATATGTAATTTCATCAGTAATTTGTAATATCCCATAAATTAATATCTCACTTATCTAGAATTTCTTTTTTTGGTAATTTAAAGTATCCAAAATATAACAGAAAATATTAAACCAAAAATATCATCATCTAGTAACCAAAAGGGATGACACAAAATTACTTTTACTCTAGAAATAATCTTAACAAGTTTGATAATCTGATTTCCCAAGCTAAAAGTAGAAGGCAACTGCCAAGGCAAGTCTATGATAGTCCCAAAAAGTGACAGCCTGAGAAGGATGCAGACAAAATACTAAAGGACTAAAAAAAAAAAAAAAGGTATAAAAATTATAAAATTATAGTTTAGAACTATTGAGTTTTGGTATAAGTAGCTATGTGAAGGTTTACCATTATATGTTATATTTATAATGATGACTGCATAATCAATATAAAATTTAGTTATATTCAGTATGAGTTTTGGAAGGCATTACATTATAGAAAAATTTTCATCAAAAAAGCTTAACATATTTTTTAAAAAGTCTTATTTAAAAGAAGAGAAACGATGAAAACAATTTTTAAAAAATGAAAGAGAAACATCAGTGGTCTCCAGAACTGACTTGTTTTTATACGCAAAAGAAATTCTAATTTCAAAAATCAAGAAAAAACTTTTCCCCAAATTTTTATTAAACCCCTCAAAATCCTTAACTGTTTGGAATATTTGTGTATTTTGAAGGTTAATGTGTGTGACTGAAAGTTTAGAATTCGTCATACAGCTGCACCCAATTTATGCATACACTTAGCCCTAGATACAGCAACTCTGGTGTGATGGAAAAAATTCAGGATGTGGAATAAAATACCTTTCATTATCTAACCATAGTAGGCTGCCCTGTATAAAGCCTGTTCACCAAATATAATATGCCGATACTTGCAATTAGTATTAGAAGAGTGTAGAAATGACCTAATATAATTGAAAAAAAGATTGGAATATCCGAAGAGCAGAGATCAGCAATTATTTATCTCAGAACTAGTGTGAATGTGTGTGAGCGTATGAGCTGGTGGATGCATTGGGAGGATTGGGACGATGTAGCTCTTGTTCTCTGAAACTAGTCATCCTCTCCTCCCCACCATTATGTTACCCCTAAACTTCCAGCTTACTGGGGTTTGGCTAACAACACAATGTTTTTCAAAGAACTGCCCATTAAGAACTTTATCTCTTCTCAGCTAGATAAACAATCTAAGGACTTCACAAGAATAATCTTTGGAATACAGAGGCTTCTGTTGGATAAAGAGAAGCCCCTTTCTGTTCTGTGGACCCTCCCTGCTTCCACTCCCATTAATTGACAGGAGTCACAACTCTGCAATTTTTGTTTTACTTAGAATTTAAACTAGTGCTACTGACCCAGATACCAGATCACAAATAATATAAATCTCAGGGCATAGGAGAAAAGAGAGTACTAGCATACAGTAGAGAGATCTGGGAGGACGTGTAAATTTTTTTTTCCTCTCAAAACTACTTTAAATGGATCGGTTGTTAGAAAAATTTGCAGCTAACAACTTAGGAGATACAACTTGTTAAATTTTCCAAAATTTTTCTTTGCCATAGCTACCAAAGTGGCGTATTTTTGTTTTAAAAATCAGAATGGCCTTGGTGCTAAGATTCTACTGCCAAACAAAAGTACCACTTTATCAAGCAATTGCCTAAAAATAAATGTTGTTATTTTTAAGAAAACCAAATTTAGTGTTCTGCCACTGCACTTGGGACATTTACTTTAAAAGATTTTCTTTGTGGTCTTTGTAAGCGACACTATTGTGTTCACCAAATGGGCAGCTGTGCCACTTCGTGTAGACTGGTACATGACTGATGTGGCTCCATAAACGAATATCCTGGGCAGTCATCGACCCACATATAACAGCATGTCTCTCCTGCACATACTCCCAAATTAAAGCTTGGGTTTTTGTGAAAACTGGTGTATCATAATGCTGCACGGACTATCTTTTTATAACTAGTAACTAAATGTGTCAATTTTTAGGCTAGATTAAACAAAATACTCTTTGTGGCTTTACTGTTTTGAACTATTTGCAAATTTTCTCTTTTGTTAGTATCATCTGTAACTTTCAAATAGAGCTGCACACTGTGAATCCACCAGATTTATGATATATCAGTGGTTTCTCTTAGCCTAGTGCTTTCCAAGTTCGGCTGCCCATTGGAATGACCTACAGGATTATTTTAGAAAGCCCGTTTCCAGGGCTTCACCAAGATCTTCCCTGGAATCCCTAAGAGTGAGGCCCAGAAATCCACGTTTGATAAAGCTCTCCAAGTAACTGTGATGATCATCCAGGTTTGGATGAGCATAACCTACCTTTTATAAACTTATTGTTCCTCCACCTCCCACAGCTCTCTCTGTACACAACAGTGTTTTTTTTTTTTTTCTTTCCAGTTAAATGTTTTTTCAGTTTTACCTGCCTTTATATTTTTTCCTGTAAACACCCATTGGGAATGAAAGTGGTGGCAAAACTATCAAATACTTAGATGATATTCTTTTCAGTATTTAGAAAATGGAAATATATTTTAGCAATAACATTGTCATATAGTTAATGATGGTAAAGAATAAGTCAAATTTACAAAACTCCTGTACAAATGTGATCATTTTATAATCAGTGGCAAAATTCAATTTGTCTTATTTCCTGGAAATTAGATACTGTAGTCCCCCCTCATCTGAGGAACATATATTCCAGGACCCCTAGTAGATGCCTAAAACCCTTTATAGTACTAAACCCTATATATGCTATGGTTTTTCCTATATATACATACCTCGGATAAAATTTAACTTATAAGTTAGGCACGGTAAGAGATGAACAATAACTAATAATAAAATATAACAATTTTAACAGTATACCATAATAAAAGTTATGTGAATGTAGCATTGTTAAGTAAAATAAGGGTTACTTGAACACAAGCACTGTGATACTGCAACAGTTGGTCTGACAATCGAGACAACTACTAAGTGACTAACAGGCAGGTAGCATGTACAGCGTGGACGTGATAGACAAAGGGATGATTGACTCATGTCCTGGGCCAGACAGAACGAGATGGGAGTGAGATTTTATAATTTGCTCGGAACAGCACGCAATTTAAAACTTATGAATTGTTTATTTCTGGAAATTTCCATTGAATATTTGAGACCGTGGTTGACTGTAACAGAAACCCTGGAAAGCGAAACTTTAGATAAGGGAGTACTGCTATGTTATATATATTTTTCATTCCTAATCCACTTTATAATATAGGTTAAATCAATTCAATATAGTTCAACAAACTTTTATTGTGTTCAATCTTAGGCACATAGCATATAGAGTTAAGTCCTAGATTTTACCCTTCCTCAAAGAATTCATAATATAGTAAGGAAGTCAGCTATATTTTTAAAGAAACAGTGTGAAAAAGGTGAATTAAGTATAAAGTGCTGAAGGAACACATTTGAGAAGGATTAACTCTAACAAGGTGGGCAAATATGATGAAAAAAAGGTTTCCTAGAGGAAGTGACACCTGGATTCAGTTTTGAAGGATGAATTGGAGTTTGCCAGCCCATGGGAGAGCTCAGGGAAGTGGAGGGCATCCCTGGAAGGAGAAACAGCTTGTGCAAAGGTATGAAAGTGTGACACTGCAGTGTTTAGGATACAGCAAGTATTTGGGGATTGCTGCTATAAGAGGATAGCTCTTCCTAGTGGTGGGAGATGGCAAGGAATGAGGCTCCTGAGTTAGACTTCTGGCATGAATAGACTTCTGGTCTTGAATGCCATGCTAGAAAGCTTAGACTTTAACCTATAGAGGACCAAGAATTGATGCAGGTTTTTAAGTCAGGGAACTGTGATCAGATGAGAAATTTGAGAAGGAAAGCTGGCAGCACCATTTAGGCTGGACTGGGGTAGGTTTGTGTGGGGACTAGAGACAAAGAGCCCAGTAAAGAGCTGCTGTACTAAGGAAGCGGCAGTGGGAATGGCAGGAGAGACATTCTGAGAGCAGAATGAATGTTCAGTATACGTAGGAGAGAAGAGTTGAGGGTGACATGTCACCTAAACTTCTGGCTTGGAAGACTAGGTATATAGTTAAACCACCAATTAAGAAAGAAAAACCAGGCTTGAGGAAAAAGATGACTTCACTCTTAGACATGTATGTTTAACATTTTTGTAGAGTGTTCATCAGTAAGGTTGATAACACTCATACATAAAGCAAGCAATGACAAGAAAGTTAAACAGGCATTATGTGATTTTTATAGTGAACTAAAATCCATTAGTTAACACATAACCAACCAGTAAGTCATATATTTTGTTCTGAACCCAATCAAATAGCAACTATACTTTGTCAATCTGTTATAAACTAAATGCTCTTTTTAATTTAGCTTTGAAGCCATTTTTTTTCCCTGAGAGAAGAGAGAGGTTTTCTAAAAATCTGGCCCCAATTTACATCCGATGCATTATGTACATGGTTACAACTCCATTTTATGTTTTCAAGAGAGTACCTAATTCCACTTGATCTCAAATAGTAAATGATTTCAAAATATAACTGCCAATTTTCTTGGGACACATTTATAAGGCTTTTCAGGCTGTAAGATTTAATTTTCTGTTTAGGTTTTATAAAATTGTTGACTTACCTCAAAATGTTCCTACTCTGAGAGATGAACCACAGGACGTTTGGATATCTGGAAACGAATCTAGTATTAAAGGTTGGGTTAGCAGCAGAGATGACTGTCTCCCCCTCCTCTTGTTGAAAGGGGACCCTGTTCGGTTCTGCCCCTTTGTATGTCTGCTGTCTGCAGGCCTGGGTTCTGTTCCAGGCTATAGTCTCTTGTAGTCCCAGGCTTTTGTTCAAAATTATCTCCCTACTGCAGTCCTGTTGGCTGCAACCTGCACACACTATATCCATTTTGAATATTTTTAACTTCCATCATGGTAAAATCATCACTAAGAGAAACTTATAGTTTTTTTTTTTTTTTTTTAAACACGTTTAGTCTCGAGGTGGCCTTTTTTGTATGTCATCAGTTGTAGGGGTTCTGTTCAGCTAGACTTCAGGTGACTCCCAATGATATAGCTGCCGGTAGTTTAGTTATAATTTTGATGTGGTCGTGAGAGAAGGTGAGCACAACATTTACCTATTCCACCCACCATCTTCACCAGACTATTTTTTCTCTAGTTGTTGTTTTTTTAAAAGCGATTATCAAAGCACATTTGTTAAACTTGATTTCCCAGTAGAGAAACTTTAATTTTACTATTGGCCAAAAGCATCTATCACATCAGCAACTTTCATTTATGTTCTTAAAAAGTATCATTAGATATGGAAACTGTGTCTAAGAAGGAATCTCTAGGAAATTGAGTTTAACTCTGTGGTGGATATGGTTTGTACCTGGTCCAGACACCCTTTCCTAGCTGAGGACGCACTAATTCTCCGGCTTTATGTTGCACTGTGAGTTGCATTTATATGTGTAACAGGCACTTACATTTACCAGAATTTTAAACACATTTAGTACTTAAGGAATATTTCTTAATATTAATATTATTTACTATTTTTATACTTGTCTTTTTATCCTGTAATGTCTTTACAATTGCAGGTAAATGATATCATCTATAGCAAAGATAACAATAATTATTTAAAAGTAACGAGCAATATTTATCAAGCATTACTTGGTGCCAAGAGTTTTCCATGCTTGGTCTCATTAAGTAGTAAGTACACAGGTAGAAATTTTCTCCATTCCACAGACAAGAAAACTAAAGTTCAGAGACATTAAGAACTGGCCTAAGTTAACAGTGGATGGTTGAGCAGGGGTTCCCTTTCATGCAGTAGGATGCAGGCTCATAGTCTTGCACAATCCTTGGTTGGCATCACTTAAAATGTAATGTGGGGTGTCAGAGGTCAGCATTTGGAAAGATATTCAACAAAAAATAGTGGTGGCGGTGGGGTTATTATGTTCACACACACACACGCACGCACACACAGAACAATGCAATCTATTAATCAGTAAAGTTTTTCACTTTCAAAGAACATGAGAACAATTTTTTTTTTTAGATCCAAAGAAGCAGTTCTCAAAGTGTGGTCTGTGGACTCCTGAGGATCCCAGCGGCCCTTTCAAGGGGCGTGTGAGCTCAAAATTATTTATAAAACAATATTGTGAGGTAACAACTATTTTCATATTACTAAGACTCATTTTCTCACAAGTGTGCTCACAGTCGAATTTTCCAGTGACTGCATGACATGGGATATTGCAACAGATTGAATGCAGAAGCAGATATAAGAATGTGGCTGTCTTATGTTAAGTCTAATATTAAAGAGCTCTGCAAAGATGGCAAAACTCTTCTAAAATATTTTTTTTTGGAAATTGTAATTTTTCATAAAGATCTTTTATTTGTTACTATATGAGGTTTTAATATTTTTATTTTTAAATGAATTAAACAAGTATTTTTAAAAATTGTTTTAAATTCTAACATAGTAAATATTGACAGAACCCATATAAACAAAGCTTTCAGAGGTACTCAATACATTTTAAATTTTAGTCCTGAGACCAAAGAATTTGAAAACCTTTGTTCTGTAAATCAGTTATGGAATACTATTATAGACTCAATTATTGAATATCTTCATCTTTCAGAACTTTTTGAACATGCATGTCAAAGTGGAAATGAACTTGGATGATTTAGCACTGCAGCTCTGAGAGTTTAGCTAATGTTAATTACCATATCATGAAATCACAAGACATTGTTCCCTCACACTTTCCCACTCACGGAGATCTGAATAATGTATCTAGTAGTGAAACCTGTCGGCAAGGCTACGGGGAACTAATATTTCCTTACTGCCCAAAAGAATGAACAACAAATTACCACAGAACCTGTTGCCTCAAAAATATAGACCTGTGTGACTTTTCAACTACCATAGCACTCATTTTGATTTTCAACAACTGCTTCCACACAAAAAACACTGTAATCACTGTTGCAAGATCATGCCCTTTTTCCACCAACAAAAATTTGCAGATATATTGTTAAAGGTGTCTATTTAAGAGGCAGAAAGGGCTTTGCACTATTTATCTTCTGTGAGTCAAGTTCTTATTTCTATCTTCATATTCACTCTTTTCCTCTGCTTCTGAACCCCATGACTCCTCCCAAAAAGTCTTTGGTCTTTATTTTTTTTAAGTACAACAAATAACACACAAAATAGAGAATAAAGCAGACACTTTAATACTGAGAGAACCACTTGTAATCAATACACCATGTATAAAGTGATTAAAATTTTCAACTTAAGATGGGTTTTTAATTGGTGTCAGTTCTATTACAATGAGCTGACAGAGAGCCATTAAAACTCTAATAACATGTGACGATAAAAAAAACTATATAAGAATTCTCTTCTATAATAATCAGAAATATGATAATAGGCCAGCAGTATCCAGGTAAGTGAAGAAACTTCTAAGAACTAATGTACTGTGTTCATCCTTCAGACACCTACTTACCTGGCACCTATTGAGGTACTAGCTGCAGAGAATATGAACAGGAGGAGACGTTTCCTGCTTTGAGGCTCACAACTGACCAAAGACGATAACACCTTCATAGCTGACTATAATGCAATATGTTAAGTGCCATAAAGGCTTTTGAAAATTGTGCTCTGAGAAGAATAGGGTAGGAAGTGATGATGGACAAGTGGGATTTAACTGGACTGGTGGGGTTAGTGAGGTAGTTTCAGGTATAGGCCCCATGTGGGCCAGCAAAGTGTTTGTTGTCCCCTTGCAAAAGTAGTGGCATGGTCACACACACAGAACGGTATGCTTGTATACATGTGTATGTGCATGCAGAAGGTGGAGTTGAGGCGGAGGTGAGGCTAGAAAGGCACAGTCACCATGTAGAGGAACAGCACAGATAAATTGGACCTGAGTTGCAACTTACCCAGAGAGATTAATTTCCTGAGTACCCAGAGGACCTCATCTAGCATCTCATCTATAAGACAATTCCCCTACAAGGATACCAAGACTCTCACTACAAGCAAGGGCCCAATGTCTGATTTAAAAATAATGCTCTTGTAGCTTTGCCTATTAAGAATTTATACCACCATAGGCCATTCAATAAACAGAAAAGCTTTTTGAAAAAAGTCAATATCAAACTTAAAATTATTTACAATCTAAACTTTTTATTACAGTATGCCCACAAAGTAATATATGATCTAATGTAATCTATAAAAATCATATTACATAATCACATACTCATTTTTGAAAGTCAGTTCTCAGGATACAAAACTAGGTAACTAAAAGAAAGATAGTTTTAGAAATAAGTGTATTCTATTTGATTAATATTTCTATTTGAGACTGGACTACTTTTTGGGATGTTGTAACAACTTAGTTGTAAGCATAAGGTCATCCAGTTTTATTAAAACAGGCTAATATATGTTTTGTGCCTGAGTGACTTGCATGTAAGTGTGTGAGTAAATTATAATCTAAAGTCATGTTATTCTTCAACTTTTATGGAGAATTCTCACAAAACTATTATAAGAATTCAACTGCATATTCTAAAAGAAAGTTCGTCCTTTTTTTTTTTTTTTTGAATATGGAATTTCAGTTTATTTGGCAGCAGCCAGAGTCCCAAGTTTAATGATTGCTGGTTAAAATTGTTCTCTTTTTCCTTGTTTTTGATTTGTTGCAAAATTATCAAAACTATGTCGGCATGGACAGCATTTCTCACCCTGAATGTTTTTAAATTTTCAATATTTTTTGTGTGTCATGTGTGTTATTGGAAACAGACTTTTGCCTCTAAAAAAAAAAACAGAGAAAAAGATTATGTTTGCATTTTCTTTGTTCAAGGTGTTTATTGCATCTCAGAGGGCGTACATGCACTGGGTTTTTAAACTGAAATACAAAGAAAGCCATTTTGAAATTGATTTTAGGTAATTTTTCCCCATTACAGTGTATGTTATCCCCACAGTAAATTCAGATACAACCACTTTTAAATGGTACCATACATCTATTAAATAATTTGAAAAATAGGCAAACACCTTTCCAACCCAATATGCTTTTAACGAAGAGCTGCCAAGCCACGAGCAACACTGATCAACAGTGACCTCATTTATGCGTCAAAATCTTAAGCCAAGCCATCAGCACAGACAGTATGACGACAAATTAAAAATTAAAGAATACAGTATGTACAGTAAAGGATACAATTCTCTGAATCAGTTTAAGTTCTAATCACAATGGTACAACAAAACCTACTTTTGAGTTCAGTTGAGGGATGGAAGAACACTAGTCTACAGAACACACAAAGAAATACTAACTTAACAAGGTGTACATAAAATCCACAATAAAATAAAAATATTTGCAGTAATCTTTAAATTACAGATATATCTTGGGGTGCCTTCATAATATCACTTGAATAGCACATTTGTAATTGCATTTGCACGGACATGATAGAAATGAACCCTTTATTTTTCAGTGCATTTAATCAAGAATGAATAAATAGGTCAATTTAGATGCAAAACTTGTCAAATATAATTAAAATATATATTTTAATATAGCAGTGATTAAATATGGAATTCTTTCCATATTATTATTTTTTTCATTCTTGATAAGGTAGCTTCAAGGAGAAATATTTATTATGGACGTTAACCTTTATATTTTTTCAAAATAAAATTTCTTAACATATACAGTGCCACAAAAATAAACATTTCTCACAACAGTTGAAGTTCCTGTGATTGGAAAAATGTACTCCACACTGAAAAAAGTTTTGTATATTTAAGTGTTTTCCTTACTATTTGATAGTATCACACTATGTTTGTAACAGAGATACAGAAGAAAAGAGAATTTACGGGGAGAGTTTAGGCTTGTCCAAAAGTTATATATACATTGAAACCTTCAAAAACACAGACACGTCTTTCCAAATGGCTCACCACACAACAGCTGCACCACCCACCCACGGGTGAGGCCCAGGAAAGCACTAAAGGCCTCGGAAACACCCATTCATTGTTTACATCGTACAACACACAAATAACCCAAATACACTACAATTTTGAGAGTAGGGATAACAGCTAAGGTAGTACACATTCCTAATGTTCACTTTCACAGCTGTGCTACACATTTTGGAAGAGAAGTTATGAGTAAGCATTGGGTTTGGTACTGGTGGCTCACTTTGTAACTCTGAGCATCAATCTTATTTGAAGTCTCCAAACTCATTATTTTTTTTTCCTATTCAAGTCACAAAAATTGCAGCTGTAAAGATAAAATGCACTGAATTAAAAAACAATATTACACACTCCTCAAATGTTTTACCTCCCTTGCAGTTTTACTTCATAGTTAGTATGAAAAATCTTTACACAAAAGGTTTCTAAATTACCAAATTCACATTTATATACTTTTCACAATTCTTTAAAACAAGCTTGAAATTTCAGTCAGGAAAAAATTTTAAATACCTTTTAAAGTATAATTTTGTTTTAGAAAAAAGTTATATCGCAAAATTTTGAAATTTGGATACTTAAAAATCTTAGTTTCAGTTAAGGATTCAGTTTCAATTAAGAACAGCTAACCTTTATAAAAGGGCAGTGAAAAAAAAAAAGAAATACCAGTGACTTTTATTATTATTATTATTATCACCACCATCATCATCATTATCTTATTTTATTTTTTTTAGTTACGGTGTTTAATGAGTCACCAAACAGTTGAACAATGACGGAATGGAAGGGGAGGGAGATATTCCTCATTCAGCGCCCTCACTTACCTCCTTGGCTAATCCAACCTTCGACAGTCATCTTTGCCAAGAAACCTTTCCTGGGGTCTTAAGGCTAAGCCCTGTGGGTAACCTTTCTTCACAAAATAGTGTGTGTCTCGTTCTCAAGTGTGAATCTTTGAGACAAACAGGGATTGTCTCAGGATCTGTTTTGGGTACTTGTCAGCATTCCTGGCATATGATGAGTACAATATTTACTGAATAAGTGGCAGATAAAAGGTTACTCTATGCAGTGTCCTTGGTCACTCCTCAAACATAAATTGCTAAAATAAGTGCTCATTGTCTTACTTATGCCTATATCAGTGCAATCCAACCCAAAGTGGAATATAAAAATTAAGCACAAGGAGCAATTACTTGGCTGAGATGTCAGTCTTAAAATGACAAATTGTTAATCTTGTATGAGAAAAAAAATCATAAAGCAGGAATTCAAAAAATCTTAGTATGCATGAGAGAAATTTTAAAAACAAATAGCTACAGATGTATAATAAAAATAACACTGGACAGTGGTCCAAAAACTTTGACGCTCTTACAGCTCTTCCTGCGACCTTGGTCTAATCACTCAATGCCAAGGATCAGTCCCTTTAGCTGTGAAATGAAGACCAAGTATCTGGCTAGTTTATCTCACAGTATTTGATCTCTTACAGAGATGATCAGAGAAGTTTAATGACTGAGAAGTGGATAGGAAAAGTACTGTGTAAGTGAAAAGCAGCATTACTGTTCATCCACATTCAGCAAGTATTTGTTGAGAACCTACCCACTGTGTTAGGTGCTGGGTTAACAGTAAACCTTTTCCTTCATCAGTTTCCTTTCATAAGTTCACTGTTAATCATTTCATAAATTATATTAGAATTTAAAAATAGAATGTTAAAATTTAAAGTTCTGCTTAAATGCAGAAAAGCGAAGGGTAATAACCTAACCTTTATTTGATGAGGCCAAAAAAAGGATAAAAAAGTAAAAATACAATATATAGCCTAATATATTCTCAGATGCTTTCTAAATACACTATTTAAATGTTACCTTTCTATAAATTCCAGTCATTGTGTAAAGTGGCAATTTTCTAACTTACCAAGTAGCCTGGGCAACTTTTTGCTTCATCAGTATAACCTCTGTACTTTCTAGTGTAAGGACAATTTGGAGGTTTCTCTACCTCTTTGTTTTATAAATTGAGATAAAAAAATTCATTGATAATTCATTGATAGCTTTTAATATCGATTTAAAAAGTATAAATACTCAAATTATTTTTATTATTATTGTTATTTACATGTATTCAAAACACAGAAGTACAAATATCATACCTGAAATAGCTAAGCATTGCATAGGTCATTATTACAAGCCCGCAGGAAAAGCTCAATATTAGATACCTTAAATTGTTTACAAGAAATCCTTGATGTTAAGATCCGCTAATGGGTCCTTTGCTGGAGGTTTCTTGGGACTCTGAGTGGCAGGTGTAGGGCTTGGAGAAAGCTAATGGGGGAAAGCCAGCCCAAGAGAGCAGAAACAGAAAGCAAACAGATAGATGAGCATTAGACAGAGAACATACCACAGAAAACTAACATGCAGAAGATTAGATGGCTAAAGGTTTACAAAATCTACTTTGTTCTACTTAGTCACAGTGTTGTGTTTAATTCTGGATTTGTAAAATAGACTTCTAATGATCCTTGGCTTTCTTGAAATTCTCTGACAACAGATACAGCCAAAGTAAAATTTGAGGACTCTGGTAGAACAACATGGACATGAGTTAGAGAAGATGTGAAAGACTAGTCACGTAAAGATATTATGAATATATAGTAAATAAAACAATAAATTTTTCTATACAAAAGCATTTTGACTTTGAGTTATTATTACTACTAAACTAATAAAGAAATTTAAATGAATTTTCTTCTAGTGAGAGTGAGTTTGAAAGAAAAATGGAGAGTTTTCAGAAAGCCACCCAAGAAATTAATATAATTGGCTAAATATACTGTGATTTCATATAAAGTATTTTAAGTGAAAGCCAGTCAAGTTTGGGGCACTGTCTGTTTCAGATGAGCAAACAGTTTCCTAGTTGTGAATGTCATTAAATTATAATATTGCCTGTCTAGCTTGCAAGAAAGGCTAATTATTAAATACTACAGGAAAGAATCATACCAAATTGCAGCAAAAGCAACAAAGAATTGATTTACCTTGTGTCCATTTAATTAATACCTAAATTATCTCATCATGTGACAGAAATAAATTCTAGGAATAGGCTTTTGCAGGAACATTAGGATACAAAGCCTTGAGAAAGGTCATGTAATCTACACAGAGTAATAACCGACATTTATCCTTTGAGTCTAATTAATCTCCTATGCTTGTGACATGATGGAATTCTTAATAATCTGGGATTGTGGGGCAGAGATGTATGTTTTTACTGGTTCGGAAAACAGAGCTCCAGAAGTAAGAATTTTCAGATTTGTTCTTATGTCCAGAAACTACTGATGATTGAAGAACCTATCAAATTCTCATTTTTAAAACTTGATTCATACTTCATAGAAAGATCAGAAAAAAAAGAAGTATAAGGGTTGACCTTGTTTGGAAGATAAGAAACTCAAAGACTGGTTCATAGTTAATAATTGGATGAGATGACAACAACATGCGAGGAATAATGGAATACTCCAGGTGTCAGTAATGAAAAGCTGTTTTGTTTTTCGAAGCTACGAAGTTATGTTTGTTTTATTATCTAGTATAATCAGCTATGCTTCTTCTCTGATTTAGGATATATGATCTAAAAATTATAAAAATATGGCATAACATTGCCTAAATTACTATAAATTCGATGAAATGATTAAAGCACTCTGTTTTCATCATATCTATTTTTCATTTTCATTTGAGTTAAGTAAATAAATTGATGCTATGTAACACTGGCATTATTCAAGAAAATTACCTTAAATAATAAAACTATATTAATTTATTTCTAAAGTTTTCAGCATGCCAAATACAATAGGATTTAAAAAATCTCGGTAACATTCTTCCAAGTTCATAAACATAGAAAAATCTTTCCTTTTTTCAAAAAGGTGGTAAATATTCATGGATATATCAACCATCAAGGAAATATTCGTGATAACTGAGATCCTTCTTAGAATTAAAATATATCTGTACTAAATATAACTCCAACTATTATACCTCATACTTTCTTTACTCTCCCCACAAACAACTCAAGGCAGGGTTCATTAGTCTCAGAGCAGAATGGAAAATTTCTCATGAAGACAGTGCTGTGGTTATGGTATCATCAAAGGCCAGGATTTCTCACATCCTAAATTTATCTCTTTGAATACCTACCATTCCCTCTCCTGGTCACTGTGGCTTTTGAGGGGTTAAAACGTTAAAGTAAAGAAGTTGAAAGCAAATTTTGGGAAGAGCTAAAGAATGGATTTAGAGATGATTCAAAGAAGCAAAGGGGATTCATGTACACTCAGAAAGTACACAGTAGGAATCATATGGATAAGACAATATAAATACTCATTTGGTAAGCTAAACATATAAAAGTAAACCATTTAGTGATATAGTTAAAATGTATCTGAGTTGTTTGTTTTGGTTTCTGAGCATGGTGTTTCCAAAGTTATAACTTGGTGTTCTGATTCTATCCAAGTCAACTTCTCATGGTGAAATCTCTTTGGTTCCACTCTGGCCAGGCAATGAATCAAGGACGGTTGACACATGACTATCATTAGCATGACTATCACTATTAGCAGCAAAAACACGTATATTTTTTGTTTTACAGTTCAGCAAAGTATATATATTTTAGAATCTCTGTAAATGAAGGTAGCATACCGTATGGTAAGAAATTTGGCCTCACCTAAAGAGAAGTTTGACCTTTGTCTTGGATCCTTTGTCCTAAACTTCTGGAATTTCTCGAATGATAGGAATATCTTTGTTATTCAGAGTGGCTTCTTGAAAGCAAACCTGATATTTTATGCTAACAAGATAACTTAGAGTGGGGGCAAGCCATGACACAAAGACCAATCATGTGATTAGAGAGATGGGTTCTCAGGCCACATGATATCTGCCTGACTGCAGAGAGGGACAGAGGCTGGAGACTGAGTTCAATCACATTGGCAATAATTCAATCAATCATTCCTATACAATGAAACTTCAATAAAAACTCTGCACACTGAAGCTCAGGTACACTTTCGGCATTGGCGATATTGCATGCATATTGTCACACACTGACGACAGGTAGGTAACACGTCCCTGGGGACAAAGAAGCTTCATGCTTGGAACCCTCCCAGAATTCGCCCTATGCATCTCTTCTTCTGGCTGGATCTAATTTGTATCCTATCACTATAATAAAACCGTAGTTGTCAAGTTAACGCTTTCCTGAGTTCTGAGAGTCATTCTAAAAAGTTGTCTAATCTGAGAGTGGTCCTGGGAACCCTCAAATTTGTAGACAGCTGATGTGAAGTGAGGGTGGCCCATAGGACTCCTAAACGTGTGGCTGGTGTCTATAAAGTAAGGGTAATCTTATGGGGACTGCTCCCTCAGACTCTGCAGTTTTGCAAACTCATTGCAGTTAGTGTCACAAGTCTTAAGCAAACTTGACAGGCTGAATGTGGTTAACTCTGGGAACACATAATAAAACTGTAGATCAGAAGAACTCATTTTTCTGGAATAAATGCATAGATACTTTAAATGCCAGTTATTCTCAGGAACAATTCTGAATTAAGTAGAGAGGAATAAAAGGACCTTAGAACAGTTAGTTATTTCTGCCATTTTCCTCCAAACCTCACACTATTCCTAATCTGTCTTCCATGTTCCTTTTACTTCTGAAGCAACAGATATGAGGATTAAATTAAATAAAAACACTTTTAAACAGTTTTCCACATGACAGTTTCATACTTATAAATTACTGTCATTATTTTGTGGACATATAAGAAACTGACCTGTGTGCCAGGTACAGCTGCAGCTCCAAAGGGTGGCCTCATCATGGGCTGTGCAAACATGACTGGCTGCTGAGGCATCATGGGCATGCCCGTCCCAGCAGGAGGCTGAAAAAAGAAAAGTGGTTCACAGCATGAATGGAATCCACTGTGGCAATGCCCCGACATTTATGTCTTTCGTATGCTTCTGAAAGTTTTTGAGGAATCTAGGTCCATGAGAAAGTAAATTCTATAATTTTGAACAATGGGTGCTATGAGGCTGCCAAGTGGCAGACAATCACTGAGGTGTGGTATAAGCCTGGCTGGCCACACGGCATCCTCATCCCAACCAGGCTTTATTGTTGTTTATTTGTCTTCTGTAAACATAACTTTTGAAGCGATAAAAACTTGTTTCTTTATGGAAGATGGCCCTAAAATTTGCTGGTGATTAAAGTGATAAGTGAAAAGTTCTCGTATAGTGATTAAGAAGTGCTTTTGATGACTGAGATATGAATATGTTTGATAGATATTACTCTAAAAAAACAACATAACAATGTACTATCAATATCACTCTGATGGAAATAATCTTAAGTATTTTATATGAAACTTTATCATGTCATGTGTAGACTACCAATGTCTAAAGCAGATGACTTAACTTTTTAAGTTTTACTTTGCTGCAGTTTGGGAAGAATTATATTCTACAGGAGTATTTGTTAATCTGGAATTTAGCAAAGGCCTTAGAAATGTCAATTACAATTTTTAGCATAGGTCGTCACTCACCATTCCAAATCCTGCTCCCGGCTGTCCAACAGATGGGGCCCCGGCAACAGGAGGAACTGAACTGGTCGGAGGCACAGTTCCTTGCTACCATAAAAAACACAAAATATACACACACACACAAAACAATAACAAAGAAAAAGAGCCAACATAATTTAAAAATGACACAATATAATTTTAAAATGCATGCCTCTTAGGTATGTGTGGATATGTAAAGAAATCTCAAATTTCAATTTTAAACTTAAAAATGGCTCTAGCACCATGCCAATTATATAAACAAAGTTATTAACGTGATGGTCACTATTGTAGTGCTATTTGGGCTCACTGCCAGGCAATTACCCACAGCACTGGATTTCCTTTCTACCACCTTATATATCTCTCCCCCACCCTCACTATAAATGAGTCAAATTTCTCTAAGCTTGTCTTTATTCTGTCATTTTATCCTCTGGGAGGTAGTGGGTTAGACATTTGAGGAATGTGTTTTCATTTACATTTTCAATGTTTGGTTTTCACCATCCCCCCCCATTTAAAAATTATTCTTTTCTGAGTTATACTTGCTTCTTTCTGACTTTTGACTCATGTACATTTACACAATGGCCAAAATTAATTCTCAGTTTTAGAATGCATTTAAAAGAATGCACATAGTATAGCACACATATCTCGTTTTGGGTATAAGTCTAATAGTTTTCAGTCATACACCAAAACCCTGTAATAGTTCCCTTATATTTAAAATTAACCCCATTGCAATGCCTTAAATTTAAGTTAATCATTAGAGCAAAGTCCTAAATTAAAAAAGAAAATATTACAGTGATGTCAGCAAAAATGGTTAAATAAAGAACAGCCCTTATTTTTCCATAAAAATAATGGAAAAATAGGCACAACTCATAATCAACAATTTGGAACTCTGAAAATTAAGTAATAGCTTTCAGCAACCTAGAAAATACTTCTTCAATAAAATCAGCCAAATCTTGGTAAGAATAGTGAGCTTTGAGGCATTTTAACTTACCCTAGTTCCAGCCACTGTTTTTCAGCTTAGCTGTAGTCTTGAAAATAACAGCGCACATTCCCAGTAATAGTACCAGAGGGACTATTTATTACTTGTTTTGTCTTGTCTGGGTGGCTACCTGGAAAGACTGGCTCAAAAGGCTCACCAAACTGGGAGTGCACCTACTGCTAAAGTTGTTACCTGAAACCATTTGTGGAAAATATTTACAGGTAAATGTTTTAGTTGTTGCTGTCTGAAGCAATGGATAACAGTCAGGGCAAAGAGTAGACTAAACAAAGAGCTTGGGAGGAAAGGTTGGAAAATGAGATGCTTTGGGGATTTAGGGTTTGAAAAGCTCAGACATACTCCTGGGAATTCAGAAGGCCATGCACATTCCCAGGGCTGTGCACATGCTCAGGAAAGACTTGAGAAGGCCTCTGGCTGATCTTGAGGCTTTGAACAAGCAGTAAGTGATCACTAAAGCAGGCTTGCAAACTGCCTGGTTAAATTTAAAGACATGCCCCAACACACACTCTGAGCCTCTGTGCAAAGGCTAGGAGATATTTTGAGTTCTAGGAGTTTAAGTAGTATCTATCTAATGACTGATTAGTTTACCACCTAGATAAAGGAACAGAAACTTCAGTGGTTACATTTGACAAAGAACACGGACTATAGAATTAGTTCAAAATGGTCACTAAACAAATAAACAAACAAGAAAAAAATCAAACAACTGTAAAAAGTACAACAACAAAAAGAGTAAAATCTGATATTGAGTTGCCACATTATAATACTCAAAATGTTGTGGTTTCAACAAAAAATTATGAGGCATACAAAGAAAAAAGAATATATAGCCCATACGCAGGAGAAAGATCTCAAATCAATAACTTAAAATTCCACACCTTAAGGAACTAGAAAAAAAGAACAAATTAAACTCAAAGTTAGCAGAGGAAGTAAATAATAAACATTAGAGTGGAGATAAATGAAACAGAGAATGAAAAAACAAAAGAGAAAATAGAAGAAACCGGTTCTCTGAAAAGATCAGTAAAATTTTCAGTAGACAAACTTTCAGTAGATGAACTAAAAAGAAAAGAGAGAAACTTAATGATCAAAATAAGAAAAAAGGTGGGACATTAATCCCAAACTTAGAGAAATAAAAATGATTGTAAGGAAATATTATGAGAAAGTACATGCTAAAACATTAAATAACGTAGACAAAACACTGAAATTCTTAGAAAGGCACAAACTACAAAAACTGACTCAAGAAGAAATAGAAAATCTAAATAGATGTACAACAAGTAAAGTGACTGAGTCAGTAATAAAAAGACTTCCATCATAGAAAAACCCAGAAACAGACGGCCTCACTGGTGAATTCTATTAAATAAATAAGGAAGAATTAATACTAATCCTTCTTAAGCTGTCTCTAAAAAAAGGACACTGCCTAATTATTCTTCAATGCCAGTGTTACCCTGACAACTATTATCTTGATACCTAAGTCAGACAAGGACATTACAAGAAAAGGAAACTCCAGATCAATATCTTTATGAACACTGATGCAAAAATTCTTAACAAAATACTAGCATACTAAATCCAGCATACTAAAAGAATTATATACCATTACCAAGTGAGATTTATCCCAGGAATGAAAGGTAAGCTCAACCAATGTAATATATCACAGTAATAGAATATAGGGAAAAAAACCCCACATGATCATCTCAGTAGATGCAGAAAAGGCATTTGACAAAACCCAATATCTTTTCACAACAAAACAAACAAACAAACAAACAACACTCAACAAAATAGGAACAGAAGGGAAATTCCTCGACCTGATAAAGGACATCTATAAAGAACCCATGGCTAATACTGTACTTAATGTTGAATGACTGAAAGCTTTCTCCTAAGAACAAGACAAGGATGTACTGAAAGTTCTAGTTAAGGGATTTAAGTAAGAAAAATAAATAAATAAGATCCAGATAAGAAAGGAAGGAAGAAATATGCTTATATGGTCAATCTACAACAAAGGAGGCAAGGATACACCATGTGATAAAGACGATCTCTTCAATAGGTGGTGCTGGGAAGACAGGACAGATACATGCAAAAAAAATAAAATTGGACCACTTCCTTACACCATGCACAAAAATAAACTCAAAATAGATTAAAGACTTAAATGTAAGACCTGAAACCATAAAACTCCTAGAAGAAAACATAAGCAGTAAAGTTTTGACATCACTCTTAGCAATATCTCTTTGGATATGTCTCCTTGGGCAATGGAAAAAAAGAAAAAAAGAAAAAGAAACCAAATGGGACTACATCAAACTAAAAAATTTTTCCACAGTAAAGAAAACCATCAACAAAATGAAAAGACAACCTACTGAATGAGAGAAGTTATCTGCCAATGATACATCCGATAAGGGGTTAACATCCAAAATATATAAGGAACTCATTAAACATAACAGCAAAAAATTGGGAGAAGAAATTAGAAATTGGCAGAAGACTTGAATAGGTATTTTATCAATAAGGACATACAGATGTCCAACAGATATATGAAAAGGTGCTCAACTTCACTAATCATCAGGGAAATGCAAATTAAAAACAAAATGTGATATCACTTCACACCTGTGATAATAGCTATCATTAATAAATCAACAAATAACAAGTACTGACAAGGATGTGGGGAAAAGGGAACCCTCATACACTGTTGGAGGGATTGTAAATTAGTACAGTAACTATGGAAAATAGTATAAAGATTCCTTGAAAAATTAAAAATAGAGCTGCTATATAATCCAGCAATTCCACTTCCGGGTTTTATCTGAAGAAAATAAAAACACTTACTAGTTATAGCCAAGATATGGAAGTAACCTAGATGTCCATCAATAGATGAGTGGATAAAAAAGATGTGATACATAGATGCAATGGAATATTATTCAGCAATAAAGTAAAATGAAATCTTGCTCTTTGTGACAACATAGATGGACCTAGAAGGTATTATGCTAAGTGAAATATATCAGAAAGAGAAAGACAAATAATGTATGCTTTCACTTATATGTGGACTCTAAAAACAAAACAAAACAAATGAATAAATAAAACAAAATGGAAACAGACCCATAGAAATAGAGAACAAACTGATGGTTGCCAAAGGGGAATGGGGGTGGGAGAATGAGAATAAAAATAAAAAAAGAAGAAATAAAACTATCTCTATTTGTAGATGACATGATCTTAGAATGCCCTAAGGATTCCATACACAAAAACTGTCGTAGTTAATAAGTTTGGCAAAGGTACAGGATACAAAATCAATACACGAAAACCGACGTAGACTTTACTGTATACTAGTGACACACTATAAATGCAATTACAGAAACAATTTCATTTATAATACTTTAAAAATAATAAAATACTTAGAAATAAATTTACTAAGAGAAGTATAAGACTTTTACCCTAACAACTATAAAATATTGTTGAAAGAAATTAAAGAAGACCTAGATAAATAGAAAGGTATCTGTGTGCATGGATTGGAAGATTTAATATTGTTAAAATGTAAATACTTCCCAAATTGCTTTACAGATTCAGTGCGATCTTTATCAAAATTTCAACTGCTTGTTTTGGAAAAACAGACAATCTGAATCTAAAATCCATACAGGAATGCAAGGAACCCAGAATAGCCAAAACAATCTTGAAAAAGAAGAACAAATTTGGAGGACTTGCACTCCCTGGTTTCAAAACTTACTACAAAGCTACATCAATCAAAACAGTGTAGTTCTGGCGTAAGGACAGATGTATAGATCAACCCAGCAGAATAAAGAGTTTGAAAATAATCCCATACATCTACGGTCAATTGTTTTTTGACAAGAATGTCAAGACCAATGACTGAAGAAAGAATACTCTTTTCAATAAATGGTTCTGGGAAAACTGAATTTCCATATGCAAAACAATGAATTTGGACCTCTATCTCATACCATATATAAAAATGAGCTTAAAATAGGTTGAAGATCTAATGTAAGAAATAAAACTGTACAATTCTTAGAAAGAAACATAGGTGTCAATCTTTAAAACCTTGGATTAGGCAATTGTTTCTTAAATATGACACCAAAAGCACAAACAACAAAAACAAATAAATTAAAGTTTATCAAAATTAAGAATTTTTGTGTATCAAAGAATACTATCAAGAAAATGAAAAGACAAATCCCAGAATGGGAGAAAATATTTGCAAACCATATATGTGATAAGCAACTAATATCCAGAATATATGAAGCTCTCTTAGAGCTCAACAATAAAAAGACAGCCCAATTATAAAATGGGCAAAGAATGTGAATAAATGTTTCTCAAAAAAAAAAAAAAAAAAGATGTACAAATGGCTAATCAGCGCATAAAAAGATCCTCAACATCATTAGTTATTAGGAAAATGTGTATCAAAATCACAATTGAAACCCTATGCTTTGCTGGTAGGAATGTAAAATGATGTAGCTATTGTGAAAAAGTTTGGCAGTTCCTCAAAACGCTCAATAGAGAGTCGCATGAACCAGCAATTCCATTCTTAGGAATATACCAAGAGAATTCAGGACATATATTCACTCAAAACCTTGTACACAAATATGCGAGTATTTTTCACAATAGCCAACAAGTGTAAACAACACAGATGTCCTTCAGTTGATGAATGTGCCATATCCAAACAATAAAATATTCAGCCACAATACTGAATTAAGTATTGATACATGCTACAACACGGATGAATCTTGCTTTCATAATAAAACATGCTAAGTGAAAGAAGCCAGGCACAAAAGGCTCCATAGTATAAGACTCTCTTTACATATCCAGAATAGGCATATCCATAGAAACAGAGTAAATTACTGGATGCTAGAGGCTATGGAGAGGAGAAATTGAGAGAGACCATGCTTCTTATTGGGTTTACGAAGATATTCTGGAATTAGATGATGATGATAGTTTTAAAACATCATAAATATACTAAAAATCAATGAACTGCACACTTTAAAACTGTGAAAATGGTGAATGATGTTATAAAGAGTTTTATCTCAAACGTTTTTTAAAAAGAAAGAAAATACTAAATGCTAGCAGAAATGCCACCACCAAATATGCCTCTTTGGCATAAACATTATTTTGAGTTGATTACTTTGAGAAACAGCAGATGCAGGTGAAGTTCTAAAAACAAAGGAGAGGTTAAAATTTTGTAAGGGTCATTTACATTTATCAAGGAAATCTCCATTTTTAAGGGTTTCAAGTTTTGCACCAGGAAGAGAAGGATGACTAAATCATGAGAATCTTAACAATGGAGAAGGCACTGAGTGAAATCTGCATAATAAATCTTACTTTTGTTTACCTTGCTTTTCCTGATACCTCCCCATAACTGGTCATCCCACACCTTTCTTTTGTCTTTAGCTTAAGATGGTATGTAGCCCGGTGGCTTAGGCCACCTCGTGGAGTTACTCATTTTTCCCTGGGTATCTCTCATGTATACATGAGGTACACAGATTAATAAACTTCCATTTTTCTCTTGTTAGTGTGTCTTTTATTACAGGAATCTCAGCCGAGAACTGAGAAGGGTAGATGGAAAGTTATTTTCCTCCCCCTACAAGTATTATATTTCAGATTCACTCTTTACTCATCATTTCAACGAGGTAGGTGGTAAGCTATTCACCAGACCCAGAATTGTATTATTTACTGAAGTTGCATCATTTATCAGAATTGTATTATACAATAATAATTATATTATTTACCAGAACTGTATCATTAGGACTTAAAGATATGGAAGAAAGGTTTTTATTAGTTATCAAAATAAAATGAGTTTATAGAAATTCCTGATCAAATACATGGGTCAAATAATGTAAAGAGTTTCTAAGTTAGTCATTTTGCTCAAATGGTAGATTAACTCAATAATTACTCTCCAAATATTATTTATCCTAAGGTCTTCTAATTGTTTTCTTTTTCAACACTCGCTTGAATATTTTATCTATAGGCATATAAAGATTAGTCATTTTTAGAGAGAGAATTGTGAAATCTGTGGCCTCCTGCAAAGTGCGCACAATTCTAAATTTCAAGTATTTTCTCAGTTTGTATGATAGAAACTTAACAGGTCTGATGTGCACTGGAAAACAGGAATAAGTAGCCCTGGAAACACGGGGCTATTGATGGCCACGATGATAGGGTCCTGACAGCAGACGTATTTCAAATATTCAAGTCCTGTTAAAGTTTCTAGATATAATTGGGGTTCTCTGATCTGAAAAATTTTATAGCTGCATGTCCAAGCAGCAATTTAGAAAAGTTCGAAACAAATTTAGAAAAGCAACTTTAGCTCTTGTCTGCTGATAAAAACTTTAAAAGGCAGCAAAAGGATCCTCACCCCCACTTCTGGCCCTTCATTTCCTACTCAAAGGTAAACCCCTACAGATTATCAGAAAAATTTATAAACACTGTTTTGCTGCTTGTGAAGAACAAGTCTCGGCTGTCTCTCTTCTTCTTCTTTTTGACTATTCTTAGAAAAAAGAACTCAAACATCTTAGGAACTGGAAAATGAAAAAGATGTTTTATGAGAACCATGGATGGAGGGAAGCCAGAGGCCTCTCAGACTGATTTCTGAGGTAGAGCAAAGCCAGCGCTTTGTTAGGGAAGAAGAGCTTTGCAGTAAACGGAGTAAATGGTGGTAAGTTTATACAGACCACATATAAGACTAAGTGAGATTGGATCTTTATTGATACAATCATTCTGCTTATGAGAGCCTTTATGTTGTTGCCTAAATGTTACGGAAAACAAACAAAAGAAATACAACTACATGTAACTCTCCCCTCCTCATAAGTTATTTCTGTTCTAATTTCTTTCCAGATCTGCTGTGGCTACTTCATGCTAAAGCCCGCTGTCTTTAACTTCCTGGAGTTTAAACACTAACAACTTAAAGGTTTCTGCCTCATAAATAAACATAAGGAGTTTTGAGGTTATAAAAAATGAGAACATTCATCTCATTCTCAGTGACGATGCCTGGTGCCCGCCAACCAGATAAACGGCTGTCTTGTTGCCCTGAAGAAGCAAACAGTTGCTAATTAAGTATTTGACAAATTCTTAACCTATGTGGGTAAAGTCTTGAAACTCTAAGGTTAAAATCTTGACCTCAGGGGAAGTGATGGTCAAGGAAAGTCTCCAATTTAATACTATTTTTAAAGCGCTTCTCTCTTGTTCCCTTTCTTTGTCAGCAACCTCGTTATTTAGCAAACTCTCCCATAAACCTGGGCAAACGCTGTCTTGGTGGCTCCATTCACAGTGACCCCCAGTTGTGTAAATTCTACCTGAGAATTTTCTTTCTTGTCTTCCTTTTCACTCTCACCTCAGGCTCTCAACCATTATTTTTTTTTAACTTACAATTGATCTGTCAGATATCAGTGTTCTCGCCATCCTTTCTCCTCTCTCCTTCATTCCATCTTAGACTCTGCTATCACCTTGACTGTTCTGAAAACTAACTTTTTAAAAACAATTAAAACTGTTATCCTGCTGATAAAAGCAATACCACTGAAATATAAACTTCTCAGAATAGCACACAAGTCCTTTTTGATTTTGTAGAGAATAGAATAGAAAAATTAATTCCTTTAATTTGAAAATACCATCTTCATGTAAGATTTAATATGAATATGTAGTATTAATAGTTTATAAGATCAATTCTAAAAAACCTTTCTCTTTCTTCAGGGATTTTATTTATATTTTTTGAATCGCTGTCCTTCTATCCCCAAGGAGATAGAGACTCTTAAACGTTTTTGTATCTAAGAATGAAATGCGGCCCCCTACGCCTGGAGTGCTACCTGCTTATGGTTTCAACATCAATCTGGGTCACCAGCCACAGGTAAATGCTTGGGGTTCCAGGGTAACAATTACACTCCCTTTCACTCTCAAATGAGACCTGGTTTGGACAATAAATTAAATGGTTGTCCTAGGCATAGGTTAGTTTAACAGAGAAATGTATTTTTTTTTTTTACTAAGTATCCTTCATAAAAATTAAAATGGAACTCTTTTATTTTACAGCTAAATACAAAAATGGTCTCTTAAGCGTTATTTTTAAATACTGCAAAGAAAGATTTACAGAGATAAATACTTAGATACAGGAGGCAATTTCTTCATTGTGATGAGTTAGACATCACTTCTTAAAATTAAGTTCCTTCAGACTTTGAACTCACCAAAGGTAGAAATTATTAGTCCTTGAATTTCCTGCTCTCTTACTAATACCATGGGCTGGGGTGGGGTTACCGGAGGAAGTGGGTGTTGAAAACCCAAGTCTGAGCACAGAATGCATTTTTCTATAGAAACTATAGCATAAACTGTAATTCAATTAATACTGTTAGTTCTGTTTAGTGATAAATTTTGGTTCAAAAGGCATTTTTCAGATTGGTTTGGTTCAAACTTGTTTTTATTTATAGAACTGTTTATATATAAAAACATTACTATTTATAAAATTCTTTAATATGTCCTAAATTCTAAAACCCGAATATTTAAATTAATTTCTGGAACATAATATTGTTAATGAAGTCTATCTAAAATGTTTCTATTCTAATTTACATTAATTTGCTTCAATGCATATTTGGTTGGGATTGGTGGGTGATGATTAGGCATTAATTCAGGTAACAAGGAGAGGATGGCATCAAGAAAGCTTTTGAGATGGGTGTGATTTAGACAGGTGAAGGTGGTAAGCAAAGGTGAAAAATTATGCGTGAGCTTGGGAAACAGTGACGACCCTACTTTTGCTAAATATGGGGCGTACATAGAAAAATAGTAAGTTTTGCTATTCTGGTAACATCCTTTTTGTGGTGGCAAATTTCACAAAATATTAATTAGTTTTCATTTCCAGTGATATGCTGTTTCACAGAGTGCACGGTGGTATTAATATATTAATAGAAATTTAATAAACAGAAAATAAAACCTATTTAAATTTTATAGAAAAGATGGTGTTAGTTTTGATTTTTAAAAATGGTGAGCAGAATTAATAGGGTTTTAAAAGAAAAGTTCACTTACACAATAGAAAACTGCCCAACCTTTCTGGTAAGAAAAAAATGTTTTCATTACTTATTAAGACAATCGGGAAGTTTGGGCAAGAAATGTAATAAAATATAGATAATGATCAATTACATTAAAAGCTTTTGAAAAATTATTTCCATCATTGTACAAATATAGAACTAATAAGTCAAGAAGCATAAATACTATTTTGCAATAATTAAAATAAAAAATAGGTCATAACCTTTATTAAATATAAAGTCAATAAAATTTACATTTTGGTAAATATTGAATCTTGTTTAAATTTCTTCAATGTAGATGAAGAAGTAGTGTCAGCAGCAAAATTAAACAAAATGTACCCTGCTCTATACACCTGGAAACTGGCAAAGTCCCTGCACTGCCCTGGCCTCTGATGGCTACATACCAAAGGTGCACTTGGTGGGACGCTTGCTGACCAGGTCGCTGGGGCTACTTTTGGCTGCCAGTTGGCTCCACCAGTCAACTTTTTCTCTCCAGCATTCCACTGAAGATCTCCCCTAAAATCAAGCATGCAAAACAAACAAACAAACAAAAACACAAAAACACACTAATCAGAAAAGAATGGTGTGTGGCTCTTTAGATGCTTTTATTTGAGGCTAGAAGCAGTCTGTTTGAGTCAAATGATAATAAAGAGAACAGGTTAAAATTGATAGAAGAGTCTTACCATATTGTATCTAAGAGAGCTTAAAAACATTGACGAAAAATAATTTAGAGTTTGAACCTCAATGGTAATAGGGATTTTCTACCACTTTTAATAGAAAAATATGCCACAAAATTCAAGTGAATTCCTCACCGGTTACAAAAAATTCCAACTAAGTATATCATAAATACTGTATACGTATACTTTATTGAATTTAAGATGCATCCATGATGACACTTACTGGATCTTGGAGAGTTTCACACAACTACATCATGACTACAACCTACTTTACAGCGATCGTGAAATACCATCTTTGTAACATGGATCCCAATTTCAGACATTGAAATAATCATCTAAAAAAAGGGTATACTGTTTAGCATTCTTACTATCCTTCCTTAAAATTGATCCTCCATGAGAGACTTTAAAAAAAAATCAATGTTAGCTAGGAATATTGTAATGAGTCTATAATTTAAAGTTATTAAAGTATTCAAATCAAAATTCTCCAATATTTCTAGATATAACTTAGTAACAATCCTGGAGATTGAAATAGAGTATTCCTTTTCATTGCCAGAACCAATGGCTTGGAGTTTCCAGTAGAATAACAGCAAAAACAAAAACCCAGAATGAAATACAGACCAATTTTGAAATTACCTAGCTTGAGAATGAGTAATTACTCAAATGAGTACCATATTTGAAGTTCAAATAAGTACAAATACATTGTCACAAAGAAACCAGATAATTTCAAAACACTTACTTTTTGGATGTGGTACCAGAAATTCCAAGATCTATAAATGGATAAAAGAAAAAAGAATTTAAATCTCTATACTCAGCTTAAATGATATGACATTTAAAAGATCAAAGAATCAGAGATCAAGAAAAAGTCTGTATTTTTCCCAGGAATGATTGCATTCAGTTTTATAAAGGAGTAACTATGTTAGAAAACATTCACAAATCTAACATTTTCTTTTACTTCACGTTATACTTAAGGATCACATTTTAACGTTAACTGGTGTTCAGAAAAGAGTAAACACAGCAGGCTTGAGACTACTATCTTAGGAAGGCCTGTGTGGCTGGCATCTGGGAAGCTGGCTAGTAAACTGTTCTCTACACTGAGATAAAACCTTTCCTAATGACACGTTGGCTTACTGTGACTAAAAAATGACGTGGTTTATACTAAACACCTGCTTTCCTTTTGCAAGACTGAAATTTTGGAGTGCCTACGCCATCAGTATCCAATAAAAACCCTGGGTGCTGAGTCTCTAAAGGGCTTCCTTGGGCAGAAACATCACACGTGTTGCCACATTTTTATATGCTCTTCCCCCATGGGAAGGAGAGAGCATAAGGAACTCTGTGTGTGGATTCTTCCAGACTCTGCCTGTGTCTTTTCCCCCGATGATCCAGCTGTGTATCCTTACTATGCTGCTGTAATAAATCTCAGCTGTGAGTACAAAGATGTGCTGAGCCCCCTGAGTCCTTCTAGTGAATCTACGAATGTAAGGGTGGTCTTATTCTGCTCTAATCTCAGTTCATTTATTACTTTAGCAAATATTTGTTGAGCTCCTACATATGCCAGGCACCGTTCTAAGTACTTGGAATATGTTCCTGAAGGAAGAAACGCTAATCCTGGAGAACTTGCATTCTAATGGGACAAAATGGAAATAAAATAATAAAATTATAAAAAAGCAAATTATGTAGACTGCTAGAAAATGACATGGGAAGCCTATGGAAAAATGAAAAGGAAGAGCAGGGTAAGGGGGATCTGGTGGGGCAGTATGAGAGTGAGGGGCAGGCAGTATTAAACAGGATGCTCAGGGAGGCCCTCACAAAGGTGAGACTTGTGCAAAGCTCAGGAGAGATCCTGGGGAAGCGCTTCCTAGGCTGTCAACTGGTGCACTCTGCCTGATGGTAACTCTATGTTCGATGTTTTGAGAAACTGCCGAATTGCTTTCCACAGTAGCTGCCCAATGTAACATTCTCACCAGCAACGTTAGAGGGTTTCGATTTCTCTTAATCTTCATCAACACTGGTTATAATCTGTCTTTTTTATTACAGTCATCGCAAGGGGTGTGAAGTGATATGTCATTGTGGTCTTGATATACATTTCACAGGTGACTGATGTTGAACACCTTTTCATGTGCAAATTGGTCATATATTCTTTGGAGAAATGTCTATTTAAATCATTTAACTATTTTAAAATTGTGTTATTTGTCTATTTATTATTGAGTTGTAAGAGTTCTTTATTTATTCTGGATGCAAGTCCCTTATCAGATATATGTTTTCTCCCATTCTGTTGGTTGTTTTTCACTTTCTTGATGGTCTCATTTATAGCACAAAAGTTTTTAATTTTTATGTAGTCCTATTTATTTTTTCTATCATCACTTGTGCTTTTGATGTCATAGCTAAGAACATTATCTAATCAAAGGTCATAAAGATTTACTCACACATTTTCTTCTAATAGTTTCTTATAGTTTTGGCTACCACATTTAGCTCTATAATCCATTTTATATTAATTATTTTGAAGTAAGTAAGGAGTTTAACTGCACCCTTTTGCATGTGGCTATATTGTCTTAGCACCATTTGTTAAAAAGATGATTCTTTTCTCATTGAACTGTCTTGGCACCTTTGCTGAAAACTGACTGACTCTGCGTGTGTGTGTGTGTGTGTGTGTGTGTGTGTGTGTGTGTGTGTGTGTTATTTCTAGACTTTCATTCCATTCCATTGATGTATACACCTATCCCTATGCAGTACCACTTGTCTTAATTACTGTAGGTTTGTAGTAAGTTTTGAAATCATGAAGTACAAGGCTTACAAAGTTATTCTTTTTTTATTCAAGATGTTTTGGTTACTCTGGCTTCCTTGCATTTCCATACGAATTTTATATTCAGCTTGTCAGTTTCTGTAAAAAGATAAACTGGAATATTGATAGAGAATGTAGGTAAATTTTTTTCAATTTTGTAATATATTTTAATTAAAAATATTCACTTATTGGTCCCTACAATTTTGCCTTAACAAAAATATCATATAAATGTAATACTACAGTATATAAATTTTTTGTGTCTGGCTTCTTTCACTTAGCATAATGTATCTGAGATTCATCCATGCTGTTGTGTATATCAATAGTTCATTCCTTTTTATTTCTCAGTAGTATTCTATTGAATGAGTTTACCACCGTTTGTTTATATGTTCACCCAATGAAGGACATTTGGGTTGTTTCTGGTATTTTTGAATAGCACTGCTATATAGACACATGTACAGATTATTGTGTGAACATATGTTTTCATTTCTCTAGGATAAATACTTAGAAGTGGGTTTACTGAGTCATATAAGTCTAGGTTTAACTGTGAGAAACTGATTTCCAAAATGGCTATACCATTTTGAATTTCCACCAGCAAACTTTAAGAATTCCAGTTGCTCTACATCCTTGTAAGTATGTAGTATTATCAGTTTTATTTTTCTTTTTAAAACTTTAGTCTTTCAAATGGGTGTACAGTGAGGTGAGATTTCTAAAAAACATTGGTATATCATAAAATTCATACTTTTAAAGAGTAAAATTCAGTGCAAAAAGCATGTTCACAAGGTTGTGAAATCATTACCAAGTTCTAATTCCAAAACATTTTCATCATCCCTAATAGCATCCTCACATCTATTAGCAATCGTTCCCATTCCTTCCTGCCCCAAACCTTGGACTATTCCTAATCTAATTTTTTTCCTAAAGAGTCCCTACTCAGGACATTTCATATAAATGAAATTATATACTATGGAGTTTTTTTTGTGTTGTGATTCTTTCACTTATCAAAATATTTTCCAGGTTCATCTGTGTTGTAGATTGTATCTTTTACTTCTTTTTATGGCTGAATAATTAGATTTTATGGATATACCACATTTTATTTCTTCATTCATCAGTTGATGGACATTTGGGTTGTTTCTGCTTTTGGCTATTATGTCAATTGCTGCTGTAAATATCTGTGTATAAGTCATATGGACATATGCTTTCAATTCTCTTGGGTATACACCTAGGAGTGAAATTGCTGGGTCATACGGTAACTCTATGTTTAACTTTTGCAGAGCTGTAAAATTGTTTTCCAAAGTGTTTGCATCATTTTACATCTTTACCAGCAATGGCTGAAAGTTCTAATTTCTCTACATCCCAGCCAACTTTTGTTATTCCCTTTTTGATTACAGAGTTCCTAGCGAGTATGAAGTGGTCTGTCATTGTGGTTTTGATTTGCATTTCTCTGATGGTGAATGATGTTCAACATCTTTTCATATACTTACTGGCCACTTATATATCTTTTTTGGAGAAGCGTTTATTTAAATCCTTTGCCAATTTTTAAATTATTTGTCTTTTTATTATTCAATTATAAGAGTTCTCTGTATATTATTGATAATGAGTACTTTAGGAGATATATGATTTAGAAATATTTTTTCTCATGGGTTGGTTTTTTTTTTCACTTTTTCAATGGTATCATTTGTAACACAAAGTTTTTAATTTTGATGAATTCTTATTAATTTATCTTTTCTTTGATTGCATATTTGGTATTATACCTAAGAAGCCACTCCCTAACCTCAGATCATAAAGATTTACACCTGGGTTTTTTCCTGAGCGTTTTATAGTTTTAACTTTTATATTAAGATCTTTGGTTCACTTTGAATTGATTTTTGTGGATGGTATAAGGAAGAGGCCCAACCTCATCTTTTGCATGTGGCCATCCAGATGTCCTGGCACGTTTTTTGAAAAGACTGTCTTTTCCAACTTTGAATGGTCCCGGCACTCTTGTAGAAAAATTGTTTGATGAGGTATGTGAGGTTTATTTCTGCGCTCTTTATTCTATTGGTCTATCTTTATACCAGTACCATTTGTCCTGATTACTGTAGCTTTGTAGAAGTTTTGATATTGAAAAGTATTTCTTCTTTATCTGGATAGTTTGGTCATTCCTCTAGTGGATCAGCTTCCTTCAGCTGAGATAATTCTCGAGGTGGTTGGCCTCAGCAGCTAGAGTTAGAAATTCTTTATTTCTGAAGGAGGATTTGGGTGGTACATCATAGTGTCCAGCAAAAGCAATTACTACCGAAGACTATCTACCAGTAAGATGAAATTTTAGAGTAGGAAGAAATATTCAAATATTCTCTCCATGGGTGTCATCAAAGCATTGTCATGGATGCCCAGACCAAGGATGATAAATGGGAAACAAAAGTAAGTGCATAGGATAAAGCGTAGGGAAAAAAAACCTATATTAGTGAGTTGTTAAACTTTTGATATATCCTTGAGTAAAATAAAACGTAGGTATCTGTAAAGCTAAACCCATTCACCTTAATAAAAAAATCAAATTCAGAGTTCAAAGAAAAGGTCAATCTTTATTATAGCCGCCCTCATCTCCTAGGACTCTCTTCTCCACTTACCTAGCTCCAGACACTAGTTTCCTCGATGTTCCTTGACTGTGCCAGGCAATCTTCTGCCCCAATGCTTTTGTACTGGCTATCTCCTTTGCCTGAAAATATTCTCCTTCAGATATTCACATGGTTCATTTCTTTACCTTCGAAACTTTGCTGAAATTTTACCTCCTCAGCAAGTCCTACTCTTAGCTCACACTTGGTAGCACTTCTAGTCCCTCGTTGCCTGTCCTGCTTTTCCCCATGGCATTTGTGGCCTAGCATACTATAGAATTTATTTATCTGAAAACATTTAATGTTTGTTTCTGTCCTTCCTGAGCACCATAAGAATAGAAATTTATATCTGTTTTGTTCACTGATTTACCTCTAGAGCCTCGAAGAGTGCCTGGTACTCAATAAATATTTGTTGAGTGAATAACTGAAATTCACTTGGATACTCAATTGGCAAATATACTGCATCTAAATTACTCTATGTTCTCATTTCTGAAAGAAATGAAAAATTAAGTACATGTTATGCACAATGCACTTGGTTTCATATTTGTATATGCTCTCTAACTATTCCTTTGGCAATTTAGAGTAAAAATGACATGAGTACTGCTTGTGAGATAATGGCATAGTGACTGTTTATCTTCCAATGAACTGAACTGGGTAAAGCACTATGAATTTCTGTCTACTCCTCAATCTATTCACCTATAAGTGAATCCAGAAACAATACATACAAAAAAGACAGGGGAAAAATCACATAAGATTTAGTTAAAGAAAAGTGTATTACTCACTGCCTACTAAGCTGGCAAGAGATGAGTCAAGATCACTCCCAAGGGCTTTGCTTGCTGCCATTGCGGGACTGGGAGGTACCATTGAGATGGGTGCAGGCTGCCCAGCTGGTGCCATGGTTGGCATCAGAAGATCACCTAGACCATCAAACACTGGAAATCAAATAGACCAGGATCAGAAGAATTGAAAAAAAAAAAAGATCATATGGAAAACTAAAGGGAAACTGTCTTTTGAAAAAACTATGAAAACAAGTGAATATACAATCTTATATATAAAAAAAAAAAGGCATGTAATTCACACTTATTATGACTATGACACCAAAAAGAATGTCTTTATGTATGTCTACTCAAAGTATGGAAATACTAATGAACATGAACAAAGAAGGGGAAAAAAATCTATGTAATGTGCAGGAAAGTGCACAGACTCTGGAGTCAGAATTGAGCTCAAACTCAGCTACATGCCTAATGAGTGACTTTGAGAAAATCACTGTCTGAGATTTGCTCATCTGTAAATGTGGAGAGTACCACTAGTATATGGCTTTGTTGTAAAGATTAAATTAGATAATATATCATGTCTTTATTATAACGTTTGTACTATATAGGCACTCAGTAAGAAGTAGCTATGGTTACCCTTATTAAAAACTATCACTAAGACACATTTTTATTCAAAATGGTAGTGATATATCAAAGCCTAAAAATGATTTATTTTCAAATCCTACTATGCTTACTTTTAAAACAATTCTTAAATAAGAAAAGAAGGCTGAAATCTCCTAGTTACCTATGAAATCAAGGTCAGAATAAAACCTGATCTAATGGTCACTTCCTAGCAATAAGTATCTGAAAAATAGTTGATCATATTTCGGAAGTAAGAATTTTGATTTTTTTCCTCTCATTACAGCAATCAGTTTTGGTTCAAACTTTAAGGACATATTTAAAGTAAACACTATTTTAAGTAATAAGAATTCATGTCATTATTAATGGTTCCTGATTACCACATAACAAATTACTACGTGTTTAGTTCCTAGAATACAGAGAGGTCATTCAAAATGCAGACTCACAGGATTTCCATAAGTTATTGCTAATATCTTCTTATCCATGTCAAAAAAATTTGTGGTTGTTAATTTTTATCAAAAAACTATGCATATTTACCATAAACACTACTACACAATAAATCTAAGTTAAAAAAGCACAGCATTCAAATAGGCACTGGCAATAGAAGCAACCAAATTGTCAGGCAAGGGATATATTTAGGGTGTTTCTGAAACACATTTAATTGCCAAAAACTCACCAATTGAAAATTTGTAGTGAGGACCCAGCATGGGAAGAGTAGAATGGAAGAGAATACAAACAAAATGACAGCAGGATGAAAGGTTAAAAGGCAGGCAAAGAATACTATTTGTGTCTCAACTTCATAAAATCAAGGGCCATGCAAGCTTCAGAGGGTGTAAGCAACAGCAGGGGGAGTGTCCACACATTCAGATACTGTACAAAGATTCAGTACAAAGTACTTGTTTTTCCTTAATCATATCTAAACCATGTGCATGTAAGCTCATGCAAACAGATGGTGTGCATGTTTGTTAAGTTAGATTTCTGCTAAAAATTAAAAACAGAAACACAGAAAGTGATTACAGGTTATCCTTAAAGCTACCAAAATGTACTGAAAATATTTACTTAAGTTACTAAATGAGAGATTTACTGAACAGTTTTAAAACCAGGCCATCATTCAATATTGCATATACATTTCCTAATATCATACTAACCTTAGATGGTGTATTTTATAATCAGAATAAAAAGAATGTTAAAAATCACTGCCTCACCTGACGGATCAAAGGAGCTGCCACTAGAAGTTGAAGGCGTTGTTCCAAAAGCTGCCTCAAAATTGGGCTGTAGCAGGTTATTCTGAGCTGGAGTCACTGGTGATGGAGAAGGGGCCATGAAAGAACCCCCAAATCCTAGAAAAAAAGTGTCAGAAAAATGTAAGTAGAAACAATTAAACATGGGTAAAGGCCATAAAAATGGATCCAGAAAAAGTTATAAAAGACTGAAAAGGAATTGAATGTATAGAAATAAGTCAGTGACACCTGGGAAGTTAGTTTTTTAAAAAGTTTTTCAAATATCTTGATATTTGTTATATACTAATGAAAAATTTAAGTTAATTAGAGACAAGACAGCACACGATATATACCCTTGTTAAGAAAACCTGTGGCAACCAAATCTATCACTACAATGGAGTACATAAAGCTAAGAAGGTCTCCATGGGGTTAAAGTCAAATAATTATTTTCATTATATTTAAATTTTGTTTCTTCAAATCACAATACCAGGTAGTTAGACAATGCTTAGTTATACACATTGAATCAGTATAATAAAAAAAATACAAAGAGAAAAATATGCGTGCACTCTCCCATCAAATCCTCTTTTATATCTTTCATATATGCTTTAGCCCCATTGCTACTACCACCAAGTTTAGGCTCTCCCAACACTGTTCTGAGAATTCATAAAGTCACCCAGGGGGGCTTCTAGTTTGGACTTTCTCCAATCTAGTCTCTGCAACAGAGCCAGAGTGATTTTTCTGAGTGGAAAATGTTGACAAAGTACCTTCTCTAAAATCCTTCACTGGCTCCCCACAACTTTCAGATTCACAGAATGCAGATTCTTTTGTATAATGATCAAGCTCATTTGTCTCTGACTCCCACCTCATCCCTGCAAACTAGGTTGCTGCCTAATGCACCATCATAGTGAGTCAGGTGCCTGCTCTGCAAGGGCTTCTTGTCTTGTATTGTCACCCACTACTATCAGCCACAACTACCCCCACCCCGCCCACACCAAGTACAAGTGAGTTATGTGCTCTGCCTCTGTGTCCTTAGCACCTGGCACATATCTCCACCGTACTGCCATCATACTTGTTTTTTCTCGCCCCCAAACTCCCACCCCAGGGATGCCTTTTTGGTGTCAGGAACTATGTCTTCTTTTCTCACCTCTTCCACTAATATTCAGCACAATGACTAGAACATTGTATTCATGTTTATTGAATAAAGGAAACTTCTGAATATAAAGGGTGAGGAGAAATCCGACTATTGTAAAGTAACCGAATCTCAAATTAAATATTTATCTTTGGAAGGCTGGAAGCAAATCATTTCTCTCAATCAATAGTCAGAAGCAGAAGCAGAGCTCATCTGCATTGTTTCTGTACAAAAATGTACAACCTGTGAAGGAAGCGATTTCTTAATAAGGCATTAGATCAGGTTCTATTATCAAAGAATTTATCACTACTAGAAATCTTTTTTTATACTGTTTGGGTATATATATTTCTTTCTAATCTAGTTACATTTCTCTGCTTTGGCAACTGCTTGCAAAAAATAAATAAAAAATGCTTAAAAAAATAATCCTTAAGTTTACAGCCATAAAATCAATTTATAATTTTGAAAATGGCTTCTATTGAAATTCTCCAGTTACTATTTCCTAAAGCAGGCAGTAATGTTCAAGTCGTGTTGCTCTTGGAAATTGATACTGATGTGGGTTTAGGCTTTCCTTGTAATATGTATGGAAAAACTGTAGCTTGGAAAATTGTTACCTATTAGAAGAGGGTCTTTAAAGTTCACAGTGGCTACTTAAGTGATTTTGGTATTTGAGTGATATAAGCATCATGTAATTTTCCTAACTGAAGAAAAGACATTTTCCAGATCCTTAAGATCCTTAATATCAGTATGAAGTGAAGATGAGCTAAAAGTAATTATTTTTGTGATTGTGACCATTTTGGTTTTAGGAAAATTGGTGGCTGTGTTCACACTGACTTTTTTTAAATAACCCACACCTCAAGTTAGAATATGGCTATGGTTAATTTAGGCGATTGTTCCTCAGTGTGGTCCTCTCTGTTATAGGTGGATGTGCAGACAACTGTACTTGACCCGCACTTTCTTAAAATTTGGCCAAGAAGAGACAATATATTCTAGAATCACAGCATATTAGTGTTGGGAAGGGTCTTAGGATCATCTGATTCAATCCCGTCTTTCCATGGCTAGAAGAGACTTGAAAGATGACTATTTCTATTACTCTCAGTTCTTATGAAATAGATGCCCTCACAAACCTAGACTAATTTAAAAGATATTAAATGATATAAAATAACCAACTAATTATCTTAAAAAATCTATTGCTATACTCTAAAATGAAGAGCTACATAGGAAAATTATAGACATTAATAAGGAGTTGTGGGGAACTTCTCCTGTTAAAAGTTTTAGAGCTCTGGAATAGAGGTAAGTAATAAGAAAACCTAAACCTCAATCAATCTTTCTATGTGGTTCTTAATTACACTAAGAAAGGTCTTCTATAGAATTGAAAGTAAGGTAATCATCAGTAGGCTTCTGGATGTCCTGCAGGCATATTTGAACTGTCCTACATTATAACTGAATTGCCAACTATCTTCAGGTGCTCAACCATCTACAGGCTCACTGCCTTTTATCATAGATAATTAGTCTTACCAATATATCTTTCTAAAAGGAAACAGCCTACACACTTAATGACGTTTTATTAATATAGACATATCAAAACTGACACAGTCTACATAACATATCATATCACTTGGGTCAAGAGAGTGAAATTTTAAAACAATTGGTAGATAAACACACTCCCACACATACTCTCCTCACACTCACATTTGCTTCATTATGTTAAAGATGGTATCATTTCAATTATTCTCAGTGATACGATCAGTTGTCAACATATTCCATTTATTAAAATCAACCTGAGATAGTCAATATTTCTAGGAATAATAACCCGAGAACCTTTCATCTGATACTTTTCAGACTGTTTCCCATCCCCACAGACTTTCTGTAGACTTTCCCATTGAGTGAAATGGTTATTAATTCAATACTGAACATTTTTATAATTTAAATCAGTTCAAGGACTTCTATGGCTCTGCTACAGTCACTTGTGTTATGTGCTTACAGAGGATGCAAAGCTACAAAGGGCCTCATAAGGCTGGCCTATATTCTTCCCTATCTTTGGAATTAAAAATAAGATGTGACACAATCCTATATTAGCACAGATTTATGGCACAGTCACCTCAGAATTGTGTCTGTTATGGAAGAAAATGATTTTCTCGCTTGATGTCAACCTCAGAAATTAGGCATATTCTTTAACACACCTAATCTCCTTAAATAATCCATTTTTACATCCGTCATCCAGGAATTTGTCCATATCTTTCAAACATCTATATTTTCAGCTGATGTATATTGAGAGGAGTTTGACAGCTTTACTCTTCTCTGTGTGAAAAAAATATGTCTCTTTATTTGTTATAAACTTAACTCTCAAGTTTCCAGTTAGATTCTAGTTGAGATATAAATAATATCTGTATCCTACCAGTAACCTCAATGACTTGGAGAGAATACCCAGAGAGAAAGAAAGACCTCAGAATTCTGCAAAAAGCCAGAACATTTGATTTCATATACCATTTTAAGCTTAATTATAACTTCAGAGCAAAAGTTTATAATCAGTAATCTCATTTTAAAATTGACAAGGTCATTTTGCCAAATAGCCATTTAAAACTATGCTATTTCTGCAACTTCCTAAAATTGATTCGCTATACTTGAAAATCTCAATTAAGGTTATTGGTTTAGTAAGAGCTTAAAAGTTTTTGTGACCAATTTGAAGTTGTTATGAAGAATATGTAGGCCAGGAGAAAAGCCAGATAAGCTAGTACTGTTTTTGCCAAGCAACCAGTTGTGGCTTGTGCTGAGTGCACTGCCTCTTGCCATATTTGCAATTTCCAAAGTCCACAGAAGAACCCCAGATCTTCATCATTGATTCAGGAAAATAACAGCTGGCAGTCACTGGCATGAAATGGATTCGGGAAATAGGAGTGTCATGTTTATAGGAGAGGATGAGAAAGACACAAAGAATGCTACTGTCCCTGGGAAAGATTGTTAAATAACCAGTGTGAATTATTGATGGAAAGAAAGTTCAATGGTGGGGCTGTGATTACCTCCTCTAGCCTCTTGAGGAAAGATCTGAACCCATGTCAAACAGCCTACAACTCTGAAGGCTGATGAAGGCCCTTTAATAATTACTAATGGGCCCATTACTCATTAGTAATACAAGAATGAATGTTCCTTGGCCTGCTATACCTGGTGTCAGGATTGTTCATTTCTCTAAAGTATGAGAGCCAGTCAATAATACCCTATCAAAGGTTACATGGCTAACAGGGAATTTAACCTGAAAGACTGTAAATGGTGGCTTCTCTGTGCTGATGGGACCCAAATTCTCACCAGCCCCTTGCCAACTTTATAACCAAATGCATACTTTGTGGTGACTAAGGAGGGATAGTGGAAGCTGCATCTGAGTATGTGAGGCCTCTGTGATGCTGCTGCTGTGTTTCATGTTATGTACCCTTCTAAGTCAGAGTGAGTTAAACCAGCAATGTCTTGTGAGTTTGACTGGTAATCTGAACCTGAAACTCACTATTGCAGTCTTGCAACTGGCAAGTGCTTTGCCTGTAAAAATAATTTCTAGGTCTGGCTATCATTAAGCCCACTTTGCTTTGCCCCCAAGGAAGACTGACGGTTAGCTTTTAATGTCTTTGCATCTTTGAATGTTTCCTTTTAATCTATCTATCCCATCCTGGCAATAAGCAACAATTCTAGGCATCTTGTACCAATCTATTCCCCCAACATAGTCCTGTTGAACTGGGATCACCGTAGGGGTTTTCAAATAGAAAAATGAGCAGCTTGTTAAAAGGTGGCATATGTGGCAGCAGCTTCAATCCAATGGCAGAAATCTTTATAAGAGTTTCTCCTAGTGTGATTCACATCTTATAGAAACAACTGTCAAATACCATAGTACCTTTCCCCACAAATTTCTGAAAAAGAAAAAAAAAGATGCGTATAGGCAACACAAGATAAAAATCGCTAACACAAACATATCCCCTTTTTTTAGTAAACAAAAAGAAATGTGCTAACTGAATGTAAGGCAGATTAGGGTATCCGTGGAACCACAGGGGTAGCTTATATACAAATGGGATTTTAAGACTAATTTCAAAAAATCCTGGGAAATAATCAACCTTCTATTATATAATGTCTCATTTTCCAATTTTGTGTCTCAAAAGGGATAGAAAACATGCACCTTAAAACTTATATGTTACTTATAAAAGTATATCCAAACTTAACTTCAACAAAATACCACTTTATTTTAATTTAATTAATTACCCGCTAGTAGGTCTGCCGATGCTGATGAACTAGAAGCAGCCTGAGGTGCAGGTTGGGGCTCAGAAGCACTACTTCCAAATGCATCTACCCATTATCCATTATGCAGCAAAAAAGTAAAAGAGTGTAAACAGTAAGTACAGTAAGTAATTTAAGTGTTTTGCTGAGCATTGCATAGATATGGAGCTTTGTATGGTGAGGTTGTCTCCTGTGGATGTGAAATGATGGAGTGAATTGAATTATGTTCTGACCAGTTTATTCTCTCAAAAAAAAAAAAAAGAGTTCTGTAATATTTAAGAATTAACACTTTCGTAAAAAAATTTTTTTTTTTTTAAGAATACAAGAATACAACTTGGACTAAATCCTGTCATCTATCAATATACGATCAAGGTGTAAAAAATTTGCCCAAAGGTTATAAAACAGAATTTTCCCATTTAGAACTCTATTAAACTTAAACATTTTTTTTAAACAAATTTAATTCAAGCAGTAGCAACAACCCTCTTGTACATATATATCAAGGTTCATTGTTTATTTGCCACAATTTTTGAGCCTCTGAAAGTCAGAGACTGTTACATCTTTGCACCCTGCATGTACCCTACCCATCATGGCACATACCATGATGCCTAAATGTATGTAATGTGTTTTTAACTTGCTAAGGCTGGTATTGTAGCCCACAGCATACGCATTTATGGATATTCATGAAGAAAGCACTTCAATCCTGTACTTTCTCCTACAAATTTATTGTTAACAGAAGACTTTAAATGTATCATCCAAAGGAATTTAAGAGTTAATTCAGTATATTTCCCTATCTTCGAATAACATATAAAGGAAGAGGAGAATACATTTAAATCAGTGAAACATCTTCCAATTCTCTGGAAGGATTTTAAAACATTAACTTCATCATAAATAAACCCTATGGAATAATGCATGACATCTAGAGCTTACGCTTTCAGTTTCGACTGGCTTATTTGTTTTCAATTCTGAACTATCTAGTTAATTTTTATATCGCTTCTAAGAACTTAGAAACATCGGTTTAACCAACAGATCAGGATCACCAAGGAAGAACAGTAGAAGCAAATTCCAATGAGCTGATTCTACATTAGAATGAACGAAAAGTTAAAAACACAATGATCCGGTGTTGTTAGGCCATGCACTGAAAATTATGATGAACTGGTGAGGATGAAGATGATGATGGCAAAAAAATGGAAAAGATCTTAAAAATTTAGGTTTACATTTAAGAGATGAAAGTAACTTCACATGGTCAAAAAATATATAATGAAATAGAAGATCTAAAAACTATTATGAAGAAAAAAAGATTCTGTAAGTGTTGAAGGAGAGATACGCACCCCCAAAAAGGTCTATCACACCTGAAGAATCCGCCTTTGCTGGAGAGGCAGTGGTTGCAGGAGATGGAGCTGCAAATGTATCCACTGCAGTGAAGCACACAACAGGAAAATTGCATGTCATCCAAAGGAAAATGAAACCAGGAGCCTTGACAAATGGCTTCTAGAGATTTCATGTTTAACAAGAGGCAGTAAGATTGCAGACAATCTTAACAGTTAAGGAAAAGCAAATGGATTTGAAAGTATACACTTTGCAGAAGAAAATAAAATATGACTTCTTGAGGTCAGAGGTTTTAGTGTAGAAAAAAAAGTTTTGTTTTCATCATGTTAGATTTGAAATATTAACCCTCGTCAGTTGGTGATGGGCCAAAGAATAAGATTTTTAAAAGTGAATCTTCAGTTTAAAAGAACTCAAGACAAACCCACATGTTTTTGTATCAGCCTCTCCACACGTAACCCCCACAAAGTATCTCTGAAGGCTTGACTCTGGCAAAAGGACTCACCGGATAAGAGGTCAGCAGTGAGAGAACTCTCAGGCACAGGAGAGGCCCCTTGTGGTGGAGAAGAGAAAGCATCTTCCAAAAGTGAAACAAACCAAAACCAAGCAGAAGTAAGTAGAGAGCTGAAATCAAAGTCAAACATCTAGCAAATGCATTATCACAGGTGAGTACAAAGAGCTTAATTACGAAAACATCTAGGAAAACTAACGTAAGGGTTGCTTTGGTTTTACCTGTACCAAACAGGTCTATGCTAGGAGCAGCATCCGGCTTAGGCGCTGCAGCGACTTCAGGAGCAGACTCAAACAAATCTAAGACCAAGAACACACATGCCTTTACTCAGCTTGACAAACCAGAATGAAACAGGATCACTTTCCAATTCTGAATTAGTACTCTGGAGAATTCTGAAATAAGCAGCAAATGGTTTCTAGAGAACCATTTAATTACACAGTATTCATGCAGTAACAGTTGTGGATGCAGTATATCTCAAGTACCAGAATTCAATCCACCAGATGGAAAGAGTTCAACAACAACAACGACAAAAAATTACCACCAAAGATATCTAGAGCAGGAGGAGCGGTGGTGGTGGTGGCGGCGGCGGAGGTGGTAGCGGTGGTGGTGGCGGTGGTAGCAGCGGTAGTGGCAGCAGCGGCAGCTGCAACGGCGGGAGCAGGAGAAGGAGCAGTGGCGGGAACCGGAGGGGCTGTGCTAGCTGTAGGGGTAACTACAGGAACACTGGTCTCAGGTGGCTTCATTGCAAAGAGGTCCAGCTCAGGTGCAGCCTCTGCACTACCTTCAGACGGGGCAAAGGGGTCTTTTGGAAAGGAAAGTGGAGACACATACAGCATCGGTAAGGAGAGAGACAAGAGAGAAGCATCATAACTATGGGTAAGAGACACCTGACACAGATATTTATTTACATACTAGTTAGGCATTAGGTTGCTTGGACTGAACTACTGTCCTATTAAGCAGGGCATCAGGGATTAGGATGTTTTTCTAAGAAAAAAGAAAACTCAGCAGGTGCCTCAAGTTGAGAAACTGAAATATTTCAAAGTACTATAAGATTAGACTGTAGTCTACCATCAGAGATTGTTATTCTTCAAATCCTTACTTAATCTGGTCGATTTGGTAGCTTTGAAATTCATTAAAACATGCTTATATATTTGAACTCAGTGTTACGAAAGAGTATAATACAGCATTAGAGAATAAAAAACATTAAGAGAGCATACTTGTGCTGACAAAAATTGTCAATCTTGAGAAATTGTCAATTTTGATAAGTATGCACTTCATTGTCTTAATGTTTTAAGTGCCAGCATTATTTATTCAGTTATGATGAATGATACTTTCTACTCAGAAGAAATTAAAATTAGAAAAACATATGGCCACATCTAGCTACGGGAGTTTCACATTAGGACAGAAAAACAACAGACGGGCTCATGACTTTTAAACCCACCATTTCCTGAACATGCATCAAGTGCTGCTGCTACAGGGGTTGGGGTAGCTGGTGCGGCGGCCCCTTCGGATGTTGCAGGGGCCTCCCCGGGAGAAGCTGCAAAGGCATCTTGGGTGCAGTTTTTAAAACAGTAGAAATTAAAGGAATAAAAAGAGAAGAAAATATAGTAAAAGAACCAAGTTAAATTGCAAAGAAGGCTCCCTTATACAACATGAATTTCTTAAAATGCATTTTTATGGTCCATGCACGGCTGGCGGTCACAAAACAACAATTCTTTGCGCCCCTTCATGTTAGTTACATGCAGGTAAGTGGTACAGTGTTGATACTGTGAGGACCCAAAAGGTAACAAGATTCTCATTGTATAAGGGCTCTGAGAAGCATGTTTTATGTTTCGTTAGAAATTAATGGATGTGAAAATCAAAATACAAAAATAACTTTATTATGTAATTTAAGACATTAAACTTTGATGTCCAAGTAATACATATTATGTTACTATGATGTTTTTGACTAGTGGTTTCTAGCAAACATGGATGTCTTCTTTAATGCCAATAAAATGAAATATATGGCAGTTACTTAAACAAACAATCCTAGTTTAAAAAAATTTTATAGTCAAGTACAGGCAAAATTATACTGTTATATGAAAGTTTTACTAAGTATTCATAAAAGTTAAGTCATCGTTATTCTTGAAAAGCATTTTCAGATACAATCAGGACTTGTTTTAAAGAAATAAAGAGCTAAATAAAATAGGGGATGACACCACAAGGTTATTATTCTGACTTATTCTTTTAAAATACTGTATTGCTTTAGTTGGAAACTGATCTATTTTCAACAGATTAAAATATAGCTTCGTATTTTAAGAATGTTATTACTATTTAGGTAGAAAATCCATTAAAATACATGTAACTCCAATTTATAAATGGCTGAAGTGTACAAATAGTTCCCAACAAACCATGTTAATTATGTAAAAAAAACCCTGGCGTTTTCTAAGTGACTCTATAGTTCCAAAGTACAATAGGAATGAAGGCATCATAAGTATAACTTGCTTTGGAAAAAAATGCCTGGAAAGTGGGGGTCAAAATTCACCTAGAACCTGGCACTTACCTGCTAGACTTCCCATCCTAAAATGCTGCCTTCTACAATATCTGCCAGAGTTTCCTAGAACACTGTTCCTCTGGCCACTAAAAAGAATTTGTCAGTTATGCTTGGGAAATGCTACACAGTATACATCCCTTTTCTCTGAGATTTACACAGGATATTAGGCTGTAGGAAGTCCTACAATCAAAACGCTTGTTTCTCAGTTTAAGCCAGCATGTTCCAAACTGATCTTAATATGAAACAACACACTTTCATAATCTCCCGAGCCCCAGTGTTAAGTGCAATAACAAACATTAGAGACTCGCTGGCTTAAAAGGTCTTTCAGAAAATCACAAATATCCCTAGAAGGGACAATGGCACGATCAATTATTCATATCTTCGGATTTATTTAATCTGGTTGCTTTTTTCAGCTACACTGAGTGAATATAATGTTCTGAGTAGAAGTCACTTAGGGGAAAGGTCAAATAATAATACTAGAGTATGAAAAATACACCAGGGCATAGGGCAGGCCTAATTCCCCTGATGCCATGATAAGGACACTAAAATAGAGGACTTAGAGTAATACAAGAAAAGTCTAAGAGGAGGTTGGGAGGTATGAAAATATTTTGCCATAAGTCAGGTCTATTTTCTTTCCTTTTATTCCTATAAAACCTGGAGACGAGGCTAATATTATTGGAAATAGTAGAAATGGTAATAGCAGTCACTCTTCAGTGAGTATTTATGTGCCGGTCACTGTGTCAATATTTTATGTCCTTTATTAGATTTAAGTCTTACATATCTTGTGATGGAGGTTCTACTATTTCCACTCTGTAGATAAGAGAATGAAAGCTTGGAGCATCTGAGTGACTGGATCAAGGTCACACAGTCGGCAGTCGGCAGTCAGGATTTGGCCATAAATTGTCTGACTGAGGTTTGTGTGTTTAACCACTACACCGCACTGCTATGAACTGTGTCACATTCTACTCTACTATTTCCTCCATGTAAGATGAAATAAACACCAGCTATATCAGTGCTAGAGGTCAAATAAATATTCATGGACTGGCCTGCTGGCCTCTTTAATTATCATTTATTTGTAAGTAGGTGTAACCTATATTTATAGCTCTAGCCTCAGGAGAAGTGATTTTTTTCTTCGTTTGTTTTCCTGTCAGCAAGACATCTCTTTTTTAATTCCTCTCCTGATACTTAAAACTAAATATTATGAACTTAACTCATTTACTCTCATCAAAACTTCTCTTAAAGACAGGAGTCCAGCTGCTCCAGCTCCTGGCTCTTAAGTCTTCCCAGCCCAGGAAATGGAGATATGAATGAGCGAGACTGTACACGACCCCAGCCCTAGCCACTGCCTGAATGTAGCCACAAAAGGGATGCTGAGTGAGAACCATCCAGCTGAGCTCAGTCAGCTCCCAGAACTGTGAAGGATAATAATAAAATTTTGATGTTTTAAAAAACCAAAACTTCTTTTAATATTTAGCTTCCTTTCATTATTAATGACAGCATTAGCCTTCCAGTATTGAAAACTAAAGCTATTTCCAATCCAGTTCTCTCTC
>NW_006494614.1:13411625-13481175 GCF_000325575.1 Pteropus alecto | reverse complement strand
CTTTCCCTTGTTACCTATTTGCATTTATGTCTACATTCTGTCAATTTCAACCAGTGCTATTCTCTGCTGTTCTGTAATTATGGACTCAGTCCAGGCCTTACTCAGCAAGCCAGTCTCTCTGAGACTGCTGCAGACTAGTCTTTTCTTCCTTCTAGCAATCTAGGAAGAATTTTATCTTAAACTTTTTATCATGTGATTACCTTTCTAAATATTTCTAATAGCTGTCTTTTCCCCAAGACTGAACTACTTTCCCCTTTTTCTCCAGACACACAGGCCATCTTTAAATCACATAGTCAGTACAAAGGTTTCTTCAATCGTTCTCAACAGCTCAAGAGTCACTATTCCAGGTCCTTTTCTTCTCTGGTCGGTTTGTTAACCAACATGTACAAATGAAGTCAGGCTTGTGAGGTAAGTTCCTAGGTTTTCCAGGCATTTGGTTTTGTGCTCACAGGCTATCATTCTTATGAAGGCTTGCTTACAAATTGGCACAGTGGACTGAAAGGCTGCCCCGGGGCCTGTGCTAAGCTGTTAGTAAGATTTTCACAAATAGAAAACAGGATGTTTTTAAGAACACTGTCTTTTATTTTCATCAATAGCTATAAGTTTTACTAAAACTTTAAAAAATAACATTGCCTTGCAGTCCTGTTATGTATGACTACAGAAAGCAGATTTTATTTCTTAAGTTTGCTTTAAAAATAGAACATTTAGTAAATATGTTTTTTGAAAAAAATTTTTTTAATAACTTACATTAAGATGACCAAAATGTTATGTGGGTATAATCTGAATATTTTAAAATATTTAAAAACAGACATTTCCTATTTTTTAAATTTGTAATGAAAATACAGAATTAAAATATATAGAAAATTTTAATGTTTTAATATTCCATATCCATGAAATTAAACAATTAGCCATTATTCAGAAATTAACATTCCTTAATTTCTTAAGAAATCTACTTAATACTGCTGTACATGCTATGTAAAATGGCATGTTTTAAAGTTGTGTAAACAACTTTTGATTGATTTCTTAAAGGGGCAATAAGGCCTCTTAAAAATACACTGAAAAACAAAAATCTAAATAGCTAAAGGTATAGAAATATATTTTTTTAGGCGAGGCAACCCTTGGTTGACCTCACAGATTGCAAGGACCTTGTCAGCTTACAATCTCTTATTTTTTATTTTTTTTACACCTATAGCACCTAGTCTTCCTAGGTGGTCTCCCATTCAAGTACTAACCAGGACTGACCCTGCTTAGCTTCCGAGATCAGATGGGATTGGGCTTGTTCAGGGTAGCATGGCTACAGACTACAGAAATATTTAAGCACAAAATTGTTATCCATCCTGTCCCTATTTTTCTTGAAGTTTTTCTGCTAACATAAGCCTATGAGAAACCACCCATACCCAATACCTATAATGGATGGTGGAGGGTGTGAAACTGATTTTATAAATGTAAGCTAAAACTTTATTTTTTGGTCTCAAAATTTATAAAGGCATAACTGAAAAACTAATTTTCCCTAGTGGATCATGCTTTATAATAAATTATTCAAGAGTTTGCAAACCTCTCCTCCCTGCCCTTTTTTTTTTTTTTAACAGGTTTCTCCTGTAGTAGTAATGGCAGTGCAAATTCCTTGCATGAAACAGTAGCAACGATGCTGTGTCTAGTTGAGTGCTCCTTGTCTTAGGCAATGTTGGCAAATCTCAGAGATTAGTGTATGGCACGTAGCACAATGGTATGTAACAGTGTATAAATGTATATTCCCAGGAGTGTATATTAACTCCGCCGGAGCCTGCCAGATCTCTCCCGCCCTCCCTGCCATTTGCTTCCTCCAATTTCTTTACTATATTATCAAAGTGCCCTGGGAAAGATGTTATATTGTAATGAAGAAACATAAAGCTATGATGACTATAACACTACTCAATGTATGCATTTGATATGAGCATGTCTCCAGGTTTGGACATTCGTATCACTCGGATAGGAAAATGTAAACAAACAAACAAACAAACAAAATAACTGGCTTCAGATGGCTCATCAGATCCAGGCATACTATATTGGCAGAGTCTAGGATATATGACTCAAGCCCACAGCTGTAAATCAACTGTGTCAGAATATACATTTTCATGGAAAGTATATTTTCGGACAATCATTTCAAAGTCTGCCTTAAACCTGTTTTCAACCCAGTTCAAGTGCTGATTCAAATGATCTCTCAAAGTCCTCAAGCCAAAGATGATCCAAGCTTTTGCTTAGAATAAGCTTAAAGTTGCAAAAATGGGTGTTTCCCTAAACTCTCTTCAGAGACTTCCAAATCTGAACTATTCTTAGATGCTTTTTTTTGTCCTAAATCTTAAGAAATAACTTAGGCCAGGATTTCCCTTCCCATATTCACCAAACATTTGTCTCTCTGCTAGTTTGAATTTTTCCAAGAAGCCAAATCTAATTATGATAGAGAGGTCTGGTACCACTCTTGTATAAATACTGCAGGGTGGGAGCATATATGGGACAATTGAGTCCTAGTAGCAATTTAAATCCTAACTTTTAAGAAATGGAAAATCAAATGGATTTAAAGCATTGCAACCTCTGCTCTAAAACCACTAAAATTAAGTGAAGATAAATTTGATAAATTTAGTGAAGATAAATATATGTGAATAAACATTTAAAAAGTACTTAAACACTTGAACATGCTGTTATATAATGTACACATTTTTAAGGCAATGTTAGCAATCCTGGAAGGAAAACCAAAGAAGAGTTGATGTGACTAACTAACCTCCAAAGAGATCCACTTCAGCAGTGACAGCAGTAACAGTGGTAGTAGTTGAGGCAGAAGCTGAAGCAGTTGCTATTTCAGCAGTTGTAGTAGGAGGGGTAGGTTCTGGTGCAAATGGATCTGAAATCTGTGCTTCAGAGGGAACAGAAGAAAGTGCAGCCAAAGAGTCTATGTTGCACCAGAGATGGAGAACAAATAGAAGAGAAGAAAAGGAAAGACAAAAGATATACCAGATTTCAAATAATCAAAACGAGGACGGTTATTAAGATGCGGAAGTCTCTCAAAACAGAAGTTTAAAATAAAGCTTTACTCACCCTCTCCCAAAAGGTCTATCCATGTCCATTATGTGTCAGCATACGAAGAAATAAGAGATAAAGCTGAAACATTCAACCACACCAATGTCCAAGCGGGATGACGCTCTAAAGAAATTCTAACTTTCTGGGCCACTTGTAAATAAATGTACAGTCATCCCTCCGTATCCATGGGTTCCACATCCATGGATTCAACCAGCTGTGAATCAAAAATTATATTTGAAAAAAGAAGTCGTGTTGTTGCTGATGTGTACTATGTAGCTAGGCCTATGATGAATGGTTACGTCTGTACTGAATATGTACAGACTTTTTTTCTTGTCATTATTCCCTAAATAACACAACAACTATTTACATGACATTTACTGTATTATGTATTATATGTAATCTGAAGATAATTTAAAGTATATGGAAGGGTATGTATAGAATATATGCAAATACTCTTCATTTTATATGGGGACTTTAACATCTTCAGATTTTGGTATCTGTTGGGGTCCTGTAACCAGTGCCTGGGGGATACTGAGGGATGACTGTATTACATATTATTATCATAGAACTTTTGAGCTGAGAGGGACCTTAAAGATCCTTTAGACCCAATTTCCCATTTCATAGATGGGAAAACTAAGAGCAAGGGAGGTCAAGACACTTACCTTAAGTCAGGTCTAAACAATTTTGACAAACTTGACTTATTTTTTACCAGATTTACCATTTCATCTGATTTGATTTTGCTATACTATAAATGTCAATTCTGAAGAAACTGTAGCTAACTGAACTTTATTGATCTTCTTTATGTGATTTGCTACTGCAGTCCAGAATGCCAGAGAAAAAGAGGTTTCATAATAGCTACAGTTTGTAGAACGTACGAAAAACATAGTTGAAGAAATTAATGCAGGTTTAGGGGCTAGAAAAAAGAAACCCTAACCTAAACCATTTTCTTTATAAGTTTCACATTATCAGATTTTCTAAAGTCAATATGTAAATATTAACATTTAAAACCATTATGTGATAACACATGAGAATTATTTTTAAGATAAATGTGACGTGTTATGCATCAAAACTTTTCAGTCTTTCTGAGGTCAGCATACCACTGGGACGTTCCTACTTTCTTACTGTTCAACAGTGGGATTACAGTTGGCATCCTAAATAAAAAAGCCTAGGAGGGATTATTCTTAACTATACTGTGACTTTAGGTTAAACATTTAGTGTCCAGTGGCATTCTTCTGCTTTCAGTCACATAATACACCTCAGGGCTTATATCTGAATTCATGAATGTTACTGGAAACTTACTTTAATCATAAATTTTAAATCAGAACTCATTAGGGAAGTATTTTTTTCAAAGCCTGAAAAACAAATGAAATCTGGTGACAGCCAGAAGGGAGGGGTTTTGGAGGCTGAGAGAAAAGAGTGAAGAGTTAAAGAAGTACAAATTAGTAGTTGATGATGGTCACAGGGATGAGAGGCATGGCATAGGGAATGCAGTCAGTATAATATAATGGCTATGCGGAGAGCCAGAGGGAAGATAGAGTAATCAGGGGGATCATTTCATAAACTATATAAATGTCTAACCAATGTACTGTTTACTTGAAACTAATAATAAAATTTAAAAAAATAATTTAAAAAGAAAACAAAAATACAAATGAGAACTCAGTAAACCAAAAATTCTAGAAGACATTTAAAAAGCTGAGAAATAGAAATTTGACATTAAAATAATCACATTCATCTAATTGTATATTTTTCAAACCCAATGAATATTACATAAGGCACTCTACAGGTACACTAAGATAATCAAGCCTCTTTCTAACCAAACTTCACATATTTCGTAACAACATTAGGAAATTATAGCACATGGAGTACTTGACATCAGAAACAGTTTTGAAATTTTAGAATGTATACCTAATAAATAGCAAGCGAAAAGGACCTATATTGACTTGGTTGACCTATGTTGATTAGGGTATGTTCTGCTGTTAGGTGGCCAGGTCCAAAATCCTAAGAAACAGAAGGTCCTTGCAATAATTCCTCAAACCAACAGTACCTGAACCATACAAATGTTACTCCATAGTTACACTTCCTAAAAATATTAATTGGAAACCAAAGTGGGTCATCAGAAGCCAGACAGACTTGGCTTCTCTCTTCTCCTGGCACTGGTGGGACTCTCCCTAGCCCTGCCCTTGTCAATGGTTATTTCATGGTGCAATGTGACTTAGCAAAAGAGCTCAGAGGCATGTGATTTAACAGTTTCCAGACCTGCTATTGTCTATGCTAGAGAATGAGCAACTTTTTTCATACGTTTGGTAAGTGAGAAAGGAAAAGACTTATTTATGTGTACTAGAAGGAGTTAGAAGTAAAAAGATTTTAAAAAAGTATACAAGATTAAAATATTTGTTCCTTGTTTTTGACCAGTGTTTTTTTCGGCTGTAAGGTGTTGATAATTCCTGCAATGATATGATGGAAGATGAAAAGTAAAATTTCCTAGGAAAATGTACGATAATTAGGCATATTGTTAGATAACTGACATTAACAAACTTTTTCCATTCCTGGAAACCAGATTTTAGTCTCTAAAATCTTAATTTTCTAGATGAAACATAACTTGCTACTTATTCCTTCTTTTATGTAAATTTTCCTCTACTATAAAGTTTCTATTTTAGGATGATGGGAACAGTTCTTAAGTATTCTCAAAACTGCCATTTTTTTGTAAAGAATTAAACTATACACAAAAAAAAAAAGATTACAGCAGTAGAGTTCCATTTATTTCCAAGTAGTATATAATCAGAGATTTTTCTGCATTATAGAAATTGCAAGATATTTCTATAATGCAAAAATAAATAAAATATTCATTGTTACTGAGGAAACACAACTACAACTAAATTAAGAAGGAAATCTATATTCTGCAGTGAGATGTAGCTAAACTTTTAGATTATTATGAAGATTAAATGTGTTAATATATTTAAGTGCTTACCCATATCTGAAACATAAATGCTTGAATATGATAGCTAATAATAGTAATAACTAACATTTAAATCAAACAATAATTTTCATTATTGAACTGTGAATTTCAAAGGTTCTAAATCTTTCAGAGTGTGTGTGCGTGTGTGTGCATTTGCATATTTCCATGTATATGAAAATAGCCTATAGATATCCTTTAGATTTCGTTAATGAGAAAATGATAATATGAATTACAAAACTGCTTGCACTGTAGTTAATATTCCACATGGAAACTATTACAGTCATATGATCACATAATATTGATGAGCCTTCAAAAGCATGTTGGTAATTAATTTCTAATAGGTCTATTCTAATAAAATCCTAGCAGTAATTCCATGTTTCTCAAGAGGTAGAAATTTCACTTCAAGCATTTATAAGAAATTATCTGTTTTCCCACTTCTAAGACACATGAAAATACAACACACACATCCTCGTTTGTGCTGAGAGATTAATTTACTATGATGAAGAAAATGTTCTCCCTATTATGGGGCCAAAGGTAGAAATTTCAAACATACTTTGTATTCTTTCCAACGTTTATTATTAGTCCACAGGGCCTAAGTCAAGGCTTCTGTCTTAATTATAAGAAAAAGTGCTCCCTCTGGGCCAGCAGATAGACAAAGAAAAGCACTTTTTTTGTCTCAAGGACATGGAAGGCTCGCAGCTTGGCTAGCAGAAAGCAGTGTGGATATATCAGACCCTTTCATCATGCGCAAATTACATGTCCGTGTCAGACAGCCCTGGCTGGAACCGCACTATTCTCTTTTCTTCTATATCCACTGAAATCTCAATATTATGTGTCTTAGCAAAAAGCACTTGGGGATGAATATGAATAAAAATGCTACACTGCAATTTAAAAAGAGTTCACCTAGGTTTTTCTCTTGTGAATGAAAAAGGGGCTCTGTAATAAATCAGTGACTGAAAGTAACCTCACAGGGTTATCTGATCATAAACTCCTAACTGGGCAGATCATGGTAGGTAGTCAGCTCTAGGCCTACAACTTCTTTAGCAAAATGTTTATCTTTGCTTTACAGAAGCCCTGTCCTTTGTTCTTGTGCATCTAGGTTAACACACCTTTGAAATGCCAGAGTAATCCTCTTTTTCAGATCCCTCAGAGGCAGTAACCACTCTCAAGGGAGCACATACTCTTGTTAACTATCCTGTACTCCAGAGGTCTAGATATTTCCCTGCCTTGCTTTCTCCTACCTTCATGTAATCTTCCTTGGTCCTTTCTTAATTCCAAATGTATAAAAGGGACTGCAAAACTGTCATTTTCTGGAGCATTTGAAACCTTGCTTCTTGACATGTCATTGGTTTGGCTCAAATAAACTCATAAAAATTCTATACAGGTTTGGATGTTTCTAATGTAAACATTTTTTATTTGACATTCTTTTGATGTCAAAAGTAAAAAAGAGACAAAATTTATCTTCAATTTCATGCTAGAGATATAAGGCGAAAGGTGACAGTCTGCAGCTTCGCTGTCCAGTAAAGTTCTAACTAAATCACTAAATGTAAAAGTCACATTTGAATTTTATGATGGAGAAAGTACGATTTAAAAATATGAATTTGAAGGATTCTTAAATAAACAATAATACCATACACTGTACAAGACACTAGGATGATGAAAATAAATTATTAGCAAATTGCAGTAAACATTTTTTTAAAAATGAAGTTCCAAATGAAAACATATGAACTAGAAGAATGCCTTTATAACATCTCTAGAGCAAAATTTTCCTTTACCGACTGAAATTCGATAAAGTTAAATGAAGTTGAAAAAACAATTTTATTTAAAAAATTGATAGCTGTAAGCTTGGGAGTTGAACATTTCAACATAGGAAAAGGTCGAAATACTAAAATTGGAAAAGCACCTATATTTAAAATGCCCATATTTCTAGTTAGCAACTTTATTAGAGAACTGGTTATCTTTTGTTTATTTTGTTATCAAAAACACTTAGAAATAAAATCAAGAGATGATAGCATGTACTTTTGATGTCATACTAACACACTGTTTATCAAGTCCACCCAAGGATTATTTAATTATCTAGGGGAATTTGCAATTTAACTTAATTAAGGATCCTGATTCTGAGATGATATATTAAGTTACAGATCTTGTCTGCTAGTGATGCAAATAATATTCTGTGTGGGAGAAAAGATAACCTCAAGATATGGTTTCTACTGCCCTATCAAACATTAACCTGTTTTGTATCTAACCTAGCCATCTTATTCTAACATTCCCTTGCAAATTTCTATAAATACTCGGTTCTTCAAAATGCACTTTGAACCAGTGTTATCATTTTACTGCTTTCCTCATCAGCAAGTTAATGTCTTTTACCTATGTTGTTTCATTTTTCTCCCAGCTTTACTGAGGTATAACTAAGAAATAAAAATAGCACATATTTAAGATGCACGGTGTGGTAGTTTGATATACATATACATTGTGAAAGATTACCATAATCAAACTAATTAATTAACACTGTCATCATCTCACATAGTTACTAGCTTTATTTTTTGGTGACAATACCTAAGGTTTACTCTCTTAGCAAATTTCAAGTATATAATACAGTATTGTTACAATAGTCACAATGCTGTACATTAGCTCTCTAAAATTTTTTCACCTTAAAGCTTACCATTTGTACCCTTTGGCCAAGACCCCCCATTTTGCTTTCTGCCCTCCACCTCCCTCCCCTACGTCCAGTTTCTGGCAAATACCATTTTATTTTCTGCTTCTATGAATTTGAGTTTCTTAGATTATACATTTAAATGAGATCATACAGTATTTATCTTTCTGCGTCTGGCTTATTCACTTAGCATAATGTTCTCCATGTACACCATGTTTCACAAATGGAAGGCTTTCTTTCTTTTTTAGGTCTGAATAATATTCCAATGAATACATATAGCACATTTTCCTAATCCTTTTGTCCACTGATGGACATTTCAGTTATTTCTGTATCTTGGCTATTGTGAATAATGCTGCAATGAACATGGGAGTACAGAGATCTCTCATACTTATATCCATATTCATATCCATATGTATACATTCAGAAGTTGGATTGGTGAATCATAAGGTAGTTCGATTTTTGATTTTTTGAGGAATCTCCATCCTGTTTTCCAAATGGCTACACCAATTTACATTCCCGCCAATAGTATATAAGGACTCCCTTTTCTCCACACCCTCACCAACACTTGTTATCTCTTGTCTTTTTGATAACAGCCATCCTAACAAGTGTGGGGTGATATCTCATTGTGGTTTTGATTTGTATTTCCTAATGATTAGTGATACTGAACACCTTTTCATATACCTATGGTCATTTGTATGTCCTCTTGGGAAAATATCTATTCAGGTCCTTTGCCCATTTTTAAAATCAAGTTATTTGTTTCTTTGCTATATTTTGGATATTAACCCCTTATTAGATAGATGGTTTCCAAATACTTTCTCTCATTCCATAGGTTGCATTTTCATTTTTTTGCTGGTTTCTTTTTGCTATGCAGAGCTTTTTAGTTTGATATAGTCTTACTTGTTTATTGTTGCTTTTGTTGTGTTTTAGTGTAATATCAAAAATTCATTGCTAAGACCAATGTCTAGGAACTTCTTCTCTATGTATTTTTCTAGGTGTTTTATGGTTTAAGGTCTTATATTTAAGTCTTTAATCCATTTGAGTTAATTTTTGTATGTGATGTAAGATAAGATTCCAATTTCATTCTTTTGTGTGTGGATATCCAGTTTTCCCAACACCATTTCTTAAAGAAACTATCCTTTCCCGACTGTGCATTCTTGGCTTCCTTGTCAAAGGTTAGTTGACCATGTAGATGTGGGTTTATTTCTGAGCTCTATTCTGTTCCATTGGTTGAGATGTCTTTTTATACAAATACCATACTGTTTTGAGTACCGTAGTTTTGTACTATAGCTTAAAATAAGGAAGCGTGATGCCTCCCACTTCGTTCTTTCTCAAGATTGTTTCGGCTATTTGAGATCTTTTGTGGTCTGTACAAATAACAGAATTATTTTTTTCTATTTATGGGCAAATGTTGTTACAGTTTTTCTAGGGATTGCATTGAATCTGTAGGTCGCTTTGGGTAGTATGGACATTTTAATAATGTTAATTCTTCCAACTCATGAACACAAACCATTTATTTGTGTCTTCCATTTCTGTCATCAATATTTTATAGTTTTTAGTGTACAGATTTTTTGTTTCCTTAAATTTATTCCTAAGTATTTTATTCTTTTTAATGCCATTGTATACAAAATTGTTTTCTTCCTTTCTTTTTTAGACAATCTGTTGTTTGTATATAGAAATGCGATAGATTTTGTATGTTGATTGTTTACCTTACAACTTTACTGAATTCATTTATTAGTTCTACAGTTTTTTGGTGGGGTCTTTAGAATTTTATACATGTAAGCCTTTCTCATATATGTCATCTGAAAAGGTAATTTTACTTCTTCCTTTTTGATTCATATGCCTTTTATTTCATTTTCTTGCCTAATTGCTCTAAGACTTTCAATACAATGTTGAGTAGACATGGAGAGAGTGGCGTCTTGTCTTATTCCTAATCTTAGAGGAAAAGGTTTCAGCATTTCACCATTGAATATGATGTTAGCTATGGGCTCATCATATGCAGCCTTTATTATGCTGGAGTACAATCCTTCTATACCTAATTTGCTGGGAGGTTTCATCCTCAGAGAATGTTGAATTTTGTTAAATGTTTTTTCTCCATATATTGAAATGGTATAATTTTGAACCTTTATCTTTATAATGTGGTATACCATGTTTATTGATTTACATATGTTGAACCACCTTTGCATCCCAGAGATAAATCCCACTTGATCATGGTGTATCATCCTTCTAATGTATTGCTGAATTGGGTTTGTTAATATTTGTTCGGGATTTTAAAAGTAATGTTCATCAGGGGTATCACCCTGTAATTTACTTTTCTTATAGTTTCCTTATCTGTCTCTGGTTGGGTAATAGTAGCCTCAAAAATTAGTTTTGAAATATTTCCTTCTTTTCAATTTTTTTTGGAAGAGTTTGAGAAGTACTGTCATTAATTCTTGTTTAATGTTTGGTAGCACTTATCTGTGAAGCTGTCTGGTCAAGAGTTTTTCTTTGTTGGGAGATTTTGGATTACTGTTTCAATCTTATTCATTATGGGCCTGTTCAGATTTTCTGTTTCATTATGATTCTGTGTTGGTCCATTTTATGTTTCTAGGAATTTATCCATTTATTCTAAGTTATCCAATTTGATGGCATCTAACTGTTCATAGTAGTTTCTTATGTTCCTTTGTATTTCTTTGGTATGGTTATAATAATATTTATGATTTTTTTTTGAGTCCTTGTTCTTTTTTTCTTGGTTAGTCTAGCTAAAGTTTTGTTATTTTAAAAAATCTTTAAAAAAACACTAACTCAGTTTTCTTTAACCTTTTCTACTGTCTTTCTGGTCTCTACTTCATTTATTTCTGCTCAAATATTTATCATTTCCTTCTTCTAACTTTGGACTAAGCTTGTTCTTATTCTAGTTCCTTCAAGTGTAAAGTTTGGTTTTTTTATTTGAGATCTCTCTTTTTCTTAATTCAGGCATTTATCACTATTAACTTCCCTCTTAGATCTGCTTTTATGGCATCCCATAGGTTATGGTATGCTTCTATTGTTTGTCTTAAGATACTTTTAAATTTATGATTTCTTCTTTGACCCATTGGCTGGCCAGGAGTATGTTATTTAATCTCCATATATGTAAAATTTTCAATTTTCCTTCTGCTACTGATTTCTACTTTCATACCACTGAGTTCTGAAAAGATACTTAATATGATTTCAATCTTCTTTAATATTATCTTAAAGAAGATCTATATTAGCACTGTTTTTGCCAACTAAAAAATCTGAAGAGGATTTTCGCTTTTACAAAAAAAAAAAAAAGGCAAAAAGCAAAAATAGTGGTTAGTTTTTGTTTCTGTAGCCTTAAAGTTAAAGCAAGCCTCTTATGGGCAGCATATTGTTGGATCTTGAACCACTCTGTCTTTTGATTGAAGAATTTAATACATTTATATTTAAAGTAATTACTAATAGGTAAGGATTTAACTATTGCCATTTTGTTTACTATTTTCTGTTTTGTAGATCCTTTGTTCTTTTCCTTCTCTCTTCCTTTCTTTCCTTTCTGTCTTTCCTTCTTTCTTTCCTCCCTCCCCCTTCCCTCTCTCTCCTCTTTCTCTCTCTCCCTCCTTTCTTGCTGTCTTTTTCTCTTGTTGATTTTCTTTAGTGGTATGCCTTAATTTCTTTCACTTCATCTTTTGAGACTCTACTATGGTATTTTTTTTGTGTTTACCATGGGCTTACAGAAAACATCTTATAATTATAATAGTCTATTTTAAGCTGATAACAATTTAACTTCAATCACATATAAAAACTCTACACTTTTACTCCTCCTTCCCTTGCATCTTATACTTTGATATCACACTTTACATCTTTTTATACTGTGTATATATTAAGAAATTATTGTAGTTTTAGTTGTTTAAATTCTTTTGTCTTCTAACTTTTATGCCAGAGTTAAAAGTGATTAATCTATCATCACTACAGTATTAGAATATTATGAATTTGACTATATATTTACATTTAACAGTGAGTTTTATACTTTCATACATTTTCCTGTTGTTACTTAGTATTCTTTTGTTTTAACTTGAAGGACTCCTTTTAGTATTTCTTGTAAGGTAGGTCTAGTAATAAACTCACTCGGCTTTTGTTTGTTGGGGACTGTCTTTTACCTTCATGTCTGAAGGTGAGATATGTTGAGCATAGTATTCTAGGTTGGCAGTTATTTTCTTTCAGCACGTTCAATATATCATCCTACTTCCTTCTGTCTAGTCTACAAAGTTTCTGCTGATAAATGTGCTGATAGCCTTAGCAAGATCCCCTTGTAAGTAATGAGTCGATTTTTCTCTTGCCTTTCTCAAAATTTTCTTTGTAACTGACTTTGACAGTTTGATTAAAACTGTGTCTTGGGCTAATCATCTCTGGGTTGATACTTCTTGGGGACTTTTGAATTACATAAATATAAATGTCCATATCCTTCCCAAGCTTTGGGAAGTTTTCAGCCATTTTAATAAGCTTATGCCATTTTCTCTCCTTTTTTCTCCTCTGAGACTCCCATAATGCATATATTTGTTCATCTGACATCATCCTATATATGTCCCGTAAGTCTGCTGTCAAGGTCAGCACCTGTTATCCAATGCATAGGCACACGTGGCTCCTCCTGGGTCCCTTGGCAGATATTGCCGGTGACAAAACCAAAGTCAAACAGGACTTCATGTGAGTCCACAGGAAGATGGTGGTGTTGTCTTAGGTTGGTAGCAAGAACCAAGGTTGGTGAGCTTTCCACCTGGGCATAGGCCAAACTTCTCAAAACAACCCTCCTCGGTCTTGGGCTCTACTGGGGTTTTGCAACCTCCTTTCTGGTTCTCAACGCTCCCACAGAGGCACTTTTATCAATGGCTGGTTGCCAAATTACTATTGCTGTGGGGAGATATGATGGAGGCATCTCCTATTCCACAATCTTGCTTAAGTCACTTTCTCTGTGTTGTTTCTATAGTTGCATGTGTCATTAAAATTTTTAAAAATTTTTTATTTTGATAGTTTGATGCAGTAAGGCAATATATTAAAACCAACTCTGTGTAGCATTTGGAATTATGCAGCAATTAACTTAATTTTTATATTAGTGTTAAATATGATTTTAATCAAATACTTACATGAGCTCATTTTTTTTTTTCTGAGATGCATGAATAAAATAGGAATCAAGCATTTAAGTGTCATTCCTCTCGATCAGTTTAGTTCGGATCTTTTCTGACACAAACAAGAATCCATTCCAGATTTCAAGTGCATTAAGTCAAAAACAACATGAATTAAACTAATTCAGGTCGAAAGGAATCAATGAAGGAGGCTATACCTGAACAAACCAAATTAGAAATGCTGCCTTTGATTAATCTTACAAATTTGCAGGAATATCCAATTCTCTAAAGCCTGAATCTTTAGAAAACAAGTACTAAAAATAATCTTAATTTCAGAATAGCAAAATAGTACTACCTCTGCTCCAACTTCTAAAATTAAAAGTATATGACTACTTGAACATTTTAACTATATTACAGGTACTTTTTCTGTTTCTGTCTCTCTCTTTCAATATATATGTCAATCAATATATACCATTCTTAGCATTTTCTCTTTGAGTAGCATTCTGCAACCTTAGAAGGTAAGTATAACTGTTATAGCCTGAATAAAAACAACTAAATAGATAAATGGTATGGCTGTCTGGTTTCACTCACCTCCCCAAGCAGTGGCTCCTCCTGAAGGTGGTGGCGGTGCTGGTGCTGCAGCTGCTGCCGCCCCTCCAGAAGAAAAGTCTGGCTGGAGGTCCAGGAGATCACTAGATGGTTTAGAAGTGCTGAAAGGAAAACATAATTTTAAAATCAGAGTTTGAAAATTTATAATGTAAATATGCTTTTTAAATAAAGGCTTATACAGAAAACATCAAAGATTTTGTATATTTTAAATCAAATATGAGAGTAACATTTTGGAAAGTATAGCAGTATAACATATGTTCTTCTACCAAGGGTTGGCAAACTACTTTTGTAAAAGGCTAGATGCTAAGTATGTTAGGTTTGTGGGCTAAATGATTTCTATCATTACTCGACTCTGCCGTAGTAGAATGAAATAAGACACAGACGATACAAAAACAAGTAAATGTGCCCTTGTTCCAGTAAAACTTTATTTACAAAAACAGACAGTGGGGTGCATTTTGACCCCTGGCCCATAGTTTGCCAACTCTTGCTCTATAAACAATAACAAAGTTAAACTATACTTCAAGCAATGGGTCACTATCAGATCATAGTGCAGAAATTAAAAAAGGGAAAACCTAAATGCCTCAAAGTAAGGTGGAATTTTCTTAAACATGTTATGAAATGCTGACTATGAGAACTGTGACAAAGGAAACATACTGTAAATATTAAAGGTATGAGGGTAAAGATTATGGGTACTTTCTTCTATATTCTACTTTTTTTTGGTATGAAAAAATTGTCTTGAGAAAAAGAACTTATTTATAAACCAAAGATACCAAAATAAATAACTACTAATATTCCTTTTCTCTAAGTAAACAACAATATATCAGGTTTGTCTGTTATGACGCTTCACCTTAAAATACTTCTATATTTTTTATTCTTATTCACTTGGGGCTGTGCTTTTCAAAGCTCCCCCATCTGCAGAAGTTTTAAGGAAGAGCTTAGAGCTTTGCTATTCAAAGTGTGGTCCCCAAACTGGGAGCATCCTAGGACCTTGTTAGAAATGCAATATCCGGCCTTACCCCATTTCTACTATACTAGAATGTTTATTTTAACGTGACCCCATGTGTTTCGTATGTACATTTAACTTGAAGAAGCACTGGCCTAAATGTCACCAGATCAGGTGCGAAGCCATCAGGGGCCCAGGTTCCCCACCCTTTTCTGTATATGGCAGTTCCATCTTGATCTTTTTTACATTTTAGATTTTCAAGTAATACTCTTTTGAAAACAGACCTCTGCTGCTTTAAAAAAAACAAAAAAACCCTAAAACTTGCCTAGTGTTGATGTCCATTTCATAAATACAAGTGATCTAAGTGCCAGAATAGGGAAACATATTTATTATTAAGATCCACATCAGAGCTTTTATAAGTAGCAACTTATCTTAGTATAGAGGCAGAAAGGACTTGGTTTTACCAAACTTGAGATTATAAAAAGAAGAACTAAGCAAGTAGAGGGTAACACACATGGTTAACATGGGTGCATTAGTTGGATTTATTGCTCAATTCAAAACTTGTCTCCAAATACAAGGAATTTATAATCAGAGTCATAGATACTAGAAAACAAGACTAGCATCTTCTCAAGGCAAAACAGCCAAACAAAGTGTTGACCATTATTATTTGAGGAAGCCCCTATGAGTTGGGGCTTCATTTTAGGCAGACCTGAGATTTCACAGAATGCTGATGCACCCCTACCTTTCTTACGCCAGTTCTGACCTGCAGGTGCTTTAAAAGCTGATTAGGAACACCACAGGGGTCTCTTCCTACCACCAGAGTCTGAGTCCCTCAGATGGACCATCAAATTCAGCTACAAAGGTGATTTTTTTTTTTAAAGCACTTTAAGCACCCTTTAAATTTCCCATGAGAAACTACTTTTAAAGAACATTTTCCTTATCAGCCTATTTCAGAAGAATTGAAGTGTGGGCAGTATTTTTCTACTTTCTTCCCCAAATGTGTGGGCAACAAAGTGATTTCCACAGTTTAGATCTTTCTAATGCTTTAAGAGGTACAGGCCTAGGTGGCTGTATAGGGTATAAAAGAACTTGCTTTGTGTACCTAAAATAATAAAAATATCACATATGAGGACTAGCTTTCATTTTCTGAAATCATTTGGGTTCAGTACATAAAAATAAAACAAAACCTCATCGAAATATTAATAAACAATTCACTGCATACTCATCAACTAACCTGACCGGGACAGCCGCAGATGCAGTTGCAAATAAATCAACCGGTGGGGATGTGTCAATAGTTTTAGCTGGTGTAGAATTAGGAGACGTAACAGTTGTAGCTGGAGAAGACTGAAAGTGAAGATGCACAACACACTCTAGTCAAATATGAATCTACAGGACACAGAGCAACAGGACTTTCACTTTGCAGATCCATGACATTCCCAGCAATTTTTTGGTAGCTCTTCTTTGGAGAAAATCCAAAACTCAAGAAAATTTGAATCAAGAATCGTAATACATAATCAATAGTGGTCAAAACATCTTTCAAATTTTAGAAGTTAAATGTAATTTATATAAAATGATAAAAATATTTTATTTAAATATTAAATGACAAAGACATTGTCATTTAATATTTAAATAAAATATTTTTATCATTTAATATATAAAATGACAAAAACATTGGCCTAACATTGCAAAGACTTTTTATTCATGTATTTAAAATTAAAGCTAAATGTATTTCCTGAACATAAAATTAGTGGGAATTATTTTCCTAGCTGCTAAAAAATTTTTAAATGATCACTTGCAATAATTGGCATAAAACCAAGGCCATTCTTCTTCCTTCGTATCCTAAACAGACTTCATATGAAGTTTTCTCATGTGCCTTTGAAATATGGCTAATATATTTAAAAATTAAAATTTTTATTGAATTACTATCCTAATTCCATTTTCTTTTATTTTATCTATTTAATTCTTAACATAGTCACAAGAGAAAGATTAATGGACCATCTCAAAACAGTCCACTGATACTTAGTTCTGTAAGTGGAATCGAGATATAACAGTAAGTAAAGTACACGAAGACCAAGATCACGCATGGGCTTTCAGACACTGCCGTAAATGGATACCCGATTTCAGATATACCAAACTTAAATAACATTTCAAAAAGAATAATTTAAAAAAAAAAAACGACTGAGGAGATAAGAAATTTATATAAATTTTCATACTTAACCAGTATTTGTCTAATATCTATTTGTCTAAGAATATAACTAATCAAGAAGTCAAAATTCAGTAGATACACATGTGCCAAGCATTCGGTAGTTTGATAAAGACAAACATATGAGCAGTATGGATGTAATTACTCAGAAAATATCAACTCAAGCCTCTCTTCACCCAAAATTCAAATTTTCCAAATGGAATGAGAAAGATTATCAAGAGAATAGAAAGGACCAACTAAAATTAACTTGCACATAATCCACTGTGAACACTGACAATTCCTCTAAAAGAAATCAGTTTTTTTTTAAGGGCAATACAGGTAAATAAGCTTAGAAAGTGATGTTTATGAAACACCACCAAGAACTTAATGACAGCAATGAATCTACAAACATAAATACAGAAATGAAGATCTTCAAAGACCCATTAAACATCGCCTTGTAACAGCAATTTCTGAAGAGATGAGAGAGCTAGGAAAACAGAACCAAAATAATCCTGTTATTTGAAGAAGAAAAAGTCAATAAAATTCAGTTCAGCCTAAATAAAATAAAATTCAGTTCAGCCTAAATGGAGAAACAGACCATCTCAAAGGATGCCATAATTTTACCATACTCTACTCGGCAATAAAATTCAGTTCAGCCTAAACGGAGAAACAGACCATCTCAAAGGATGCCATAATTTTACCATACTCTACTCGGCAGTCATATGTTGGAATTTTTCACATAGACATAATGATTTGAAACCTGGCTTTGTATCTAAATCACCAGGGAGCCTTTTGTTTGTTAGTTTTATCTGATTGTTTGTTCAAGCTCCCTGAGGGACTCAGGCAGCAAGCCAGGCACTGGCACAGTATAGGGTGTCTGGGACACCCCTCCCCAACCCCGGTGCAGTGATGATGATATCCTTCATGTCCGTAATGACAGCAATTATATAGTGGAAACTTGTCAAAGAAAGAGCTCATTTATTAATCTATTTTTTGCATGAAAGAATACAATGGCAAATGTGAACCACAGACCTACAGAAGTAATACTCTTGTTCTTGATTACCCTAATCCTGTCCTGCAACATGCTAAAATAGAGACAGGGAGGTGAAGGAGTTATTCAATTTATTAAAAGACTGTATAAAAGGCATGCTTGTGAAAAGATACCCAACCGCGACTCATTTCTCTACCATTAAAACATTCACATTATGTGCCTTACCTATCTCACAGAGCGGTGATTCAGTGTATATGAAAGTGCTTTGTAATGAGTAAAATGTTATACTGATACATTTGTTTTTAGTTGTAATATAAATGAATGAAAATTTCTTTCATATAAAAAAAATTCAGTCCAAATAGAGGACTAAATAGACATTGTTATATTATATTGGATTTAGAAAATATAAAGGAGAATACATGAAAACTTACTTTTTCTCAAAAAATTAAAAATAAAATTACTTTATGATCCAGCAACTCCCCTTCTGCATATATGCCTAAAAGAATTGGAAGCAGGGATTTGGACAGATATTTGTACACCCAAGTTCATGACAGTGTTATTTAAAAAAGCCAAAAAGTGAAGCAACCCAAGTGTTCATTGACAGATGAACAGATGAACAAAATGTGGTACATATATATAAGAGAATATTAGTCAGCCTTAAAAAGGAAGAACATTCTGGCATATGCTACACCACTGACAAACCTTGAAGATATTATGCTAAGAAAAACAAGCCAGTCACAAAGGGCAGATACTAGATGATTTTCCTTATATGAGGTACCTCAAGTACTCAAAGTCATAGAGACAGGAAGTAAAATGGTGGCTGCCAGGGGCTGGGAAGAGGAGAAATGGACAGTTAGTGTTTAAAGGGTACAGAATTTACCTTCAGTTTTGGAAGGTAAAAAAAGTTATGAAAATGGATGACAGGATGTTGCACAACAATGTGAATGTACTTAATGACACTGAACTGTAAACTCAAAGATGGTTAAAATGGTTAAAACAAAACAAAAAACGAGCTTACCTTACTTAATGGAGAGGGAGCACCAGATCTAAAAGGCAACAAAAAATTAAAACAATATACATGAATACATTTGCAGAAGCATTTAAATTTGATAATATCACCTGGTCGAACATTAACTTGTTTATATACAACTGTTTTTTAGTAATGGACATATTATTTTTAAAAAATACTTTTCATCTTTATGCAATTATGGCATCCTCTTCTAATGTTTTCTATCCACTAAATTTCTAGTACTAGAAATTCTTAAATTTAAAATTCTTTTCTATAGCTTTAACAATTCAATTCAAGTGGACCATTATTGCCCATATCTATCGAAAATAAACGGTCCAAATTGGAATTTTAAAAATTTTGCTAAGACTTGAGAAAAATGATGTTTAACAAAATAATAATAATAAAAAACCTCTGGTTTATTATTTTAAAAGTTAGAAATCTCATTAAAGTACATTGTGATTCATTTAATCATAATTATGATGCATAAAAAGAACACCAGAATAAAAAAAAAATCCCTATGAGCCCTGTGCCTGAAATGTGTCTCAACTTCCATATTCACACTCCTGAACTTTTTTTTTTTAATGTAATGCAGTCTCTGAAAAATATTCCTATTATCCTGTTAGAACTAGAAGGAGCTTGAGAAAGAACAGTGACCTCCATGCTTATTTCTAAGGGAGTGAAGGAAAATTAGGAAGAAGTAAATTTTGTTTTAGATTATGGGTAGTAGTGACTATTGTCCATCATTTCCAGCAAAGCTCTTCAGAAACAACTGCCTAAACAGTTTATACACCTTACTAATCTGAGTTGGTGGAAAATTAATTAATAATAAAACAAAATTAATAAAAACTACAGTTCAATAAGAAGCTTATAGTCAAGGTCTTATAGGATGGCAGGGATGGCTTGCTACTTCTCTAGAGAAAATATCACATGTAGCAGTAGCAGAACAAGATTAGCAGAGACTTAGTAACTGGAATTTCTTAAAAGATCATGAATTTTTGTTTTGTTGAATGTAGCAAAAGGAATCTAGCAGTATTATATGTTTGACTAATATCTTTTACATTCAACTTCATTTGCTAACATGTGTCTGCCATTTTCTGTTTAATTTTAGTTTTTACTTAAAATGAATATAAGTAATGTAAAGTAAGAGCACACAGAGATTTCTGCTATATAATGAAGGCAGAAGCATAATAGTAACAACTCATTTCAGTTATGTGTACTTTGGCTAAAAGTTATTTTAATAGTAACATATCCTGTGAAGAAAAGGATATAGATCTATCTATATTATTCATTTCAAAGGGACTACTAAAACAAATGACTTCACAGCGTTCTCTGTGTCTACAAAAAGTTATTTAGGCATCTAAAAATTCCCTAATAAGTTTTTGACTAATAATTTCTCCACTCCCATCATTTTTCCTTTATATATGTGGAAAAGAAATAGAGTTAAGTCTAAATAAAAATTCAACAAAATAATGGCCTCAACTCAGAAGTCACTAGATGTGGTCACTTTCTAAGAATAAAATAGTTGAAATTAATTTCTCTCTCAAGTAATTTTCATGAACCAATTCTCAGTGGTACTGATGAATGAGAATACTATTACAGAAAAGAGAATTGAGGATAATCAAAAACTTTTGACACTTTTTCAAACTAACATATAAAATTTTCTAACATATTCTATGCTCTATATCAAGAATAAAGATACAGTAAAAATGACAGAATTGTTCTACCTGCTATTAAAGAATATCACATTCAAATCTAAGTATATCAAAATCAGCATAAAAATCAGTTTGCCAAGCTCCTACATGAACATTAAATGACACTTGTAGTCACCCCATGGATTAAATAAGTAAACATGAAAATCTCCTACAATCTATGTTGAGCTATCATGCCACTTACTGTACTGTATCTTGCCTGTTTCAATATCTTTCTTTTGCATGTTAAGTTCTTTGAAGTGAGGGAACCCATATCTATGTTTTATATCCCTAGTAATTTACGCAACACTTGGCATTGTCTAGGCACCGAAATATATTTCTAAATCTTGGAATGTATTATCTAAATCTTGGAATAAAATACATTCATGTACTTTTTGTATAAAAAGCAAGCTAACTGAAAGCCTCAAAAATTATTTTGTGTAAAACTAAACTGTCAAGATGTGTGACCTCTATTCCCATTGACCAAGTCCAGCTGTTTGCCAAGATTTCATCAAAAAGGTGAGAATCAGAGGTGCTCCCATTGGGGCCATAGCTTTAAAAAGGATAATTAATCACTGAATAAAATCTGAGGGCTCTGAGGCTCAGAGAGGTAAATAATGTGCTGAAGTCTCATCATTCTTTAATAGTGGATTTAAGACTTCAGTCCAAGTCTTTCTGACACCCAGAGCCTGTGTTCACTTCACATTCTAGCCAGTCCTGATGAAAACACGTATGAGCCCAGAACATTTGTTCCTCTCTTGCACAACGCACAAGCTGCTTCTTTTTTATCTGTTTCTAGGTTGATTTTCTACCCTATTCTTGGTCCTTTCTTATTTACAAAAGAAAATGCTACACTATCTTATATATAGATAATGACATTTATTAAAGATCTGCACTTAATTTTAATTATTTCAGCTAGATAAATTTAGTACAGAGTGAACTGTGTTGGGAAAAATTAAAACACAAATATAATTTCAGAAGAGAATGAATGACCATATAGTAATCTACCCTAAATTCTGTAATATGCTACAAACAAAAATATGTGGGTTTCTATGATGAACATAGCAAATGCCAAGGTTTACTTCCAAAGCATATAAGTAAGCTCTCAAAAGAGAAAACTTTGTTTCTTACTCACGACAATAGACCCTACAATGTTCTGGCTGTAAATGCTAGATAGAAAATCTATCTTCCAAATAATTTCAATTACAATAGACTTATCTTGTGTTTCTTGCACCTTCAACAGTCAATAAACCCCCATGAAAAATAAAATCAATCTCTCTCTTTTGTTCAGTGGAATCATGGAAACAGTCAATATACAGTCAGTATATCACACAGTATTGCATACAATTTCAAAAATAAATAGTGGATACAAGGCACTAAATATAAAGGGTTCATATATTTTTTATAGCAGATATTCGAAAAGTCTATCTTATCCATTTACTTGACTTAGAGGTTAGAATAACTTTATACTGCTACTAGAAGATAAGGAAAACAAGTTTAATTAATTTTCTTCATAAAATTGTCTTTTGGCACTTCTGCCACATGACATGGGAAAAAATCTTTTGTTTAGTAAACAAATGAAAAAACCTTCAATTTCTAAAATCTAAAAGGAATATATAAATGTACACCTAAGAGAGATTATTAGTCTTGATTCAAGAGGACCAAAATAAAGTAAAGCCATTTATGCCAGTCACCCTGAGAGACAAAAAAAATACAATGAAAAAACAGATGTGTAAAATTGACAGAAATCAGTTTTAAATATTCTAAATACCAAATGTGGATTCTTAAGAGTGCTTTTTTGCAGTTTTAGTAATAACCAAATGCAAAAAAGTCACTCAATACAGTACTCACCCTTCACTTAAGTTCCCAGGTAAGCACAAACATACAAAGAAGAAAATAGTTAACTACTATAGTTCATTGATTTTAAAAATAAGGAATAAGCAAAAGACAACTTCATATGTGGTCTCAGCCAATTCAGAAATTAACTCTGACAAGCATAAAATGATTTGAAAGCAGAAAGAAAACTTATGCTCAGCAAAAGGTATTCAAAACAGAAGTTTTTGTTTCACTACCCTTAGAAATGTAACTAAATTTTCCAAAAAATAGTTTGCAGCAGCCACAAGGGGGCAAATTTAGATTTGAAGTTAGGGCTAAGGAAAAGAAATCCACTCTAGAAGGTCGCTTCTCCCGTGACTGCAGCCCTGGCAAATTTAAAAAGGAAAAAGTGTGGGTCTGTGCAGGATGTGGAGGACCCTTAAGGGGAAAAGTGCAGGGAAGCTGACTTTTCGCCTACATGCATCCCACATCGCCCAAGGGAGAGGCTCTAACTCTTGGGGATGTGCATACTGTATTTCCTTAGCTAAAAAGGTTTTTCTGCCACAGAAGCAGGGGCATTTCTCAGGCTTCCGCCTCCCTTTGCTTACATCCTAGGCTACTCACTTGGCTTCCCAGATACCCTTATACAGGTGACCCCAGCAACAGCTGGAACTGGATATCTTCTATTGTGATTTAATATACTCTCACATCTTTTTAGTTGACATCAATCCATCCACAAAAGTGTGATCATCCACGGCTACATCGAAGCTGGGGTCGACTGTGGGCTTTGGTAATAAACTTGCTAGCATCCCTGAGAGGTTCTGTCACCCATCATTTCAAATAGCTCTGCCATAACTGCCTGAGATTCCTACACTGTTCCTTATCACTGAAAATTTAAAACATGCAATAATTTTTATCCTAAGTTGGAAAAGATGACAGAAATAATACTTAGCACTAAAAGATGACAGAAATAATAAAATAAGAAACAAAAAAGTAACATCAAGACAGAGTCTAGATTTTGGGAGAATGCCCAGAGAGAAAAAAGCAGAAAGGAGTTTTTGATAGCTGTTATCATAAGTAAAATCTATGACCAGCCTACAGCCCTGCAAAGATCAGTTCTTAGGTTGTTTCTGCTAACTTCTGCTGTCAATCTATGTGGAATAAACATAAAGCCAGGATGACCCACAAAGACATTTCAAGCTGACTCTGTAGAGAAAGCTACACAAAGTGTTAAGGTGGAGATGATAAAATATAAAACAGTCCCTAACCTTTAGAATCAGAAAATCTATTTAAACCACATATGTGAGGAAAAAAAAAAAAAAGCCACACCACCAGGCAGTGCATGATTAAAGGAAGGCTTCATGACATGGTCCTCCCAGGACGTATAAGATTTACAGACACAGATAAGGAAGGTAGGCATCCAAGACTAGCAGCAATATTGTCTGAGCAAGGCACAAAGACTGGAAAGCACTGGGTCTTGTGAATACTCAAGTTTGACACCCGCCAGAGTAAAGGAAAGAAATGGAACCTGGACACATTTTGCATGCAGTGAGGAAAAACAGTCAAAAATGTAAGTGTTTAACACCAAGTATGAAAATCCAGTAAAACTGCACTTATCGTTGCTCGATTGCTACTCTTTCTATAAAAAGTTCTCTGAGTAAAAATGTCAGCAGCATGCCATGCTGAATGGTTCAAGTGGAGAGAGTCTGGAGTCCAAAAAAACTATACTTGAGAGCTTTGCTTAGTGGGGCTGGTAACATAACAATATTCGAAGCTGTGAAATTGTGCTTGTTTTTACTCATGTCCAAAGATGACAGCCTCTATTTTTAAACATGAGCAACTCTTTTTTTCTGTGCATTGTGAATCCCTTCTAAGGGCAAATATATAAATTAGAAAGTTCAGTCAACATGGGTACAACCTACTAATTTGCTGCATGTCTGCAATTAAATTGCCTACACATGAGGGTCACACTCTCATAAACCAATGGGAAGGAGAAGGGTTTTGAAGGAACCCAGAAGAATTACAATAAAGTATACCCTAAAACTGCAGTAGTAAGTATAAGTTGTATCATGATAAATCTCATTCTTAGCAAGAACAACTAGCATTTTTCATCTTATTTAGAATATACAGCTCATGCGTACTTGTTTCCAGGTTTCTTTCCTTCTAATGTATTTAGATGCTGTTCAAGGGTCTCCATAAGACTGCTGGGAGCCTACAATAAGAAAGTAAAAATAAATCTCTGCATTGCTTGCTTTCAAAGTAAACACACTGGAACATCACTGTAACTCTGTATGGAGGAGGTCAGTGGATGGATCCAAATATGTATGTGAGATAATTTCATTCTAGGTACTTTTGGTATTTAAATATTTAAATTCCAGGGAATCTCAATAGGGCCCATCTTACATATACTTAACTTCACTGAATAACACATAGTGTTACAGCGTGGTTTCAGTGTACATATTACATTGGATAAACTTTTTCTAAGATCTTACTTATACGTAGTAAACTTAATTAAGGTCACCGTACATTTCCATAAGACCACAGTGAAAAAAGAATAAGCATTTGTATCCAAGTCAAAAATATAAGAGCCCAAATACAAACTTATAGAAATGTGAAAATACAGTAAAACCTCACTTATTCATGTTTGACTGAAATATTATGAAAACTTACTACTATATTTTAAAAAAGGGGGGGATAAGTGATAATTGTGAGCAAAAGAATATAACTTTAGTAATAAAGAAAAATTAAGATTTTCTTATGGAGCTATTTAATTTATATATGTAATAAAGTTATGTTAGCAAATATAATAATGTTATAATAGACTACATGTATGAGCAGATTTAATATATTTCAACCATTCTATTAAAAAGTAACTGTTTTTACATGTTAGGCAATGTAACGTGATGGTATTTTACTGCATAGTAGAAAGAGAAACATCCTACCCCATCTATTCCTCAAGCATTAGAAATTTAATTTTCTCTTTCTCAAATAATTTTAAGCCAAATCATACCTTAACAGCAGCATAGGCATTCAAAAAGTAGCATTTCATGAATGAAATATATAATTTGTTTATAGATACACTGAATTCTGACAATTGTTCTTTGAATTAATATGAAATTAATTTTGAAGGACTTCAAAGTAACTGCTAATTGTTGAAATAGCTTACATAATTCAAGGAAATTCCTACCACTGTACATTTTACATTGCACCTATAATGACAAATTAAAATAAAATTCTTATTAAAAAATTTTAGTTTTGAAAGTTCACAATATTTAACATTTATTTTAACTTCACAAAGACTCAGAAACTGTCTTAGCAATTATGTAATTACATATGTAATGATATGTTTATTATAAGTGTAAATTACTAAATGAACCAAACATGTAAATTTATAAATAAAAATTGCTAAGTGAACAAATTAATGTGACCAAAGTGATGAAGGTAAAGTAAAAAGAAACAGCCTTATGAACATTACCTAAAAAGTTATGGACTATAGTATAGAAAGAATAATGACTGTAAGGGAATACAATACATTTAGAAAATTATAAAAATTAAAAGTTTAAAATATAACTCAGGTGAAAGTGGATTTACTCAATAAATTCCAGTAAACTACAACTAGGAATATGCCTCTATTGTAAAAAATAAAAAACAACAAATTTTTAAAAGTTTAAAAAAAATTTTGCTCTATAGAATAGTCAACTATAAAGATGTATTCATTTAACAAACAGAATGTACACTGTAACCTTAAAAGGAAGAAAATATAAATGGCTTCATAATTTTTACGTGAATTCACACCTGATAACTTCAAAATTGTCATACTAACTGTCAAAATAATAATAATTATAATTGTCATATTAATGGAATGTAGGAGGCCTGGTCATATAACTTCAAACTTTTCATATTTCCACTTTTTTTCATTGAGAGCAGAGTAAGGGAAAAATTAATCAAGCCATAGACCCTCTCTCCATTTAGAAGACTTAGGTCCTCTGAATGTTAAACACAATGTAAAGAAAATGTGATTCTGTGCTAAACCTGTTAAAAATGCTATTTGCAGTCACAAAATAGAGAATAATATATTATAACAAAAAAAGAGGTTGTATTTTCTCCTTTTTTAATTATCTAAACAATAAAAAGAACAAAAACCCCAGAACCAGGAAGATAATTTGCAATTTCATTCTTTTTGTAAAATTTCTTAATAATTTAAGGAAGAAAAATTTTAAATGAAGTAATAGTCACAACGGTCACAACAGAAATCTAATCAAGAACACAGACTACAAAATTGACTTCTGTCTTTAAAGGGAGTTATTTCCCAACACATTGCATCTAAAATTAAGTTTATAGTATTTTATCTTAGAGGTTTAAAATGCTTCTTCATTTATATTATTTATAGGGACTTGTGAAATCTAATAGAAATAAATTCTTCAAATGTATTCGAAGGGGAAAAATTATTTTATAGCAATGTTTAAGAATGCAGGAATATCAACCTTCTTCTCAACTGTATATCTATGGCTCTGACCATATCCTAGCATGTAGTAGGAAAGAAACAAAAACTGTTTCAAATTTCCAAGGATCAAAACTTTGAGAATACCTCTGCTGTTGTAAAAGGAATTTGATAATTAATAAAGGATGATAAGCAGTATCTTTAGTTGCTTATTTTTAAAAACGCCAAAGTCAATAGACAAATTGGAAACACCAAGCCAAAGAACAAGAGTCAGCCTGTGAAAACTAATAGATAACAGCAATACATCACAGTTACCGATTCATCAGTGGTACAGTCTTTAAAAGGAGACTTTCCTTTACCAGCAGTTTTCAGATCAACCAGAATTCCTGACATCAAAACCTAAGATGTTTTTCATAAATGGAGATATTTTAAATTTGGAATATACACACACACACCAAACAGGAAATATTTTGAAAATCCTTTTCTTGGAACAAATTCACAGATAATTTTGAGTCCAGGATCAAAAAGGAAGCACACATCTACAATTTAAATGCTTTAGATTTTACAGCATCATTAAAACCAAATGAGGGAAAAGAAGCAACCAAAACATCATTCAAATTTTTTATCATTAGATCTAAAAAACCATTTAGAAATACTAAGGAGAAATATTTCAGTTCTGATATCATGGTCACTTCTTAACCCAAACAGCCATTTTGAAAGTTTTAAAAAAATGTTGTTGCTATTCATAAATCACTTAAATGCAGTTATAATATTATATTCACAATTTAAAAAGGGCTACAGATGTCCATACACGTATTTATTGTGTATTTTCTAAGCTAAAAGATTTCCATTAAATTCCTCTGTTCCATTTTGCTGCAAAAGGAATTCTAATCCTTTTTCAGTTACTAGGAGCCTCCTCCTACTTCCACTCAATAGGCAGACCTTCTAACGGTCTCCATCTCCTCTTTAAGTCTCTTTTATGGCTGGTGTTTTTGTTCATTGCTATGGCTAGATTCAGTGCTATGGTGGCTACAGAGAAGCCTGGCAGAGAGCAGAACTTAATCTCAAAGGCATTAAACTGAATCCATGCAACCTAGCATTTCTAGACCCATCTGCAGATTTTATTTGTTTGTTTATTTAGCCTAACACTGCCTAAAAGATTAACCCTAGAACAGCTCACATTCCAGCTCAGCCCTGACTGTATTACTGTCAGAGTTGGTTTAAATCCCTAGTTCAATTAGAAGCCTCTATTGGTCCTGTGGAGGGGCTCTAAATAAGAATTTGGGAGTGTGTTTAGCTCTGTTGCTCATAATCTCAGCAGAAATTAAGTAACAAGAAATTTCAGAAGCACACAATATTCTTGTATTGAAGTGTAAATATATACTGGAGAAATAAACTATAGGGTTGTTTTGTTTTTTAATGAGGTAATTTAAAAATAAATGTTAATAGTGAAGTTTATGTGGCTCTTACGGTCATAACAAAAGTAGAGGATATGCAATATCAGATTCTAATGAATCTCTACCACAGAATAGCTTTTTACTAGATTCAGGGCAAGATTTTACCTTAAAGATTTTATCTCTATTTCCCAAACTGTGATAACACACAATGTACATCATTAAATAAAATATTTTGTCTCTGGACTTCTTGAGAGAGATTATATAAATTATAATTAATATTATAGTATCATTAAAAATTAAACTCAAGTATGTGAATCATTTTTTTAATGACATATAATACTTTTCTAATTTTAAAAACAAAAAGGCATTAAGTATTCTTTTAAACTTTTTTTCTCCTTCAGACTCTGCCCAAATTGAAAGCCTCTCTAACAATATATCTAGTTTTTCTTTTATTCTACAGTGAGCTGTCTATAGAGTTGAATAAAGATGATTTACCATTTCTAAGAGCCATTCATTCAGCTAAGTAGTTTAATATCCACCTTTTTAGGTTAACATGCATTATTTATTTGGGTTATTTTACAAAACTGCACTGTAAATGTTTATTATAATTAATTTAAAATGAAAGCACAGATTGCTTATTACTATTGCAAAACTCATAAATCTATATGCAATAAAGGGATTTTAACAGTGCTTTGTGCACAATTTTTAGCCATCTCCAAAATGATATCAATATCTTATAGTCAGTATTTATCCAATCGTCTTCTCATAGTAGCAAAAATATTTTATACTAATATTCTGTCTACTAGAAAGAGCTATCTCTTAACTTTTAAATAAAAAAATATAATGCCATCATATTCTGAATTGTTTTGTGAATTTTATTTGTGAAGAATTCTTAGAATTTCATTGGTATTTTAATATACATACAGAGACTATTACACTGGGTTTCTCTAATTTTTAATAAAAATTTAAGGTTAACATTTTAAATATGGAAATATTTTAAAGAATTAAAGAAAGTAATTAAACATTTTGATATTATTAAAACTTATTAATATCATTTCATTATGATAATTTTCTTCTATTACAATGACTTATTTACAAAGACAGAAAACTTCTATACTCATTACTGGTAAAAAAGATAACACTATAATCTCTCCTATCAAGTGAATGTCTCTAATTGAAGGACATGTTTGGATAGAAATTTACCATTAACAAAGTGAAGAGCTGATTAAATAAAAACAGTTCCTGTCAATTATGAAAAAGGTCATACAGTAATTCTACTCATGTGAATGACCTTGATTTTTTCACTTTAGCACTCTCTTGACGAATAAAAGGATTGATAAGGAAGCCTGCTATTGTTTTTGCTTACTAAATGTTTCCCAGAAAAATCATCTACCTCTACTACTTTTTTAAAAAAAATTATTTTACATACGGAAATTTCTCTACTTCATAAGGGAGACAAGGATCAGTGTAGTAGAACTATATTGGAGTTTGCCCCATTCACATTCTTCCTTCATTCAAGTTCAAGAAAGAAAAGAGAGCTCAGTAAGTAAATTCAGTTGCCTTTAAAGAATAAATTATGTTATAAGGACAGGAAAATCTTCATGTTACCTTCAGAAAGATATGCAATGGCTAGAAAAAATAAGTAAGCTAGAAAATTTCCAAGAAAGTTGGTTGCCTAAATTCCAAATGCATTAAATGGTTACAAGACTATGGCCCAGGTAGGATCTTTTATGGCAAATTATGGAATAATAATTTCATGCACACTGAATCTTCCACTCAGAGAAGCATTTACCTGTGTGAGGTCAGGAATGTCACCTTTATCAATGCCAACTTGCTGTAGATTAAAAAAAAGAAGAAGTTACTTAGTGGAATTTGAAAAATTAATTTCTCTAAATTTAATTGAAGATCACCACAGAATTAGTTAAAACCATAGATTAAACTTGGTATAGAAGAATTGTTATTATAAATATTAGTTTCACTTTGAGCATATGCTCTATGTACTTTTCCACTCGATGTGATAGACCAATTATTTCATTAATATAGCTAGATATAACAAGTGTACAGAATTAGGTTAGAACTCCAAAACAGAACTTAAGAAACTGAAGTGTAAAATTTAAAGATTTCCTCCACAGTTAATGGCAGCTAAAAAACTTAAAAGAATAAAAAATTCTTAGACTAAATTTAAATGTTAATTATGCCAAGTCCTCTGTATAGGAAATATCCATTTGTTTTTTGAATTTACTTTTTAATTAAAAATTTTTATTTCATTTATTTAAACAACTCCCCCTCCCCCAAACAGTTCACCCATTTCTCCCACTCCTACCACCTCCACTTCTTGGAACCACCAGTCTGTTCTCTGTATCCCTGACCTTGGATTTTTTCTTCTTTTTTCTATATTCAATATATAAGCGAGATCATATGGTATTTGCTTTGTCTGACTTATTTCACTTAGCATAATGCCCTCAAAGTCCATCCAGGTTATCACAGATGGCAAGATTTTATTCTTCTTATGGCTGAATAATATTCCATTGTGTATGCATCTATATAACATTTTCTTTATCCACTCACCCATCAATGAATATTAATGTTGTTTCCATATTTTCATTAATATAAATAATGCTGTAATGAACATGGGGGTGCATGTATCTTTTCATTAGTGTTTCTGTTTTCATCGGATAAATACCCAGAAGTGAATTTCTGCATCATCCAGTAATTATATTTTTAATATTTTGAGGAACCTCCACACTGTTTTCCATAGTGGCTGCACCAATTTACATTCCCACTAACAAAGTACAAGGGCTCGCTTTTCTCCACATCCTCACCAATGCTTGTTATTTCTTGTCCTTTTGATAACAGCCATTCCAGCAGGTATGAGGTGATATCTCATTGTGGTTTTGATTTGCATCTCCTTGATGATTAATGACGTTGAGCATCTTTTTATATAACTCTTGGCCATTAGTATGTCTTTTTGAAAAAATGTCTATTCAGATGTTCTGCCCATTTTTAATTGGATTGTTTGCCTTTTTCCTATTGAGCTGCAGGAATTCTTTATATGTTTTAGATATTTGCCCCTTATCAGATATACGATTTGGAATCATTTTCTCCCATTTGGTAGGCTGCATTTTTCATCTTGTTAATGGTTTATTTTGCTGCGTAGAAGCCTATTTATAAGATGTAGTCCCACTTGTTCATTGGTTTTACTTTTGGTGTCAGACTAAAAAGATCATCACCAAGACTCCCATGAGGAGATTACAGCTTACATTTTCTTCTAGGAGTTTTGTGGTTTCAAGTCTTACATTCAAGTCTTTAATCCATTTTGAGTTAATTTTTGTGTATGGTACAAGAAAGTGATCCAGTTTTGCATGTGGCTGTCCAATTATCCCAAGACCATTTACTGAAGAGACTTTCTTTTCCACATGGCATATTCCTGGCTCCTTTGCTGTAAATTAACTGACAATATATGCATGGGTTTATTTCTGGGCTCTCTATTCTGTTCTATTGATCTGTGTCTGTTTTTATGCCAATACCATACTGTTTTAATAACTGTAGCTTTATAATATAGTTTGAAACTAGGGAGCATGACGTCTAGAGCTTTTTCTTTTTCAAAACTGTTTTGGCTATTTGGGGTCTTTTTTGGTTGCATACACATTTTAGGGTTGTCTTTTCTTTTCCTGTGAAAATGCCACTGAATTTTGATAGGGATTGCATTGAATCTGTATATTGCTTTGGGTAGTATGAACATTTTGACAATACTAATTCTTCCAATTCATTCATTAATGTCTTATAATTTTCAAAATGCGGGTCATTTACTTCCTTGGTTAAATCAATTCCTAGGTATTTTATTCTTTTTGGTGCAATTGTAAATGGGATTGTTTTCTTAATTTCTCTTTCTGATAGTTCATTATTAGTATAAAGAAATACAACAGATTTTTGCATATTGATTTTGTATCCTCCAACTTTACTGAATTTGCATAGTAGTTGTAACAGTTTTTTTCATGGAGTCTTTAGAATTTTCTATATATAATATCATATCATCTGCGAATAGTGACAGTTTTACTTCTTTCTTTCCAATTTGGATGCCTTTTATTCCTTTTTCTTGCCTAAATGCTCTTGCTAGGTCTTCTAATACTATGTTGAATAAAAGTGGAGAAAGTGGCCATCCTTGTCTTTTCCTGATTCTAGAGGAAACACTTTCAGCTTTTCACCATTGAGTGTAATGTCCCTGTGGTCTTGTTATATATGACCTGTACATTACCTCTATATCTTCTTTGTTAAAGCTTTTTAAATTATAAATGGATGAATTTTGTCAAATGCTTTTCCTATATCTATTGAGATGATCATATGATTTTTACCCTTCATTTTCTTAATGTGGTGTATCCTATTGACTGATTTGCAGATGAACTATCCTTGCGACCATGGAATAAATCCTACTTGATCATGGTGTATGATCCTTTTAATGTATTGTTGAATTTGGTTTGCTAATATTTTGTTGATTTCTGCATCTATGTTCATAAGGGATATTGGCCTATAATTTTCTTTTTTGTAGCATCTTTATCTGGTTTTGGTATGAGGGTAATGCTGGCCTTCTAAAATGTGTTTGGAAAAGTTCCCCCCTCTTCTATTTTTTGGAAGAGTGAGAAGAATTAGTATTAGTTCTTCCTTGAATGTTTATTAGAATTCACCAGTGAAGCCATCTGGCCCTGAACTTTTGTTTGTTGGAAGGTTTTTCATTACTTATTCAATCTCCTTGTTAGTAATTGGTCTGTTCAGATGTTCTATTTCATCAGAATTCAGTCTTAGTAGGTTGCATATTTCTAGGAATTAATTTCTTCTAGGTTGTCTAATTTGTTGGCATATAGTTATTCATAATAGTCTCTTAGGATCCTTTGTTCTTCTATGGTATCAGTTGTAACATCTCTTTCATTTCTCTTTTGAGTCCTTTTTTTTCTCAGTGATTCTACCTAAAGGTTTTGTTGATTTTGTTTAACTTTTCAAAGTTTGAGCTTAGTTTTATTGATCTTTTCTATTATCTTTTAAGTCTCTATTTATTACCGCTCTCATCTTTATTTCTTTCCTTTTAACTTTGGGCTTTTTCTTTTTCCAGTTCTTTGAGCTGTAAAGATAGGTTGTTTGAGACTTTTCATGTTTCTTAAAGTAGGCATTTATCACTACGAACTGCTTTTTCTGCATTCCATAAATTTTAGTATGTTACATTTCCATTTTTGCTTGTCTCAAGGTATTTTTTGATTTCTCTTTTGATTTCTTCTTTGGCCCATTGGTTGTTCAGTAACTTGTTCTTTAATCTCCACATTTTTGTGAATTTTCTAGTTTTCTTCATGTAATTAACTTCTAGTTTCATACCACTGTGGTTGGAAAATATGCTAGATATGATTTCAATCCTCTTAAATTTATTAAGACTTGTTTTGTGGCCTAACATATGATCTATCTTGGACTATATTCTACATGGACTTGAGAAGAATGTGTATTCTGTTGCTTTGGGATGGAGTGTTCTGTAACACTGTTATCAATTTAAAATAGACTGTAAAAATTGTCATATGTAAGCCTCATGGTATTCTATAGTAAATATACAAAAGATAAAGGCATCTAAGCACACCAGTAAAGAAAGTCACAAGGAAGAAAATAACAGGAAGGAAGGAACAGAGAGGAACTACAATAACAGCTATAAAACAATTAACAAAATGGCAATAAGCCCATTCCTATCAATAATTACTTTAGATATAAATGGCTAAATTCTCCAATCAAAAGAAAGACTTGAATGGATTAAAAAAAAAAAGACTCACCTATATGCTGACTATAGGAGACACAATTTAGATGTAAAGATACATATATAGTAAAAGTGAAGAGTTGGAAAAAGATATTCCACACAAATGGAAAGCAAAAGAAAGCTAGAGCAGCTATATTTATAGCAGACAAAATAGACTTTAAAACAAAGACTATAATAAGAAACAAAGAAGGGTGTCACATAATGATAAAGGGGTCAATCTAACAAGAAGATATAATGTTTATAAGTATTTATGAACCTAAAAGAGGAGCATCTAAATATATATAAGGCAAATATTAACAGACAAAAAGGAGAAATAGACAACAATACAATAATAATAGGAGACTTTAATTAATACCCTATTTACATCAATGGATAGATTGTCCAGACAGAAAATCAATAAGAAAGCATCAGCCTTAAATGACGTGTTATACCAGATGGACTTAGGAGATATTTATCGAACATTTCACCCAAAAACAACAGAATACACATTCAATTTTAATAACTTGTTCTGGATGTAGTTTTCACCTCTCTTCTCACAGAGAGAACCATTTTATTGGTTTCTTATATATCCTTCCAGAGTTTCATTATGTGCATCCAGGAAATGTAGAATATTTAAATATTTAGTTCCCCTATTATTATTATACAATAATAGTGTATGAAAAACACTGAGTTCTCTTTTTTCATTTAACAATTTATTTTAGAGCTATATCCATATTAATATACAGTTTCCTCATTTTTTAATCAACTCTCTTGTCCTATCATTTATTTAACAAGCCACCTATTAATAGACACTGATGTTGCTTCCAAACTTTTGCTACTACAAGCAATGCTGTACACACTATTTTGCACCTATGCGAACACATCTGTAGTATATATTTGTAGAAGTGGAATTACTAGGCAAAAGCATACAGCAATTTTTAACTCTTTAGGTTGGGAAAGGAAGGGGCGTAAGAAGCAGGAGCAGAAAGAGAAAAAGCATGTGAGCATGCAAATATGGGAATATATTAATAAAGGTGAATTAATGAAGAGAGTATGAAGGTGTTCACCTAAGCTACTTTATCAACTTTTTTGTTGATTTGAAAATTACTCAAAATAAAAAGTTGGGAAAAATGCAAATCATAACTTCAATTATCTAATTTTATATAGATGATTAAATTGATTCTCAAAGAAACAAAGTGGGTTAAACCAAAGTCTCTCTCTTTGAAAAACCAAGTGCTTTGATTATACTAATGGAAATGTAGAAGTAAATACACGAAGTCTAAGTGTTGGGCTCTTATTAAGACAATATAGCAAACTGGAGATTGGAAGACCCACTTGTGCGTCAAGTTCTGCACTAACTTCTTTCCTCTGCCTTTTCTATGACTAGATTAGTCTCTCAACCTGAGCACTTTTGACATTTTGGGATGATAATTCCTTTTGGTGGTTGTCTTGTGTACTGTAGGATATTAGCAATATCCTTGATCTCTACCTACTGGATGATTGTAGCCCCACTTTTCTTCCTCTATCTATCTATTGATATAATTGGTTATTAAAGTCTCTTACTATTACTATGTTACTATTTGGTTGTTACAACCAAAAATGTCTCCGGATGTTGGCCTCTGGAGAGGAGGAGGGAGCAAAATTGTCCACTACGGGGAATTGCTGGTGTAGAGAGCACTGGCCCCCATCTTTCTAAATCAACTTATGCTAGAGAGTTCTCTCCAAATACAGGCTTTAACTGCTAATGACTGAACTCTGGCTTTAAGGAAGCCACTGATGCTTCTCTATACTCACTCATATTATTACAAATTATGGAAATTATAAACCGAGGCAACTTCATTCCATTTATTTCCATATTTTAATACCTCTTTAGATGATCCATTAAAATAGTAATATGAATAAAGTCAGCCATTTTTAAATGACAGTATTATGGATCCCTAATATTGGAATCAGTTTGGTAAAGGGTGATGTGTTTTATTAAATGGATAATTCTGTTAAAGACACGATTTAGGAATTTTTTTCCTTGACATTGCTATTTTTACTGCCCTGAATTTCTGAACCACAATACAACTGGAAGATTGAGCTGAAGTATGATTGTATTACAGAAATCTCATCACTTTGTGTCTACAAATATTCTGGGAGACTTAACTCTTATGACTTGGTATTTACCTTGGAATAGCAAACTAAAAATAACTTGGTTCTATAAAAGGGAAGTATGTTCAGCAGAAATATCTGTTACCTATAAAACAAACATTTTACAAAGTTTCAGTTGTCTGCTTTATGAGCTTTCAGTACAGTCATCTCTATATAGCCGTAGATTAAACCAGTCATAGATCAAAAAAGCTTGGAAAAAAAGTTACGTTTTTGCTGATGTGTACTATGTAGTTAGGCTTATGATGGTTGCATCCATACTGAGCATGTACAGACTTTTTCTTCTTGTCATTATTCCCTAAACAATATAGTATAACAACTATTTACACAGCATTTACACTGTATTGGATATTATAAGTAATCCAGGGATGATTTAAAGTATAGAGAAGATGTGTGTAATTTATACACAAATCCTATGCCATTTTATATAAGGGACTTGAGCATCAGCAGATTTGGGTATCTAGAGGGGGCCCTGGAATCAATCTCCGTGGACAGCTAGGGACAACTGTTTAAGAATACAAAACATGATAAGTTTTTTTGCATGTCAAGCAATTCCACTGGGAAATTTGAATATTTCCATAGAAATTATTCTACTACTCTACATTTCTTTTAATATGACAAACAACTTACTGTTAACATTTGCCAAATATTCAATATAGCTGTATTTTTTAAATGACATTCCGGAAGTCTTCCACACACCCTTTAGGCAAATGGCACTAACTACAGGATAGCATACATCACATGACTACTAACTGGAAGACAGAGAAGCTTTGTACATTTGTCAAAAAACTTGTGTATTAACCAATCATAACAAACAACTAAACACTAGTATTCAAACAATTACTGTTTAAATTATGAACAATGAAATTTTAATGTGAAAGAAAACATAAATGGTTATGGTTAGCCATTGTAGTTAGTGTTTATTCTATTAAAAATAATTTTGTAAATTAGTATCTATCCTATGAAACATTAATCATAATGTTCAAATAAAAGTAAAATATTTATTATTCAATTATTTAAGGACAGGCTTTCAAAATGAGGTCTGATTTCTGTGACTCTTATTCACAAAGGCCTGAATTAGGTCTATGCTAAGAGAAAGTAAAATTTTACATGTAAAAATAGAAGGAATTGATAAATAAGTACTCCTTTTCTCATGAAGACCTTGAGCTAAGTCTTAAGCTGATTAGAGAAATGTAAACCCAAGATGTCACATGTCCAGGTCCTTATCTGATATATATAGTAACAAATGGGAAAACTGGAAAGCATGTACATTAGAAATTAGTGGAACAATGAAATAATCTGCTCTAGGTGCTTAGGCATAATTGATTATTTTCCCAGAAAGAAATTAGGCAAATTGTACTAGATTACATTGATAATTATGGTCAAACCATGGGAAAATCATATCAAACACAAAAAATAAAACTTGTGTAGCAGCAAAAGCAGAAGTTTCAAGCAATATTACCCTTCCTTAAAGATCAACAATATCAATTAATCCATGAAGAAATACACATGAACATGCTTTAATGTATACGTAATTTATATAAGTTAAGCTTTATCTTTTGTTTCCCATGTTGTATAAAAAAATATTTTTATTCTGATTACAAGCTGTATGGATCAAAGCTGAAGAGACAACATTTTACAATACTATTTTGGTCTCAGCATTTGAATTTTACAATTATTACTCCTGTGAATAAATGAGATTTAAAATATAATACATGGACTAGACTGCTTTTGAAATTGTGTATATAAAATGCTTGTTGTGTGCTAAATTCTCAAAAATGGCAAAAATCACAAAAACATGTCATGGATGTCCTATGCCCAAGGCCACTGTACGTTTTGCTGTTGAGCTTTAGAAGCCCTTGCACACAGCATTCCAGTCAGTCCTAGTAATATAAAAACCCATGTAATATAAAAACTCATCTGTCATCTTGCCAAAGGACTACAATAACAATGTCATAATTTCCACTACCAGTATGAATCAATAATTGGATTTTATAAGCGAAAAGGCCAACTTACAGATAACCTGAGGAACACCGACTGTATGGTTACACAATTATTTTAAGTATAAAAATTGTCCTTAAGAAACAATTTATAAACTTTATAAAATTCTATTTTCTGTTTTAGTTTCTCATTGTGTTTCAATCATTGACAAGTTAGAAAGGTCAGATTTTATGATTAATCATTTACACACTAAGAACAATGAACCGACTTTTCTAAGGTTTTCTTCTAGGGTTCAATAAAAATGAAGCACTTTCTTACAATCGAAGATAGCTGTTAGGTGGGATGGCGGAATGGACCACTTTGTGAAATAGTAAATGAGCTCAGATCCATGAAACCTTTATTTGAAGACAGAATGATCATCTGGGACGCAGGAGTACAGAGTACGGCTCTGAGTGAAAAATTGGAAGGCATGATTTTTAAGGTCACTTCCAGTCCTAATACACCGTTACTCTGTGGCAATATTTCTTGCCAGATTATAAATTTTATCATTCACCCTAGATACATGAGCTAATATTTGAAAATCATATTTCCAAGAAAGCTTAGTATTACTTACCTCTGCAACTTTGAGAAATTCAGACACTCTCGTCATTCTAGTTAGAAATCGTTTGTAAATTTCTAGAGCATCTTTACATTGTCCTTTCTTCATTTCAAAAAACTTTTCTAGAAGAGATGGACAAGCATTTTGCAAAGAGTATTATATTCGATTTTATTCTAAGCTTATATTAGTAGTATTATTTAAAGCTTAAATTAATATTTGAATCAAAACACTTGGCACTAAAATCTATAAGATCCTAAAGCACCCAAACAAGGGGACCCTTGGAGTAGTTTAAAAAAGGTGTTATGTTCTAAGGTGTCTCACACGAAACAATTTAAATAATGAAAATACAATTAAAGTAGAACATATGAAATGCCACAACAGGTATCCCAGTTATCTGATCCAGCTATCCTACTATTGTTTTGGAAAACAGCATCAAATTTTACATGATAACAATCTCAAAAGTTATGACTGCATTCAACAGCATCCTTATTTTCTTACTAGCTCACTATAAACCAGTAATTTATATATCGTAAAACAATCAAACGTCCCTGAATCAAAGAATTCTCTGAATGAAAAGTTGGATGAGATGACTTTCAAGGTCACTTCTAGTTCTAATATGCTATTACTGTGGCAGTATTTCTTGCCAGATTATAAATTTTATCATTTACTCCAGATACATGAGCTAATATTTGAATATTATATTCCCAACAAAACTTAATATTAGTTACCTAGAAATTGCAGAGGTAAGTAATATTAAGCTTTATTGGGAATATAATTTTACACTCCATGTAAATTAATACCTAGTTTTATTGGTCATGAATTATTTATTTCAAACATTATAATGTCTCCCTTAGCGCTAAAAGGCTGAAGTTTTGTGAAAAGCATTTGATTTACCAAACTCTTCCTGACTTTGTATATAATTGTATCCTCTTCCTCAATCTGTATTTTTCAAGATAGAAAAACATGATCAATTTGCTGGTCTTTTCTGCCTCCCAAGATTAGACTTCACAGTCATTAAGGTACTACAACAGTGCCATTACAATTGCAGGCTGACAGTGTATTTTTTCCACACAGTTTTAAAGAAAACCAGCACTCTATCAGTGTTTTTGCCAGCCAGTCATTCATTGGTTCATTCAGTCAATAATTACTGACACTGCAGATAGAGACATGGTAGACCAACAATATCTCCGAGGCAACTCTGGATCATAAATGGTGGTTCAGATCGTCATTATTTCATATCTGCACATGGTTAAACATGTGCTATTTTTGTATTCTTCTATACTTTAAAGTTCTTGATTTCATTCAGCATGTAATTTTACTACTTCAAAAGTATTTTTAATTTTCTCAAGGAAGGTTTAATAATATATAATTACACAAAGAACTAATTATTGAGGGCAGCTACTCATTACCTTCTGTTGACAGTCTTTTCGTAATTTTACTTTTAGCATGGACCACCCCTGTCGGGTACTCAAGAAGCAAAAAGATCAAGAAAATAAATACATATTGTGCTACTTGTTAAGATTTGAGAGGAAAGTGAGTCAAAAAATGGCCAAAGCTAAGGATATTTTCTTTGTCCATTCTATCGTAGTTTATAACGATGCAGACAAAAGCATGGTGCTATAAGGAAACAACTCTTTTTTAGTTTAAACGTTTGAAAATAAAGACTTATTCCGGTAAAAAAACAAAAAACAAAAAAAAACCGCTTCTCTTTCTTGTTGTACAATCTTCACATAAACAATTTCTAAATATCTAAATTATATTTCTGTGATCTAAGTTTATTTCTTTATGTCAGATTTTCAGCAATAACACAAAAAGAGAAATCAAACTGAATAATCTCCATTTTCTTTTAAAACTAATGCAACAAAATTTTAAGCAATTCTTCTCTGTCTCTTCTGGATGCTTTTTAAATTGTATCTGTCTCGGTAATTTAGGATTCAGCAACAAAAGAGATTCAAACATAATGGCTTTAGGTTATAATCTCGTAATTGTTTCTTTAATACTGGTAGTAACACCAAAAGGCAACATGTACTGATATATGCAAAGTTGTGAGGTTTCTTTGTCCCCTGAGAGACCAGGGCAGGGTCCAAAGAAATTAACACTTGACAGAAGGGCTGGGTCACCCAGAAATGAGCCTCTGCCTTTCTTTAATATTAAAGGCAACGCATGTTGATTTTCACTATTTGAAATGATCAAACTTGACATCTGTAACATGAATCTTGGTAAAGTATTGATAAATACCCCTATCATGTTAGCATTAACTTTCATGGAATATCTGTCCTGAGAAAGGAGCCACACAGAAAGGAATCTCATCCCTGAAAGACAAACCGAGATTCTGAATATGGACTATTATTAACGACCACCAGTCAGTAAGGGAAATGTCTTCTAAGTTGAACGTCAGAGTTTCAATAAAGTGATCAAGTGTTTGTGAAGATTCATGGCACCAATACTGATTCCAACATTAGATATAGAGAACTGGTCATAAAGTCCTTGATTAAAACTAACACATAATATATTTATAAAGTTAATTCCTAGCACTATCTAACAAACAAATAAAAAACACACCTGTCTGAAAACACTTAGGATACTAAGTGTACCTATCTTCTAGAGTGTTACTTTTACAAGAGCAATTTGACAATGCCAGAAGGCAGCCAGCCACTCAACACCAGAATGTCATCAGGCAAGAACATACACCTCTACCACTTTTGAAAAGTCAGGTCTTTAATAGGAAAAGATGTTAACTCTTCTCTTCCTGCTCCTAACCTTGGCCAATAGACTATATTTTTCAAATTAAATATGTACTGAATGGTATTTTAATATAAAGAGAAAATACATTATTAGTACAATCTGTGATGTCAACATCAAGTAGAGCAGTATTTTAAGTAGCTGTTCAAGACAACAACAGAGGAGAATCACATGGCTTAACACGTTTAATTGCTAAACGAATTGTGAAGACAATAAATCCAATGTTCTTGAACAGAATTGGGAATGAAACAAGGGTACAGTGGTGAGAGAGTATGAGAATAAATCAACCGGGCATGAATTTGAGTAAGGTGAGCACATCACGGGTAATTAAAGTGTTAGGTTTAAAAGTCTAATTATATATAAACAGAAAAAAGGAGATTAAGAGGGGCAAATTCAAGAGTTCAGTTTCGGAGATTGTTGAGTTTTAGGTAAGAACACAATATCTAAATCTAAGTTTCTACGAATAAGAAGACATGCAAAACTGAAGCCCAGAATAAAGGTAAAAACAAATAATAGATTTGGGATTCAACATAATGAAAATGATAGGTTTTACAATGAAGAATATACAGAAAGAGCAGATGGTAGATAGCTAGAAATGAACTTTAGCAAAAGCTCACATTTATGAGTGTTAAGAAAGCATAAGATCGGCCAAAAAAAAGAAAATGAGAAAATATCTTATTTGGCTTACCAATAAACTCTCTCACATGAAATAAACGTAATATGGTTTTGAACTGTATATTATGGACAGCAATCTTTCCCCACTAAAGGCAAAAGCTCCAAGGGCACAGTATTTCATCTCAGTGACTGGCGCACCCAACTTCCATTCTATTTTTTTCTAGACTCATGAGAAGCCAGGGTTTCAGATGAAAGTTTAGTTCTGCAAATTAGACAGACCTGTGGGAGATCTAGAAAGTGAAACTGAGGCAGAAGCTGTCTTTCCTATACCTTTTTAGCTGTTTCTTATAAAAAGTTATACTATCCTAGGAGTGTGAGATTATCTTCCGGCAGCATTCCATTGTCTACCCTTCAGCTTCCTGGGTTTTGAGGAGTAATGGTTATGGCTAGAGCTGCTTGATCTGACTCCCTACTATCTGGATTATAGCTTCAGGTGACCATTCTCCAGCTTCCGAGGGTTGCAAGGCAGCCAAAGTGGGAACAGCAGCCTATTTTTAGCATACCATAAAGTGGCAGCCTCAGTAGTAGCTTCCCTAGCGTGGAAGAAACTATTTCAGTAGTCATCTCAGGAGGCTGAGCCTAGTTCCTGCAGGGTTCCAATAATTACATAAACACCTAACTTCCTGTATTAATTCCATTTTTATTTAGAGTATATATAGTGATTTCTGTTTTTTTTTTAACTAAATTTACTGGGGTGACATCGGTTAATAAAATTATATGGGTTCTAAGTATTTCTGTTTCTTGAATAGACATGGTATTAGATACCTGAAGTAGTAGAAATCAGACCTTCAACAATGTCAAATATGGGAATCTAGGATTAAATATGTAATCTGATTAGATATGAAGCATAGATGACAACCTGCTACTACCGAAAAATTGGATTCTCATAGTCTGTGCTACACGGGAACAAAATAATTACTTATATGATCATCTATGGTTTTCTGAAATGAATACCCAGAATGAAGCTTATCAGACCAAGTAGCTGCTGGGACAGATGCCATGATGGGAGCAAGGCAAACAGAATTGTGGGTGGATGGCTGCTCCTGAATCTACTGGAGAGCTTAAAAAAGAAAATGACAACACAGGGTTTTAAATTATTGGCTCAAGGTTCCATTCAGACTGTGGTACTTTAAGCTGTTCTGAAATAATCTTATCTCTTGCTGACACAGGGCTGTCATAGCTAAAAGTCAGACTGTTTAATCTTGCGAGTTGCTGAATTATAACAAATGTGAATAAGTTAAATTTCCAGCCTTATCACGGTTTCTTTTGTGAAAGTAAGACATTTCTTGTGAAACAAAACTGGGAAAAAAGCACTTAAGTATATTCCATCCAAAATGAACTATTCTTTCTTGAAAAAGCTTTTCCCTCTCAGTCTGAAAAAGCTGGTCCTGCCTTGCTTGGGGATCCTGAAATCGACCCACCTTTCATGAAGGAATAAAGTCTCCTCACGCCCTCTCCCTGCACTTCTTACCCTCCTCTCTTTGCCAACAGCTTCAATTCCTAAATGAGATTAAAATCCAGCAATTCTGGCATGCCTGATGGAGATGAGCACAAAGTCTGACCCAGGAGGAGAATATTACATGCTAAAAGAAGTGCAAGATTTTGTAAATTTATGTTGGCAATAGGATTGTCAGATAAAATGCCAGGCACTGAGTTAAATTTAAATTGTAAACAACAAATAATTTTTAGCATGGGCATGTCCCAAATATTGCACAGTACTTATCAGTACAAAAAAGTTATTCATGTTGATCTGAATACAAATTTAACTGGGTATCCTGTATCCACCTCCCCATTCCCAAGTCTGTCAATCTTAAATGATAAAAAATCTAGAGAAATGGAATGCATTCTAAAGGTTCTGAGCTGGAAAGAAGAAAGATCACATTAGATTTTATAAAGTAATTGATAATTTATCAATTTGGGTGACCATCCTAAAAAGGATGGATTCGAAATGCTAGCCTGAACATCTGAACATCTGGGAGTGGCTCTAAGACAGGATTTCTCAAAATGAAATCCCCCAGACCAGCAGCAACAGTATTGCTCAGGACCTTGTCAGGAATGCAAATTCTCAAGGCCTTCCCCAGACCCACTGAATTAGAAAGTCTGGGTTAGGGTCTAAAAACCTAAATTTCAATAAGCCCTTCAAGTACTCTTAAGGAAAGTCTGAGAAGCACAGCCAAAACACTTTCCCCTCATCTCCTGCAAAAGGACCATTATCAGAGTGACTATGCACCAGGGGAAAGGGACATACCCAGACTTTTCAGGGACACTGACTCTAAGCTGATGCTACTCCCTGGGGATCCAGAATGTCACTATATGATCTACCAATCTGGGTAGAGAAGTAGTAAACAGACCTCTCAGAATAAATCAAGAGCATCAGACTATTTTCATCCCTTGCAAATGCAGACCAAAGGACATATATCCCACAAAAAGGCCTCAATAATCAGGGGGCTAAGAGGACTCCATAAGTTGATGAACAAACTGTCTGTTGTATCCGAAATGGAGGTTATGAATTGGTTTAGTCTGTCAATACCTGAGATCAATGCTGAGCTTCCACCATAGCACCATACTATAGGGAGTATCAACTCATCCACCAGGTAACAAGATAAGGATTAACTCCTAGGGAGGAGAGCAGCAATCTTTCTATACTGTAACAGATAGTTTATCTGAATATAGATTTATCATCTCTGCCCACATTGCTCTGCCAGTACCACCATCTGTGGAATTACTCACCATCATGGTATCTCATACCACACTGCCTCTATTTTTACTGCACAAGAAGTGAGACAACAGACTCACCCCACAGAATTCATCAGTCTTAGCATGAATCCCATCGGTCCAGAAGGAGCTGGCCTTACATAATGATGGAATGGCCTGCAGAAGAATCCATTTCAAACCTGCTCTATGAATATGCCTAAAGAAGTTAGGGATTCTAATATATACTCTGAACCACTGACCAGTTTATATGGTATGTTGTTCACCATAGCTAGAGTGCATGGATCCAGGAACCTAGGAGCTAAAGTGGACCCTCTCACTATTATACATAAGAAGGTGGCAGTGTCTTATTTCCTGTACATCTCCAGGGGTGGTGTCAGAGGTAGTTGTTAGCACAGTGGAACAGTTATTTATTGTTATGGAACTTATTCCTAGAGGCAAAGCTTAGAACATACTCCTTTAGTCATTCTGAAATTTCATAACCACCAAAATCCCTATATGACATCCCCTCCTGCTTGAAACATCTAGATGCTTTCCATTTCTTGCTTTTAATCTTGACTGATAAGAGAATATACAGAGAAATGTGACCTGAATGAAATACATATTAAGGTTTTTATGTACTAAGTCTGCAGTATCCAGATCTTTGCATTTGATCAGCCTTCATTCAAAGATGCCATTCAGTAGTTCTACCTACCAAGTAAGTTAATAACTCCATCATTGTAGCAAGCAAAGAGTTTGATAAGATCTTTGAAAAGAAGCATAAATGCAGCATTTATGACACCATTTGTTAGCTCATTTGGATGCACCTAGAAGATGAAAATTTAATATGTTAAAAATCATATCATCGAATGACAATTTTTCTGAGAGCACATTAAAATGTCTCAAATGATTTAAGAAATTCATCCATATTCTATGTTATATAATTACTTTAATTATTTTAGTAACCCTACCAATATCAAAAGATTGATTTTTTTGTTTGTTTCAATTTAATACAGTGAAGCTAGTCCTATCAATTATAAGACATATATACATTCTATTCGGTCAGTGGTCCATAGCTCACTCAAATCCAGCTTTTAAACATTTGGCCTTTTTTTGCTTTCACTATGTTATATTACATTCTTTCACTTCCCCTATGGAATGTTCTCTGGGGAAGAGTTCAGGCTCCAGGGTCCTGCAGGGACTCAGTGAAGAAGCACAGCACAGGGAACAAATACCTTAATAGCTAGTCCTAAAATAATTCCTGAGACTCACAGCATTAACTTATCCACCAAAAACTCTAATGACCAACACAAAGAAGAATAATTTCTTCTCATCCCTCAATCCTTGTTCACAATTTCTCAAGCTCTGCTCTTTTTCCCTTTATGACTTTTGTCTTTTAAGACAGTGTCATTATGAAGGGCAAGAAAAGCAAAGAAAAATTAATATACAAAAAGAAAAAAAAAGCTAAGAAAAGCAATTCCATAAATACCTAGTGAAGTCCTTACTATAAAATCTGTCAAAAAACAAGATGGGGAGCTGCTTTTACTGAAATGTCACAGAGCTGGGTATTGTGACTAGGATTCAATTTTAGATCACACCATGTAATTATAACAGAGATTTTAAATTATTAATATTTGAGGAAAATTGTTTTAAACAATTATCAAGAGAAGAAAGCTAACATTGTGAATTAAGAATCTTATTATATGTCAAAATATTTTATTTTCATAAATCAAATATGTTCACTTAATTAAACCATTTATTTTTAAATAACTGTAAATCCACATGCAGTTGTCAAAAAATACAGAGATTCCCATGTACCATCTACCCAGTTTCTCCCAAAGCTAACATCTCATAAAACTATAGCAAAATATCACAGCCAGGATACTGATATTGCTAAATTCACCAATCTTATTCAGATTTCCCCAATTTTATCTGTGTGCATTTGTGTGTGTGTGTGTGTGTGTGTGTGTGTGTGTGTGTGTGTGTGTTTAGTTCTATATAATTTTATCACCATAGACAACACAGGTAGTTATCTGTGTGCATTTGTGTGTGTGTGTGTGTGTGTGTGTGTGTGTGTGTGTGTGTGTGTTTAGTTCTATATAATCTTATCACCATAGTCAAGAAACAGGTATGGTTTTAAGAGACCAGTCATGTTGATATTGTCAGGAAGAAGAACTATGGCAAAACAAAAATAATTCTCTTTGGTAGATAGTATCATTTAAGCAGTGTCTATAAAATGACTTCTAACAGCAGGCTGAGTTACTTAGCTGCCTGAAGGTACATTTTGCAGTTACATGTTATTAAACACAATAGGAGACCACCATCCTGCTGCAAACCTGGGGTTCCAAGAATGCACCACTCTATTTTTCCAGGGCTTACGTAAAAACCTGGTAAACTGCTCATTCTGGGCAACTCAAATCATCTCCCTTAAATTAAGTGTTTATCTTATCATCTAAATGAGAGAGATCTAAATCTGCTTCCTGAGGATATTCCCATCTTCAAATAAAAGACAATATCGATTGTGTAAGAAACATTTGCTAGTATGATACATACATCGAATTCAAGCAGTGCATCAATTTGTCCCTGCAGTATTGGCATACTCTTTAGTAGCTTTTCAGGAGCCATTGTCCTCATTACACCATCAGCCCTATAATTTTTTAAAAAAGAAAAAGATAAAACTTCCTTGTATATGGAAAATTCAAGACCACACGCATTGTTCTAAGCTATTTTCTCCCTATTTCACTGTTAATTTTGTGGGATAATTTTGAGACATGAAGAGGTTGTAGTTGACTTCCCTCTCTGTACTACTTCCTCTTATCTATTCTCATTCTTCGACCACACAGGCAATGCTTTTTTTTTTTTTATCTGCACTGCCCTTAGGAAGAAAGTAATGTGGTCTGGATGAAAGAGGTCGGTTGAAAGCTCATGGCTGAAAGTGATGTAAAGGGTGTCAGTGGAGAGAATCATAACTAGGCATGTTGACTGTTTCATTGTTGCTGTGGGCTGCATCTCCTGGATCTCAGGAGCTTGAATGGTGGAGACGTGATTACAGAGGACACGCAATTGCAAGGCCTTATTTCAGGGCTCCCATGGGTATAAAGTGGATGTATTTAAAATTCCACTTACCACAAGGTAAATTTAAAATTTATTCAAAAAAATAATTTTTGAGATTTCAGAGGACATAAGCATTTGTTAAGTATAACAGTTTTACTTTAAATGGCTTTATTTTCCTTTTAATTTTACTCCCCAATGTTATCTACTATGAATGGAGTTTTGTGCACATCTCTTTGGGTTGTATTGGTAAACAAATTAATAAGCAAGTAGTGTTTTGGGGTTCATATATTAGCTATATATTTTCTATCAGTAAACATACTTACATACAAATAATTTTGAATGTGTTTAACTCATTTGTTAAAATAATTTCAATGAATTAGAAATGCTAGGACTAAGGATACCTGAAATTTATATTTTGAGTCTAAACTACAGTTTTCCCTCTAACTGTAGATATATTCCTCATCAGTCTGTCTCCCAATGTTTGTTTATGGGTTCAAACTGTACAAAACTATTCAAAACAGTGCAAACATTAGATATCGGTGTTTTTAACCTTTGACAGCGATAGTACAATGAAATTGCTCTTGTCATTGTTTAGCTCAATCATCTTCATATATCCTTATTCCTTAACAGTCATTCATATTATTTCATTTCCCTTGGAATATTAGTGGCTTTGTTATTGGTTTCTAAGAGTTCATTTATGACTAAAGATGTTAACCATCTGTCATGCATTACAAATGAAATACTGTATTCTTTGCTATAATTTTACTGTAGTGTTTTATTTTTTGGTTGTACAGAAGTTGTATATTGAAATATAAATATGTTCTGTTAAAAAAAAAGAGGTCAGTTGACTTTCTGAATAGATTTTTTTAAATCTATAACAGAGATAATAGTATTAAAAATATGTTTCCTAAATGCCAGTTTGTTTGTTTCTGAGAAAGAGAAAAACATGTCTTAGAAGTCTTCAAAACCTGTAGGACTGAGAGTACAGATGCTACACTATAAACCAGCAGTGAAGAAAAATGCATGCTGATGTGCATAACAGTTTGGCCAAAAGGAGATAAGGGCTTACCTAGCTTCAGAGACCACAACTGAAGGTTAGTGCTGGAGGGTGAGTCAGAGGGGTTGCAAAACCCTGTATCCACCCACGGGCCTCTCAGGGAATCCCTGCACCCAGTGATGGTCAAGGAGTGGCAGTACAGAACTAGCTGAGGAAATACCCAGGCTGATAATGGCAACTTTCAGGGTCTTTCCCACTTCAGTGGTAGGGATAGCATCCCAAAGTGTCTTTATGTGTCTGTCCCTAAAGAGGTGCAGAAGTCTTTCCAAGAAGGCTGTGGACCTGTACTGCAAAGGCCACAATGCATCTGGGAACATCAACGAAGGCTTCCCAGGGCCTCGGAAGTAGTCAGCGGAAGGAGACCTAGAATCATCTCTAATAAGAAGGAGATGAAGTAAAAATCTCAATTTTATAAAATCTTCACCCAAACAAAACTAATTCATTTTGAATAGGCAAGTTTATCTTGTTCACCACCATGATAAAAAAAAAAAAAAATTTCAAAGCTAATGTTATGTGAGCTATTACAAAAATAGAGTTATATCTTTCTGTGTGGATTCTTAAAACTAAAATATTAAACTTCCTACAATACCTTGTCATAATTTCAAGTCAGGAACAAATACAAGATTTATAAATTTATGGCTGAACACTTCTGATTAAATTCAAAGACCTTTTTAGAGGGGAAGAGATGTTAATTATGAATTACACTGCAAACATTTCAATGAGGTTTCTTAATTAATGATTATTATTAATAATTAGTACAATTATGGTGTATGTGTGTATGCGTGTGCATGTGAGTGAAATACTAGATGGTATTACCTCTCAAAAACAGATCTCCACTGTACGCACAGTTCAGTTTCAACTCAATCAAAATAAATTGAAATAACTATTGTCGACTATAGCTACTGTGCTTTTAAATGAATTTTGTTTAAATTCCCTTCACTTAAAATTATTTAAAGGTATATATGTGTTTAAGAATTTTAAATTGATTTCAACAAATAAAATGTTATATCATGTCAATTCAGAGGAGCAAGTCAGATTTTCTGCATGAAAATATAAAGTAATGCATATTCTAATCTCAAGGCTAGCTTTTACATTATTAATTGAGTTTCTTTTTTTCAGGTGATTGTAAACTTGGCCTTCATGAACAAAATTAGTTGGCATTTAAGCTTAGTTAAAATAAATCAAGGATGCCTCAAAAACTTAATCTGCTCAAACAAATATGAGAAAGAAAAAACATACCCTTTCTTCACTCTGGCAAAATCAAAAGCCATCTGTCTGTAAGAAAAAGCCTTTTCATTCAAATATCTACTATAGCGCCTTATGAAGGTAGACATGTCATAACCTGGGGGAAGGGGCAGAGGAAATAAAACTGATTAACAAAATACCTTCAATTGTGCTCTACCAAGTACGAATTTTTTTAACTCCTCAAATGTAAATGATTCTAGGATGAGGTCAATAAGTGTATCAGACAGGTCTCATTTAAAATCTTACCGCAAGCAAAAATACTTTCTTCATGAGACATTCCAAGACTATTCAGTTTAGTTATGCTACTACCCTTGTACAGAATGTCTGTTCTGATTTTTCCTTGCATTTTGTTCACTGTTTAAAATAACTGCCTGCTTCAGACTTAATACATGTAGCTCTCTGAGAACTACTCACTTGCTTGGTGTGCTTATCTTACACATAATAGCAACCAGTAAATAAAATGAATGAACAAACAACTGCAGTTCAAATTCTATTAATTTACAATGAACACTTCTTTAAGACTAGAATCTTTTTGTTAATTAGAAAAGTATCTTTCATTTCATTGCTTGTTGCACCTTCGTAAAAAAACTGTGGGTCTAGCATACCCACTGTTACTTTTTAAGGTAAATACTGAAAAAGACAAAATAAAATTGACATATACTTCATATACTGAGTTATATAACAATGAAATATTTTAAAACTACTATAAACTATATATTTTCACATTTTTTCTTGAACACCCAGGGGAGTTTATAACCTCACTTAAAAAAATCTACATTAAAAACATTAGTAAAAAATGATAAAACATAAATCTTCTCACCATGGGATCCACTTTTGTCCAAAAAATTGCTCAGATTGAATAGTGTATTTCTAGAGGCCAAATACTGAATAAATCTCTGAAAAAAAAAATTAGAATTAACCACCAATATTCTCAAATCATACCTTTAAATAATTTCTGATACTAGAGGGAATTTTTTTGTGTGTGTATTCTCACTGTGATCTCTTTTCTCTTACTCAGTTATAAAGCTTCTCAGTCTGCTGACTTTTTCTGAGGGGAGATAAAGACTGAATAATACTCACTAAATTAGAACTAAATCGTATAACCTTTCATTTCTGTATATAACAGAAACACCGCAATTTAATAGGTTTCAGTAGGCATCCCATATAAAATAGGTAATTTTTATTTTATTAATACTTTCCCAAACTAAAAATTTTTATAAAAGCAATTTTCACTTATGGGCACTTCTTATGGGAAAAATTACTGTATTGTTCCTTTCTCCTAACATTTTTGCCCACTAATTATATTTACGTGGTATATACATTTTAGATACCAATAATATTTAATACTTCAATAACTCTATGAAAATGTCTAACTTAACATTCATTTTTTGAAAAATAGCTAAACAGAAGATTAGAAGTGTACTCTAGATGATTCCAAACCATAGATTTCCTCTTCTTTGTCCCCTAATTGGTGAAAATGCAAAGGCCTTAAGTCATCACCAAACTATTTCATAAAAGCCTCCCTTCCCCAAGCAAAAAAAAAAAAAAGTTTACTTAGTTTACCTCATTTCCATGTACCATGAGATGATGTGTTGTGACTAAAGCTTTAAATACAACCACCCAGCTACTGTTTGTTGCCCGCTCAAAGAGTGTGTCGGCCATCTGAGGAATATTAACATTGGTCTCATTGGTAGCCTGGATCAAATCTATAAAAACAGAAGATTTCAATCACTGATATTAATCATCACAACAAAAGTTCATTTAAAATTTTAAACATTTAAACTTGCTTACTAAAATATGAGTCTAAAATTGCTTTGACGATAGCTAGTAAAATTTCAAAAAATATTTTCTCATGTATATTTATGGATACACAAATTTATTCATTACTCAAAATATGTTTTTTCTTGAGTTTTTTACAATTATTATTATTGAATCCTCTTTTGTACCTTCTTTTGATTTTTTTCTGTTTTCTGGTACCAATTCCATTTTTTTAAATTACAAACTCCAAGAAAGCAAAGCCGCATATTAATATTTGTTAATCTTGCAAAGACAATTGTCTCAAACATGTGGACCCTTATTCTATGCAACACTTGAAGTCAACAACACATAGCTAAAAGCTTAATTCACTTGGATTTTAATCATGATGGCTGCTAATAAATACACTTGTCATGTAAGTGGCAGAATGAGAGCAGTAAGTAAGTTAAAGAGGAAAGAATTCCACTCTGCCCCTCTAAACTTTCATAGAACATGGTGCATGCATTAAATTACTGTAATTTGACTTGAATTTCTAAGAGAGTAAACTTTTATAATACATTCACTGTTCACATCTGTATAACATCAGTATGATTCCAGGTGTATCTCAGGAAATTTTTTTTTAATATAGCAGCCAGGAGGGACTACCCAGCATTCAGAAAATGTGGGAAGTACTGTCAGAAAGTTAGCTGAGGCAACCAAAGATCATGTGCTAAGGAACAGAAGCTAAGCTACACTGGAGCAGTGAGGATTTAAGAAGAAACAATACTATATGACTTCTTTTGCAGGCCACACCCACCATGCAGAGTCCCTAAGAAATCCCATACAACAAATGCAGAGACAAACCCACACTTTTCCTTACTCAAAATCCATCCTCAGTAATCATTAAGCTATATATTTGCTTTATGCATGTCTCTATTTCACAGTAAATAAGGTTTTAAAAAGTTGATACACTACCACTGAAATATCTCTTAACTTCTTGACTAAAGGGTATCAATAATTGTCCTGAATTATAAATGGACCAAACCAGGCTTATTTCTTACTTTATATTTATTTTAAATTCCAGTCATCATCCTCACCCTCTTAACACTCATCCTTCAATATTTTCCTTTATTGGAATTCTATTCATCCTTCAAGAAATCTTTCCTGGTCCCTTTAAAATGCAGCCCCATGTGACCTCCCTCTGCTTTAAAAACCTAAGGCATCTTGTTCTCGCTGGGTGTTCATGTTAGATGTGTATCTGCCATAAGTTCCTACCATACCAAAGCTCTTTGAGGATGAAAACTGTTATATCAATGCCTGTTTCCTGTGCAGCACTTCGCAGAGCACTATGCACAATAAACCTTTGTTGAACAAAATGTGCAAAAAAACACATTTTAGCCCAAAATAGAAAGTCATTTGAAAAAGAAACAAGCACTACATTATAACACTGTTTTCTTAGACTATATCATGGACTATTTTATACCTGAAATTCTGTGTAGGTTATAAATTCTTTTATTTGTTTATTTACTGAACAGAAATGTATCGCTGGTCCAAGGAGACACATACATGCTCAGATAACAGAGAAACCCCTGTAAGAATTGAGTAAAGAGAGGCAACATGATAAAGTAGAAAGAGCCCTGGTCCAGAGTCCAGCTCACCCTGTCTAGATGTGACTCTAGGAAAATTGCTTAATATCTCTTTGACTCAGGCCCTCATCTTTTAAACAGGGCTAATTATCATTACCTTTCAGGGCTATTATAAAGATTAAAAATGGTCTGAAAGAAGTAGGCACCCAAAATAAATGTTTGTAAATACTGTTACACATATACTGCATTACGAGAAAGACTCCAGTAAGAGGACCCTAAAGTCAGCTATGACATGGGAGAGAAGTACATTTTTAGCAAATATACAAAGTGTGGAGCCACAAGATGTGGTGTGTTCTTAGAGAACTATGGTGGTCTGGGGGCTAGGTGTGGGTAGGTGGTGGGCAGAAACTGAATTAAAAAGCTAAGGAATGGCCAGTGAAGGACCTCACACATGATATTAAATAAAGAGTCTGGACTTTAGCTTATAGACTAAGAGGATCCCTTGGAACAGTACCAACAAGATTTCACATTTACAGTCAGCCACATTATTTAGTGACTACTAAATACTATCTTCAAGGTAAGCAGAGGCACAGGATAAGGAATAATCATCTTTTCCTGGAGATACCAGAAGACAGAAAAATGGTAAGTTAGAAAGCTCAGTTGAGAGTCAAAGATGAGGTGAATCTAAATCAATGAAAAGGCAGTGGAGATGGGGGAGATAATGAATGGAGCGGAAAGATATTTAGGAGGCACAATTGATGGGATTTGCAGGTGAATAAATGGATATTAAGAGGTAAAGGGAAAAGGAAATCTGAATAATTCAAGGTTTCTCATTTGGAATCCAGTAAATGCTTTTTACTGAAATAGGAGTAAAATTGTTTTCAAAGGAGATATAAACTATGTGGGACAGGAATACATTTTAAGTAGCTGTTGGAGATCTAATCTGAAATGTTTGATAGGGATTAGAGGCATGTTCTAAAGCTCAGGAGAAACATTTGTCCTAGATAGAAATTTGAGAGTCATCAGCGATGAAATGGGAACTGAAGTCATGAAAGTAGAAGGAACCCAAAAATCGTGCGAAAAATTGTGAAAATTATGCTATAAATAAGAAAAGAAATAAGAATTGAAGCTAAGAAAGACTCATGTTTAAGAGATGAATGGAAGAAACATAAGTGAAAGAACAGTCAGAATGGTAAAGAGAAGCCCAAGAAAGTGAACTTGTGGAAGCCAATTAAGGAAACATCAAAAATTTCATGAAACAATTAGGAGTCACTGGTGTCAAATACAACAGAAAGCCTTGGTAAGCTGATCCCCCAAAATAGAATATACAATTCGGGAACTGCTACCAAAGCCTAAAGTATTTGCTCTTTGACTATTTATAAAAAATAATTGACTACCCTGTTCTGTCACTAAATGGGAAGTACGCATAAAGCAATTCTGATGCATAACGAAGATCAAAGGCTGTCTCAAGGAAAAGTAATCATGTGATTGAACTGTGAGTTGAACTAGCCACTTTTTTCATAGACTATGCTTTTTACTTGAAAGAACAATTGATAGACTTCAAACCAGTGGTGATTCAGACTTGATATTTAGCAGTTATTTCTCTAAAATTAAGTTAGCCTGTCGCTTACCAAAGAAAGAAAAGAAAGAAAGAAAGAAAAAGAGAGAGAGAGAGAGAGAGAGAGAGAGAGAGAGAGAGAGAGAGAGAGAGAGAGAGAGAGAGAGAGAGAGAGAGAGAGAGAGAGAGAGAGAGAGAGAGAGAGAGAGAGAGAGAGAGAGAGAGAGAGAGAGAGAGAGAGAGAGAGAGAGAGAGAGAGAGAGAGAGAGAGAGAGAGAGAGAGAGAGAGAGAGAGAGAGAGAGAGAGAGAGAGAGAGAGAGAGAGAGAGAGAGAGAGAGAGAGAGAGAGAGAAAGAAAGAAAGAAAAGAAAGAAGGAAAGAAAGAAAAGAAAAGTAAAGAATGACAGCACTGGTTGCCAATGATAAAATTTACTCTTTCAAATAAAAATTAGAACTTTTGAAAACTTGTGTCTGCTCTAGTAATCCTGACAATGTTCTAGTTCTTTGAGAATTTTCTGAAAAGGTCATTGGTGATATTAATGAGTATCATTTGTTGATATTATATAACAAAATGTGTCAATATTTCAGAAAATGTGAGTAACTCAGTGAACCAATATTTTCCAAATGACTAGTACAGAATGTTACAAAATAATGCACTCAATTCATTTAAAGTACAGGTAGACAAATGCAAATGCATTTTAATGGAACAGAGTATAAAAGTTGGATTTTAATGTAACAGTATAAAAGTTTACTGACGTGGTTTCAGATTAAATATTGCAATTTAAATATAAGAAAATATCACTTAACAGGTTTATGGGATAGTATCAAAGAAGAATATCCATAATTTTATGAAAAGGCTGTTAAAACGGTGCTCCCTTTTCCAACTGCATAGCTGTGTGAAGTCAGATTTTCCTCACATACTTCAACTACAACAATATATCCCAACAGATGGGTTAAAGAAACAAATATGATCATCCATCTTCTATTGAGCGAGATATTAAAGAGATGTATAAAGATATAAAACCATACAACTCTTCTCATTATTATTTTTTTTTGTTTTGGAAAATACTTATTTTCCCTAGAAGTATTATCTGTTAAAATGTCAATAGGTTGATTATTGTTATTTTAAACTGAAAAATATTTTAAACTTTCTCAGTTTTGATTTCTAATAGAGTAAATATCTAAACATATAACTCGCAGAAATAAAAGCTCTTTGAATCCTTCAATAATTTAAGAACATAAAAAAGTCCTGAGATCAAATAGTTTGAAAGCTGCTATTCTTGTTATATACTTAAAAAGACAATTGCTAGGTTGTAGGACATGCACATATTTAACAAAATGTTTTTACATAAATATTGCACAAATTTATATTCTAACCAGTAGTTTATGAGTTTCTACTACTTGACTTCCTCACCAAATAGTTTCCATTTAAAGAATTTTAAAAAATTAGAAACAAAACAAAGCATAGATGTAAACGTGCAGAAAAATATTCTCGAAAATTGTGAGAATCTAAATGCTAAATATCTTTCATCTTTAAATCCTTAGAATTCAAAGTCTTAGTTGAACTTGGGTAGACACATATGGTATTGTTCGGGAAGTGTTAAAAATAGCTTTATTAAAGTATAATTGACATATTAAAAAACTGCACATATTTAAAGTATACTATTCGGTAAATTTTGACAAACATATACACTCATAAAACTATCAGCAAAATCTAAATAATGAACATATCCATCACTTCCAAAGATTCTCTCAATCCCTTTTATAATTCCTCCTTCCTAACACTCTTCCCCAATCTCCTCCCCTGTTGTTCCTTGGTAATCACCAATCTGCTGTAAGTCAATGTACATTGATTTGTATTTCTAAATTTTCTATAAAAAGAATTATACTTTGGGGGGGGGGCAGAGAAGAAGTCTAACTTCTTTTACTTGTCATAATTATATTTTGAGATTCATCTGGTTGTTCCATGTATCAATAGTTCATTCCTTTTAATTGATGAAGTGTATTTGCTATATGGACATACTCCAATTTTTTATCCATTCACCTATTAATGTATAATTAAGGAGACTCCAGTTTTTGGTTATCACAAGTAAACCTGCTATGAACATTAGTCTAAAAGTATTTCTATGAACATATGCTTTCCTTTCTCTTGGGTAATTGCCTAGGAGTGAAATGGTTATTTGAAAGTAAATATTTGAGAAACTGCCAAACTACTTACAAAATGGTTATATCATTTTACATTCCTGCCAGCGGTGTATGAGTATTACAGTGTGTTTATTTATTTATTTTTGCTATTCTAACAGGTATGATGTGGTTATCTCCCAGTGGTTTTTCTTAGCATGTTCATGATGACTAATGATGTTGCACATTTATTTCATAAGCTTTTTATTAGTTTATCTGCCATTGGTATACATTCTTTTGCACTGGTTAATAAAATTATATTGGTTTCAAGTGTACAATTAAATAATATGTCATATGTATATCGCATTGTATGTTCACTACCCAAAGTTAAATTTCCTTCTGTCACCATATATTTGACTTCCCTTATCCTTATGTGTCTCCTCCCATCCCCTTTCCCTCTGGTTACCACTAAACTGTTGTCTGTGTCTATGAGTTTTTGTGTATGGTTCTCAACTTTTTCTGTCTGACTTATTTCACTTAAGCATGAAAATCTCAAGATCCATTTATGTTGTTACATATGGCAGTATTTCATCTCTTCGTATGGCTCAGTAATATTCCATTATATATATGTACTATATCTTCTTTATCTAATCATTTATCGAAGGACACTTTGGTTGTTTCCACATCTTAGCCACCATTAATAATGCTACAATGAACATCGGGGTGCATATGTTTTTATGGATGAATGACTTTAAATTTTTACATACCTGGATGCCCAGAAGAGGGATTGCTGGGTCAGCTTAAGGAAGTTCCCTTCTATTCTTACTGGTTCCCTTATATTGCTGAGAGGTTATTCCTTGTTTGTTTGTTTGTTTGTTTTCCCATAAGTGGATACTGAATTCTTTCAAATACATTTTCTGTATCTCTTGAGATGGTCATATAGTTTTTCTTTTTCAGTCTGTTATTTTGGTGAATTAACTGATTAATTTTCAGATGTTAAACCAACTTTGCATTCTTGGGATAAACCCCCTTAGTCATAATGTTTTATCTGTTACTAAAATTGGTTTGCTAAAACTCTGTAAGATTTTTTACATCTATGTCCATGAGAGATATTGGTCTATAATTTTAAAAAATTATTTTGTTATTAGTTTCAAGTATACAGTACATTGGTGAGGCATTTATATAGTTTATGAAATGATCCCCCTGATTACTCTTCCCTCTGGCTCTCTGCATAGCCATTACCTTGCTGCTGTCTGTATTCCCTATGCCATATTCCCATTTTATTTTCTTATAATGTCTTTGTCTGGTTTGGGGAACAGAATAATGCCAGTCTCATAGAATAAGTTGAGAAGTATTTTCTCATCTTCAATTTACTGGAAGAGTTTGTATAGAATTGGGATTACTTCCTTTTTAAATGTTTAAATGGGTAGAATTCACCCATTAAGTCATCTGGGCCTGGAGTTTTCTGTGTTAGATGGTTTTTAACCATAAATTCAATGTCTTTAATAGGTATAGGGCTATTCAGGCTATTTATTTATTTTTGAATGAGCCTTGGTAGTTTGTGCCTTTCAATAAATTTATCCTTTTCATATAAGTTGTTGAATTTATTGGCATTGAGTTGTTAGCAGTATTCCCTATTGTCTTTTTAACATCTATGGAATCAGTAGTGATAGCTCTCATACTTACCTGATATTGCTAATTTGTCTTTCCTTTTTTTTTTCTAACTGGTCTAGGCAAATGTCTTTCAATTTTATCAATCTTCTCAAAGAATCAGCTCCATCTCCACAATTGAGGAGATCATGAGGATCCAGCTGGGGACCTCCACCCTTTGCCATAGCTTGGACACTCTCTCATAGCAGTAAGCTGGGACAATCCTAGAACTCACCTTGCTTGCTTTCCATCTCTCAGGGATCATTGTCCTTTATTGCTTGATGTCCAATAAATTAAAAGCAGTTATTTGATAAACTTTGTCTAGTTTCTAAGTTGTTTCAGGCAGGAAAGTATATGTAAGTCCAGTTTCTCCATCTTGCCACAAAATCATTTTTTTTTTTTGGTAGTTTTAAGAGATGAAGATATGTTAGAAAATCTCTCCTCGGCAAGATATCACCAAAATAAGAGAATAAAAAAAATAGATGTAAATGGGAAAACAACTTTAAGAGTTGTAAATAATTGTTCACTAAAATAAGAAAATAGCGACTAACTTGAATAGGTTAGTTGGGAGGGATACCTAAAAGGAAGGTGCCAAGAGTTACATAAATGAGAACAAAGTCAGGACAGCAAGAGTAAGAAATGATGACCTCCAAAGTTAACCTTAGAAAACAAGGATGAATGGAATAGAAAATAAAAGAATAAACACCTGTGAGTTTACAGAGATAAAGGGGAGCAGTTTGCAAATGTGCCCAATATGATAAATAGTATTTGCAGAACTTAATAACACTATCCTTCTTCAAATAAATTCTTCTTTAAATAAAAAGGTATAAAATGTGAACTTTTAAATTTTTTCACTTAATCTACTCAATATAGCTGAATAAAAACTTTACTTGTAGTTTTATATTACCATATTACCACAAGTGAACTTTAATGTAATCTAGTTTCTAAACTATTTAGGTAATTTCATCTCAAAGAAAAATACATACATTTTGTCTTTTTTTATAGTTCTTTGTAGAAATTTAAACTACAAAAATCCCCTTCTTATGCTCTTTGTTCCCCTATACAATTATGGCAGATTCAAAATTAGGCGATGCAGTATATGGACATCACAGTCAAGTCATTCAAGTTAAGGCTTTGGAGACACATCACACCCAGTTTGATTACAACCTGTTACTTAAGACCTATCTGATCTGGAGCACAATTGTCCCTCTTAACCTCCATTTCCGCATTACTATGATGGGGATAATAACAGTACCTATGTGACAGCTGTTTTATTAAAGCAGGTAATGCAAGTGAACTATCTAGCACAAAGCCTGATACATTATAAGGGAAGGATCAAAGTACTAACACAGAACTTGATATACTATATCCACCCCACACAGTATAACAAGCTCTGAGCCAGATACTTTGCTTACACTAGATATATAGATATATAGATGTATAGATATATATGAATATATATTATAGTATATATAGTACAGTATACACTAAAAGGGATAGATACAAACACGCGATTATAATTAGATCCATCTTTTGACTACCAATATTAAAAAAGACTTGGCTCTGTTCTATCAGCTAGAGATACAGTAGTAAACAAAACAGACATTGTTCGCCTTCGTAGATCTTACTTTCTAATGGAGAACACAAACAAATAACTAAATTACAATGTCATACAGAAATAAGTAATGTGATAAGAAATAAAGAGGATAGAGAGTTACAGTGGGTACTGTTTCAGACAGAGTGATCAGAAAAGACCTCCCTAAGAAAATGACATTTAGAGACCTAATACAGTGAGGAAGCCAGCCATTCAGTCATCTTGTGAAGGAATGTTTCATGCAGAACAAACAGCAAATGCAAAGCTCTGAGTTAAGAACATGCCTGATGGGTTCAAGAAACAGCAAAAAAGCCGTATTCCTGGAGAACAGCAAAAGAGAGAGAAAGTGGCAGAAAAAGAATTGATCAGGACCAGATAACTCAATGCATTATAGGTCAAAGGAAGCACTTGCTATTTTATTAAATTGCAATAAGTTGTTTGAAGGTTTTGAGCAGAGGAATGACATGATCCGACCTATATTTTCAAGAATTACTATGGTGGCTATATGGTGCACAAACTGGGTGGAGGGAGTGGAGTTAGGGAGACAACAGTTCAGGTGGGAGGTGATAATGAGTTTACATCAGTGTGGCAATGGGACAGAAGCAGGAAAACAAAAGGTAGGATTCTAGATATTTTGAAGGTCAAGCCAAGAGGATTAGCTGATCGATTTGATGGGAGGCATGAGACACAGAGAAGAATCAAGATAAGCTGGTAGGATCTGAACAACTGGATAAACTGCTTCTTATACCCTCTGCAAAAGAGCAGTGGAGGTAAGATATGTGCTTGTATTGAAGTGCTTATTTCTCTTTTCACCCACTTTCACTCTCTTCTTTGACATCACTCCCAATCACATGGAACCCCAAGATCTGTGCAGTGTTTGAGCTACATCTAAGGGTACTTCTAGTGTCTGGAACACATAAAAGGATGTCCTCAGAGTTATATCAACATTTACATATCATGGTAAACTACACTCCCAACGTGCTCAAACATAAGTTGGTTTTGAGATGCAGGCATCAGCCGCTTTTCAAAATGAACATTATAAATTACTATGATTCTTCTGACCAATTGGAGGAGAGGAGAGACTGACCATGATGCCTCCCAAATGAAACATCAGAGCTTCCAGGAGCCAATATGAGTGTCGAACTGCCTGTCTGCATGACTCTGAATCCAGAGCGATATCCCACTGTTGTTTGAGATTGGCAGTAGCAGGTGAGTGAGTGGTCCATATGGCAAATATTGCATCCTCAGCTAACTCTAGGGTTGTAGAAAACTATTAGGACAAAACTTGGAAGTTTACTTTTCACCTTTTAGGATCTGTACACAGCTAGTTCTGGCATTAACAATGAAACCTATAGGCAAGTCATTGATTTTCTTTAGCCTAGTGTCTTCATCCATGAGATAGAAATAATCACATTTGTCCACCAGCCATAACACTTATCCTCTTCCAATTGTTTTCCTAAAAACTATCATAGCGTTCTCAAAAGAACCCTGTGCTTTGAGAATCAGGTGAAAATTTATATGAACAGAACTTTAAAAGGATACATAAAAAAGTGGATAGTATTATAGAGGTAGAAGATGATGTCTGTAACAGACCACTGAAACAGAAGATCATGGTGTTCTGGGCAACTCACAAAGAATTTCGAGCCAGTTCTCTAAGCTGGCAGTAATTGCTAGAAGGATGGCCTTTGCCGACTTCATTGCCAGTGAGATTTTAGAAGATACATGCAGCTTGGGTTACTGAGTTCCTGCTACTGCCACATGGTGATCAACTACCTATGTCTAGTCTTCAAGTGTGTCGGGTAAATTAACTCATGTCCTATTTCCATGACGGCCTCAAGTTTGTTTGTTTGTTTGTTTGTTTGTTTGTTTTCCCACAGAGCCTTGGACTGAAAATAAGCTAAAAGAGTTTACATTTAAATTCTCTCAAAACAGTATTTTAAGAGTCTCTAGAAAAGAATTTGCATGTTAGTAAGTTTACTGTATCCCAACACTGATCGATCTTGCATGTCTTTTTAAATAACTAACCTAAGTTTGCCATGCTCTAACCATAGCCCATCACTCTCTATTCTGTACTCAGAAAAGAACAGCCATTTCATCTTCAGTTAACTCTTTATATTCAACACCTCCTTTTCAAGTACTCTCTAGCCATAAAGCCATGTTTCATAGTTAAGACTAAAGCAGGAGGAACAAGGCATCAGTTTTCTGTTCCAGTCAAGCTCCTTACCCACATATGTGAAACTTATGTTTCTCAAAAATAAACAGTATCCCTACATGGCAGACGCTTGGGACTTTTCTCCTTTGATGTATCTACAGCCTAATCTCTAGGATGTCTCTCAAATGCTTATTCAGTTTTCACTCCAAAGCTGGTCCAGGGCTGGATCTTCTCTACCTTCTGCTCCTGCTCTTCATAAGAATCCTTGTTAACACCTCCCAGCATTATCCCATCTCCTTGGCCTTACCCAAAGTCTTATTATTTCTGTTCTTTGGAAACTTCTACAGAACTTCCTAGAAGGAAATGTCCAAAAAGATTTCTGAAATAACCAGGAATACAACAACTTTAGCTCTTAATACACTATGTATATACTTTTATCTTTACCTTTACTACAGTGAAAAGAGAGGAAAAGAATTTTTAAGTAAAATGAAAAGAATATAAAAGCCTCTCTTTATATTCTTCATTTCTAGGGGAAAAAAAATCAAATGAAAAACCAAAAAGGTTTTACATTTGCTTAAAGTTTCTGAAACTACATTTACTGATGAGTAAATGCAGGGGAAAAAATGAAGAAGGGTCAGAAATTTATATAGAAGAGGTAGTAGCAACAGAGGGAAACGAGGAAGGCAGCTCCTGAGACTCTAATCTCCCTATCTCTTTGTTTTCCCCAAGCCCTTTACAGCTGAGATCCCGGCCAGACTATCCCACAATGCCCTCTACTATCCAACAGGTAGAAAAAAAAATCAAGTTCTTAATTCCACTATAGCTTAAAGGGCCAGGAGGGAAAGCTATTTCTTATATTTCAGAATGGAATTCAGTCATTTTTGACCCTACCAACATTTTAACAATGATTAGTTTCTTTAGTATTTCGGTCCTATGGTTCACTTACAGTTCAGGTACATTCTGATTAATACAGACTCTGGTGAGATACTTAGAGAACTTAAATACTTATCAGAACATTGTTCTAGGAGAAAGTGATTTTTAAGATTTAAAAAACTTGAGTGTTCATAACTGGCAACAAAAAACTGCATACTACCCATGTCCATTTATATTTTTATTCATAAATATAAGCTAAATCAAAATATAACCATTTTTTTCCATAACAGAGACAATGCTTTATTATTATTCTTTCTTAATAGTTCGTTATAAGGACATTTCTTAACATCTCTTTATAGCTCTCGGGGCTAGGAGCAACTCAAGTCAAATATATTTATAAAACCACTGGGTCACACAGTTAATTTACATCAAAGAAAAAGCTAAACCTCTCTGTGTATCAATAAAATCTAAAAATTTAAGACTAAACAGTTTATCATATCATGGCTCCCTTTTCCACTCATACCTGTACCAGTATCTGTCTAGGACTTTACACACAGTAGTAATCATAGCAGGAGATGCATCGACTATATAATTCAAAAGGAATAAGTAAGGTTTTAAATCTTTAAACTTTCTGTTGGGCCTACTTCCCTCTTATCCTATTCTATAACTTCTGGTCTTCTAATTTTCAATACCTTTCATTCAAATAGTATAAAAAACTTGGCGCTGTTACATCCCACCGAAAACTCACTCTCTGGTGATCCAACTATTCTTTAAAACTAGCCATGCGCCCTGTACATACGCGGCTTCACAAATGTAGGATATTTTGGCCATTAGTTTTGCTCCCTTATGTTCTCTCCAAACTATTCTCCCCAGTTCCGCCTATCTCCTTATAAACTTTTCCTGCTCAACATTTCGGAGTATGATATACAACTTTGTGTGTGTTTCCTTAAGTTCCCTGGTGCTCAGTCTAGAACTTTCTTCACATTGGCAGTACTGGCATTTTGAGCCAAATAATCCTTGGTTGTGGGGGACCATCCTGTGCATTTCAGGATGTTTAGCAACTTCCTTGGTTTCTACCCACAAGATGCCAGCAGCACCCTCCCTCTCTGAGTCAAGACAGTCAAAAACATCTCCAGACATTGTAAAATTTATCCTTTGGGTAAAAATTGCTCCCTGTTGAGAACTGTTTATCTAGAGTAAGAGTTTAGAGATCTCAGGAGCTGAAGTCAGGCTAGAGTAGAGACCTGGGGAAGCTGTCCCAGCTTGTGACCAATATTTTATCCAGTTTCTGTTGTGGGCAAATAACTATGCTATATCAGTAACAGTCTATAAGAACTGAATATACATGTATAGCATTTGCTGTTGTAACCAAGTAAGATTTATAAAAAAGGACTCTCACATTTAATCAAAGGGAGCAGTTCCAGCTTATGAAGGGGTTATGATTTGAAAGTATACAAGCGTATTTATAATCAGAAACACATTTGGTTGAACTATCAAAATTACCATTTTTGTCAGTCAAAAAATGATTTACCATCAGCAATTTCATGTGATTCAACCTAATAATTCCTATAGCAATGGTAGGTTCCCACTAAATCCTCCTGAACTATTCTATTCCCACTGCCCCTTTTTCTCTTGAGGTCCTTAATACTGACTCACATTTTCATTTTTATCAAAAAAAGTCATTGTTCCTGATCTTTCTACCTTTCCAAGCCCTGTAAAACAATATGCAGCTTCATAGCTTTTCTAAGAGCCTGCAGTCCAGAGAAAGAGAGAGGAAGAGTGAAAGAGAGAGGAGGAAAGAGAAGGGGAGAGGGAGAGGGGAGAGACAGATAGACAGAATGTCTATTTCCTATGTTTCTCTTTAGCTCTTTTCTCCCATTTACCTAGCTAAAGAAAAATGATGGATCTTTGTGTTTCTACTGATGGAAATAAATAGTTTCATATAATCCAGTCCTTCTAAATCTGGGTTCCCCAATACCCTAAAGCAGCCATTGTAGGTAACAAATTGATTTGTCTTTCATTCATCTGTAATATTACTAATATACCATCATTAGGAGGATTGAGAAAAGTCACTTAAATCATATTCTACATTCTGTGGCTCAGATGAGGAACCCCATTCTGCTACTTCCTCATACATGGCCTGCTTCCAAACAGGAACCCCCCATGATCTTTCACCTGACCTTGCATTCTCTTTTTCCGTTTGTCCACTAGAGGGTTCCCACTCATCCTGAATGCTCGGACAATACTTTGTGAACTTCCTTGGCCCTTGCCAAACATAGTGCTTTTCATGGCATTCTGTACACAACTTTAGACCTCATCTCACAATCTCATGCAGGTTTATTCACATATCTGTGTGCTTTACTCAAATGTGAGCTCTGCTTCACCGGCAAAACTCCTGAAATACGGTGGATATGAAATAAAATGTTGAAAGAGCCATAATAAATGCTCCTTTTCTCCTTAACCCCAAAATGTTTAACAGTAACTCCAATTCTTGGAGCTCTGTTATTAAAAAAAAAAAAAAAACTATTTAATATATTTAATATCACACTGACATTAACTACAGTTACAAGAAACTGTAGAGCCGCCGTGTAACGACTCCTCCTTCTCAAGAAACAGATGGAGGGAAAAATCATGATAATTATTCTTAAAATGAGTTAAACCAAGACCTCTGCCTCCTTCTCAGAAGACAGCCAACATGTGGCAAAAAAGGGAGAAGATATGTAATATCTGAACAAATCTTGTTAAAATCCTTTTTAGTGTAAAGATCACACTAGTTTGGGACTCTAAGGTCCTGTTAGAAAAAGGAGCAAAACTTGTCCTTCGGTGTGTAAACAAGTCAAGAATTATGATTGCATGCCACAGACCCACAATTTACGCTTCAGAGAAAGTTATAATAAGGGTCAGAACATATACCCCATGGACATGGTGGCCTGGTTGTGCCCTCAGAGCGTAACAGTTGGCTGGAAGAAACCACTCTGTGCCATCTCCAGACACAGTGTCACATAGGCTCGGGGGTCCAGGCCTCCTTCTACATTGGAAGACATCTTATCTGTGGCAGATGGGTAGTAGTAGGAGCAATGCCTACTGCGTTGCTTGGCACAGACTGAGAGATTCGAGGAAATCATAAACACTTTGATTTTCCCTGTCTGAAAGCATTTACATCATTTTTTTTTATTAAAAAGAAATAAAGTAGAGCCCTACACAAAGAAGGGTCATTCCTAATTTTAGCAGGTTAAAGATGATCGCACACCGCTTCACTTCTTACCTCACCATTCTGTGGGCCATAACCAGACTGCCACCATCTTTGCCTTTTTCCTTTTCCTAGCGCCCATGTTGATGCCACACTAAGCGTTATGAAGTTCCTCATGTCTTTTACTCTATCTGTTCTTTCCAATTTCCCTGTAAACACCACCTCCTAACCTTTTAGAACTTGCTTCTGGTCTTCTGAGACTGTCCTACCAACTGGATTCACATCTTTCCAATCCTCTCTGCATTTGACAAGACTGAAGTTCATAAAACATCTCTTTGAGCTGATCATTCTCTTGCTCTCAATAATTTCAATGGCCTATCACTCACACACAAAATCCAGTCACCTAATCTTACACTCAAGGCTCCACTGGATGAATTCCTACCTCTTTGTTTTTCTCTCTTTTTTTCTAGAGCATTTTTTGCCTTTAACATCTTTTACTCAACTTACTATGTTTATTGCTTATTGACTGTCTTATTCCCCACCTCAAATATAAACTCTACAAGAAAAGATCTTTCATCCACTTGGCATCTATAACAGTACCTGGTTTACAGATCTATTCATTAAATATTTGTTATAAACCTGGAATGCACTCTGGTTTTCTCTCGGTTGTCTAATTCTAGCCTTCTTTCATATCATATAGTCAACACCGATTTTTTTCTTATATCTTATAATTGGGTTCTTCCTATACCAGACCTGCAAAACAGACAAAATTAGATGAAGTCTCTCAGGTTGTAAGTTGGTAACTTAGCTAAGCACCATTTTTATTATATCACGTGTTCTTCTGAATAAGCTGGTCACATTTATATAACTCATAATAAAATCACCATTTAGTTTATTAAATGTTCCTGGCCACAGAGGTATTTCATAACAAGAGGTAGAGTGTAATGAGTTTATCTTAAATATTATCTTTACTCTTAAATATTAAAGTCTCTTATTCAAAGAACTGACAAAGGTTTTTGCTTAAAACTGTCGCTAGTAGGTCTTTGTGACTAATTCAGTAAATAAATTACTTAAATTTAGCGCCCTATTTGGGCCCAGACCATTATATGGGGATAAAATCACTTTCATACTTTACTTTTATATTATCTCGTGCTTTAGGTAACCTAGCTTAATTTCAAGTGTAATGTATTAGAGTCTAAACATTCTTTCGTGGAAGCATTCCAGTCTCATAGGAGAATAGCTGCTCCTCAACTTGTTCTCAAAGCTGCTCCCCAAATACACTTGTGGGCACCTCAGAGAAGCAATCAATTCGTGAGGCAATACTGTATTTGTTTGCCAGGTATTGGGAGATGCGGCCTTTGTTCTTGGCAGCTGCTTGGCCAATGAATGTGGAGTGGAAAATGAGTCCATATTTTGGCATGTTACCCCTTGTCTTCAGGGGTCTGGAAACTCAGTCCCTACGAATCACTCAGACACTAGGACTGGCCATCTAAACATTCTTTAGGACAATGGTTACATCCTTTTAGACTAACAGAATGATTCATTGCCTGACACTAAATTTATCAATTCTGATTTCAATTAGTAGAGCTTAATCATACTTTTCTTTAATGCTGTTTCACATGGGGATAAGACTGAAAAAGGATGAGATGAAAGCCTATTTCTATAGAGCTAATTAGAAATAACTGGAGACACTGTTACCAGTATGTTGATAACTGCATAGTTTTGCTAATTAACAATAATGTTCTTTTTTGTCGATGAGCATGAAAGTCCATTTTGGCATTTTTAGTGCCTTGCTTTAAGATTAAGTCATGTTCATTAGGTTTTGGCTTTCTTGTAGAATAATTTTTATACAAACACATAAGTCCTTGATGAAGGTCAAGTTTATCAAGTTTTGGTCCTGAAGACAAGACATAATACAGGATTTAATATTATTTGTTCAACTGCAGTTAGCCAGGTATTCCATGCCTCATTTATGCTAGCTATACTAGGGTTTGATGAGCTCATACTAGGGTTTGATGAGCTCTAGTGATGTAGGCAGAGTGAGGCGTTTAAGGGTATTTGTGATAAATTATCAGTTACTTCAAATGAACATGATTACTATAAGAATTTAGTTGTTCTTACTTAATACTCTGACTATGAATAATATTGTTTTAAGAAAAAATTAACAGCAAATTATTTCATGTCTTTCGGGAAATAATAATAATATCCTTAATGGATCATATGTTTGTGATGAAATTCACCTAAAATTCAGCTAAAATGTAACTGTGGTTAGAAATTCCAAACCATACCTGTACCATAATGTACCAAAGAACTTAAATATAATTAATAATATGATTAATAATATTC
>NW_006494614.1:13393550-13411404 GCF_000325575.1 Pteropus alecto | reverse complement strand
ATATATATTAATTTTAACAATTTCCTTCTACTCTACCTTATCTCTAAACAATAACTTCAAATTTTCTTTGCATTTATGATTAAAATAAAAAATACTCTGAGGCAAGTTTCCTTGAATATAAAGATAAAGGGGAGCATCATATACTGAAGGTTTTCCTAATGATTATGGACACAGAGCAATAACTTGAGTATTTTAATTTTTTTCAGGGAGTACTTCCTAATACTATTATGATGATCAAATCTCTACTTGAAGAATGAATAATATTGTGATTCAACACAATTTTTCAAAATGTCTTCAATTCAAACAATGTGCATCAGTATCCTTAAAATTATTTATTGACTAAATTTTGTCATATGGTTCTACTAAGTTTTGTTGATCTTTCTATTAGGACCGAAAATTATCAAAGTCCTTCAAGTATACTTCACTATTAGTATATACAATGTAAATTGAGATTCACCATGAAACTGATCTCACTTTTAAATCAATTTTATAAGTTCGAAATTTTTTCTAAGTGTTAAAAAAATTTTTTCTCAAGGACAATTCATTAACGTTTAATGCAAAACAATATATTTAATGCCTCTCCACTTCTGGTCACATCTTCAACTATAACTTGAGAACAGTACAAAATTGTAACCATGAAAAATCTAGGCCCAACAATACTCACTCTACATACTGTAGTTTTATCATTTCCTATATGTCTTAAACATTTCAGTGGACAACTATCATTACTTTGTTTTTAAAGAAGCAATAACCCTCTTTTACTAACAGATACTATATTTGAAAAGTTCAATATCTAAAAAGTGCTAAGTCTAAACCTATTTACCAACTCTCAATAATCTGTTTCAGGAGATGACTTTAATCTAATACAAGTTATATTTTAATAATTAGTGCTAACATTGGTCAACAGAGCAAAAACAAAATCATGAACCCATATAGTGAGGGTTTCATCTGCCACATGTTTTCATATCTTCTAGGAATAAACTATCATCTCTTAAGCAGATGCCAAAGGTAAGCACAAAGCAGCTGGGCTGGGCTCATTTTGCATATTATTGCTGTATATAGTATCCGATACCTAGAAAGATAGCTGTTAAGCCCCAAAGGCTTTTTCCTCTAATAACAATAATTTATAGAGTAATTTAGAGTTGAAGTTTGTTGTTATTGCTGTTTTTAACAAATCTATTCATTTAAAATGTTGCCATAACCCCATGACGCCTTAGTAAAGAGACTGAGCCCCTGCCTACCCCCCATCAAATTAAGTTAATTGGTCCAAGATCACAGCCAGAAATCAATAGAGCCTGGAATTACACTAAATCCTCTGATCACAAATCAGTACTCCTGCTGTACCTTCTAGCACTTCCCAAAGTCCTTTAATAAAAAATATGTTAAATAAAGGCCTCTAGCAAATCATCAAAAGACATAACTGATGAGGGGTGAGACTGTCTCAAGAATAGTCATTTGGATGGACCCACCTTCTCCACTTCTTTCCCTCATTAGACAGAAAAGGGCCTTTGCAGGGGTTTGTGCCCATCTAGCGAATTACCTAATAAACCGCCTTTAGATCTCACCCCGCTTTTTATTCCTTAAAACAATCACATGGTGTTTTAACTGGTTTTGTTTTGGATTATTGCTATCCGTGACACTAGAGACACAGACAACAAACAGGAAACATGATGCAAAGGAGAAAACAAAAAGAGTCTTGCAGTTAGAACTCTCGAGGAAATTCTGACTCCTCCCCTCATTAGCTGTGGGAGCTTGGATGGTCCCTAACCTCCTTTTGCCTCATTTTCCTCCTCTGGAAAGTAGGGATAAGAGTATTTACCTTACAGGAATTTGTGAGGTTAACAGCAATTGATCACATACATGTGCCAAGCACAACGTGTTAGCCTCTCTCTCACCCCTGTGGAGATCTTTTATTTCTAATTAATTAATTTATTTTTATGGTAATGCAGTATTTTATTTATTCTGTCCATTAATAACTAATATTTGAGAATGTTTGGAATATTTGGAACTTAATCTAAGACAAGTTCAACTTACATTTTTTAAAGTATTTCAATACCGGGTATTCATAAGAGAGATAATTATAGTCAAAACTTATTTCAGAAACTTATAATAAATGTTTGATGTTAGTCTACATACAATTCAGCTTTTGGTGTAAAGATCTTTGGCTGCAAGAAAGAACATTTGGGGTTTACTTCCCTAATAGAAACATCTCAACGCTGGGATGGCCTCTTCTTAGTATTTCTGCTGCTGTTGATTTTTAGCACAGTTATCTGTGATTGTATGAATGGAGTTGAATGAAGAGGTACTCATTATATTGATTCCAAATAAAAGTACATAATCAATTACACGAAATTACCAGCTTTTAAAGACAAGCTCACTGGCAGATGAATTCTGAGCTTGGAATCATCCAAGTCAAATGCCAGTTCTTGGCATCTAGGTAAATCCAGTGAGCGGTTTCCATTAGTATTCAGTGTAGATAAATTGCCTAGACAAGTGATGGCAAACCTGTTTCATCTTAACTGTCACCTATAATTGACAGTAGAAATCCAAAGGATGCACTTTGAGGCCGAAGGAAAGTTTTAGTGTAAAGAGTGCCAGGATCAATCTGCAATGTCTTCCAAGGATGGAAGAATATACAATGAGTCGACTGGCCAACTACTAGTCATCCATTTCTAGAATCATCTGGCCTCATTGAAAAAGAAAAAAATTAACAGCAGTTAGCTTATTGATGGATATTAACAACCACGTTATTTTGGCCATGAAATTTCTGGCAATCTCAGTGTTTGTATTTTTAAGATATAGGTGACAAGCCATAAACCAACTTATTTTTCCATGGACATGGTGAAGTCAGTGCTGTGTGTTCACATTTCATTTCTTTTTCCTTCTGAGCTCACCTTCGCCTACATTTTGGAGAGGCCACTGAATTCCTGCTAGTGAAATACAGGTGCAATGTTGTCTAGTCCTGGAACTAAATCTTCCCCTACAGTACAGTAAGTCCTCACAGAACACTGTCAATAGGTTCTGCAACTTTAAGCAAAATGACATATAATGAAACAACGTAACACTGTCAATAGGTTCTGCAACTTTAAGCAAAATGACATATAATGAAACAATTTTACCATAGGCTAATTGATATAAACCATGTTAAGTTCCTACAACATTTCATCAAAGTTATAACGAAACAAAGTTGAAATAAATAATCATATTCAAAGACAAGCTGTACTCCCCTGTCTTCCTCTGTCAGATAGATGCATAGAGTCTAGTGGAGAACCCTGAAACCCTAAGTGATGGAATCCCCAGATGGGACGAGACATCCACAAAAGACTGTGATATGAGCAAGAAATAAAATTTGTACCAGGCTACCACCTCTTGGGATTCTGGTGAGACTGCAGTTCTGGTGAGACTGCCATTCACTCAGGTAAACCATGACCTGAGCGAAGCAAATAAGAATTCTTCCCTATGATTTTGTAAAACTCTAGCTGTAGGAAGAGATCCCTTTCTCTCAGTGAGACTGTGGCAATGAGAGCCTGGAAACTTTAGCCCACCAAGTTTCCAGACCACTGAGAAAGTCAGTTTGTGAGAATGAAGCAGGTGCTCCATCACTACTGTGTGGAATGGAGGCAAGAGAAAGAATCCTGAACAAGTACCAGAGAGGCTCAGCTTCATCCCTGTCTTTCCCTCAGACTGGTTACCAGGGCCAAAACGATCCTCTTTTTGCCCAAACTAGTTTGATCTATATTCCTATAACCCACAATCAAAAGTCATGATTAATATGGGTAATAAAGTAGAAAGTAAAAGTCCTTCAACCCACCGATAACATATTAGCATATATTCTACCAAAATATATAATATGGGTATATACATATTTTAAAAAAATGAAAACCAGATTATATCTTATAAATTGTCTTTCCATGTCAAATATACTTTAAAAATCTAATTTTTCAAGGTTCCCCAGTATCTTATTGTTTAGGTACACATTTTTTAATTGAGTATTTAGGTGTAATCAATTTTGTATTCCTGTATAACATACCTTGCTACAACAATCATCCTTGAATGCACATTTTCTCTATTTTTCCATTTATTTGTTTGATATAAATTTATAGCAGTCAAATTTCTGGGTCAAAGGATTTTCAAGAGTTTTGATTAATATTACCAATCCACCCTCCAAACATTTCTACCATTTACACTCCCACCAACTGAACGCCCAATTTACACTCTTCTTTTTTCTGTTTGAAAAAGTAATGCTGAACTCAACTGAAGAAACACTTCTGAGTTCACAGAATGCTGAATGAAATGCTTAATACAATCCACAAGAAGGACCAAAGTCAAATCTCCATTCCACTGAGATACATACCGATCCTTGACAGTAAGATTATGATAGCACATAGATCTTCACAAAATGCAACAAATTATAACTACAAATTAAATGATTCCTTTGGAACCATAAGGAGAATTCTTATAGGAAAAACAGAACAAATAGAAAACCACAAAGCAATGAGAAGATGCTGGTGATAAACAGTTTGGCCTGTTCATTAGCACAGCCTCAAATCAGCCTTCCATTGACCCTTCCATGGCTACAGTCATGCTCATTCAAGGGCAGCCAAAACCAGAATGTTAAATGTTACAGTATTTAATGAAGACACTAGAAAAGCATGAAAACACTGCAACCCTGTTGCATTAGGGAGACAAAAATAACAAATTTCATTAAGCCATGGTCTAATTGAATTATTTAGCTAGATGATGAAGGGGTTGTAAATTGCACAATTTGATGCTAATCAAGTTGATAGTGAGATTATAGGAAGTTTTTTAAAATTTCATTTCAGCTTTTAAGGAGGAATCAGTAGAATCTTTTCTGATATATGTTTAATATTTATCTTGAGGAAAAGAATTACAGAGGATGGTGATGTGAAAACTGGCTTTGGAAAGAATAGGAGAAAGGTAAAATTCTTCACTTGGGAATTTTCTTAACCTAAATTTTAATAACTTTAGTTTTCTTCTTTGATATTAACAGACCCAGTAAAGTATGGCATTAAAATACTTAGACATACTTAATATGTAGCAAGATTTTGAAGAATCATTTTAGGTTTTTGTTTCAGATTTTTAATAGTTAAGACTGATTTATAAAATTCTATGATTTCAGTGATGATAGTTAAAGGATGTTATAAATTATGACTCCACGACAGTAAGACCAAACTAAATGGCCTTTAAAGTTTGTTTTAATAAATAGTGTTTAGAAGACTTTCAACTAAATTACACAAGTCTGTAATCTTTTTCATTTTTATTGTCACCAATGGCATAGGCAGTATTCTCTGGTGTCAGTGTCATGACCCAAGAATCAAGTAGTAGACAAGAAAAAAGAAAAGATAAAAACGGGGTCAGGCTAGCAGGACAAGTCCTGGAACACCAGCAGGGCCTGATTCGTGCCGTGCATCATGTCAGAAGTGCCCTGGGTTACATCTGCAATTATGGTGAATTTGAATTCAGACTGTGTTTGTGTTTGTGTTGTGTGTGTGTGTGTGCACATATGTGTGTACATATACACATGTACATATATACATATACACACATACACATATGTGTTTGTGTTTATACACATATGTGTTTAAATAATTTTACAATTCCCACGTGACCTACACAGTAAATTTTCTGGCAAAGATACAGCCATCAAAACTAGGTGAACAAAGCAATGACCCATTAGGGTACCTGTTCAAGGCAGATAAGAATCATTCAATGTTAACACACTTAATGTGTGATTTTGCATCTTTGGGGCTCAGCTTCCTCATCTGTAAAAAGAGGTTGGAAAACTCCTAAGATTCTCTTTAGCCTAGAAGATCCTCCAGATGGGGCGTCTGTCCACACATCTCAGGTCTTAGCTCTTAACATTCTCGGTCCTCTTAAACTCAGTTTTGTAGCAACTCTTAAGTTCTTCAAATTCCTAAAATGTGCCTTGCTCTCTCTCAGCCTCTTCCTAGATTAATAGATAATGCAGCAGCCCTTGTCCTCACCTCACCTAGGTAAGTCCCACTCATTCTTCAAGTCTGGGCTTAAACATCGCTTCCTCTGCAATGGATCTACACTGTAGTCTCTGCCTTTCCTGTTAAACCTAGTTCTTTCTGAAATACTTGTAATTATTTCATTCATTTTCTGTCTCCTCTACTCAGTTGCAAGCTCTCTGATGCCAAGAGCTCTGTCTTGTTCACTACGGTATCCCTGCCTCCTGAAATAATTCCTGGCATTTAATAAATACTCACATATTTGTTAAATAAATAAATAATGGGATTGTGCTAAATAAGCCACTGAAAGCCTCACTACTGAAAGTAGTTTCTAATTACTCCAGAGAGGTCAGTAAAAGCCAAATTAAATCTGCTCCCATTTATTGCTCTCTTTACAAAGGCAAAACATTCTGAATCTTTAGCTTAAGCTTGCTCCCTTTTCTCACTGCTTTTCTAAAACCCTCAAGCCATTAATAGTTATATTATCCTATTAGTGAATAATAATCACTATATACATAGTACACAATATCATTTCAGTGAAAATTAAGAGTATGTAGCTACCTGTGAAATAATGCTTTTCTCCATAACTATCCTTACTCATAATGTATGTACTTATAACTTATAAAATGGACATGGAGAAGCAATGCTACCCAACTGTATCCAACTCAAACCAAACTAAAGCAAATGGATGCATAGCTATACACACACGCAATGCTAACAAAGAATTTTCTCTAATACCTAATCATCGGCTATCTAATCATTGGCATTATGCACCAAGAGAAGTACACATATGCTTGAAATTCGCAACCAAAATTCTCTTCTTATCCAGGATATAATTTTCCCTAAATTAAGTATTTATTACATCACAAGAATGCAACTGTTGAGAGACTGTCAGGAAATGTACATTAACTATCTATATTGGCAATTTAATGTTTCTTTTATTTGTTTTTCTCCAATATTATACTTCTATTGCTTTTGTAACCTTGAGAGAAAATGAATCAAGTTCAATTCCTTGCTCTTTTGAAAGGTTAGCAAGTAAAGGAAAAATTTTTAAATAGAAATTTTATAAGGGAAAAAAAGGGGTCTAAATTAAGGAAATGTGAAATGTGTAATAAAAAAATAATTCGGTAAATGTTTACCAAAATCTGCTCTCATGCTATGGTTTTAAGGATAAGGCAGTTTCAATGCAACTGCAGACAAGAAAAAAAAAAACACTGAACAAAATCCCACCACAGATCTCCGAGTGATCTAACAGGTATATGTGCACAAGGGCCCATCTAAGCACTGAGAAGGAATGACTAAAACTAGGTTTTATAAATGAGATTTTTAAAATATATTAAAACATAAACAGCACCGCCAAGGCCCTCAAATAATGCAAAGTACAGTGAATCTAATAAATTTCAAATTTGCTCAGGAATGAACTGTGATATGTATGTTGGAGGGGTGAAGGGTGGGCAAGAACAGAGGATAGGAAAATAGGCTGGTTTAATTTCTAGTACACAGATTAGACTATCAAGAAAAAAGACACCTGATAACCTAGATAAATATTATAGGCATCCTTCTATCCAGTATATTCTGGACAGCTATAATATTTCTGTAGCTCAACATATGAACCTTTGTGGTAGTTAGTATAATCATTACATCAAGTCACATTTGCCACCAAATGATTTACAAAAAAAAAAAAAAAAAAAGTCTTCTGAGTGCTTTGGATTTTCAAATTATGGACCTGAACCTGCACTAAATGAGAAACTCCAATAGTAGAAATGAACTTAAGATGCTCCCAAGATAGTAGCACTTGTGGGACCTAGCAGAGGCAAACACAAATTCTCTCTATGTGATCCTAGGCCTCCCAGGATTCCCACAGATGAAGTCCAAGCCTCCATGATCTCGGTGTCTAAAATTACAAAACATACAAGGAAACAAATCATGACCGAGGATCAGGCAAAAACAACAGCATAAACAGAACTTCATGCAACAGATCTATGAGATACAGAGTATAAAATGAATTGTGTTCAAAATGGTAAAGAAATAAAAGAGGAACTCAAAAGTGTGAACAAGAAATGTATGTTATCCATAAAAAGAACAAATTTAAAAAACTTCAAAACTGAAAAAAATGTAAATGAATCAAATTAAAAAACTAAGGATGAGTAAAAGTAGACAAGACAGAGCTAAAGAGAGAATTAATGAACTGGAAGATATCTGAAGAACAAAGTATGCCTAATAGTAAAGAAAATATTAGAAACTATGAAAGGTATATTTAGAGATATAAGAATATAATGAGAAGGCCTAGTATATGTATAATCATATTTGAAGTAAAAAAAAAAAAAAAGAGAGAATTAGGCAACAATTAAGTGTAACTGAAACACTGAGAATTTTCCCGAACTGAGAGACATAAATTCTCAGATTCGGGGAACTCAACAAATTCCAAATAGGATAAATAAAACGAAAGCTCGATCTAAACACACACACACTACAGAAGGACAAGAAAAACAAGATTTTAAAAGCAGCCACAAAAACAGAGATTTCATTAAGGCAAGTAGACTAATAGTTGACTTTTTAAGAGCAATGACAAAAGCCAAAAGAGTGAAATACTATCCTCAAAGAGAAAATAACTGTCAATCTAGAATTGTGTAATACAGATAAACCAACCATATACAAAAATGAACTCAAAATGGATTGGTGACTTAAATTTAAGACTTGAAATCATAAAACTCCTAGAAGAAAACATATGCATTAAACTCTACAACACTGCTCTTAGCAATATTTTTTGGATATGTTTCCTCAGGCAAGGGAAACAGACACAAACAAACAAACAAACAAATAAATAAATAAAATAAGACAAAATCAAACTAAAAAGTTTTTGCATAGTAAGGGAAACAATCAAAACAAAAAGACAATCTACTAATAAGAGAAGATATTCACCAATGATGCATTTGATAAGGGGTTAATATCCAAACTATATAAGGAAATCATACAACTTAACACCAATAAGCAAAATGATCTGATTAAAAAATAGGCAGAGAAGCTGAGTAGACATTTCTCCAAAGAGAACATACAGATGGCCAATAGACATATTGAAAGATGCTCCACTTCACTAATCATCAGAGAAATGCAAATTAAAACCACAATTCTGACAGGTGTCGGAATGTTTATGCCAAAGAGAACATACAGATAGCCCATAGACATATGAAAAGATGTCCAGTGTCACTAATCAACAAGGAAATGCAAATTAAAACCACAATAAGATATCAATTCACACTTGTCAGAATGGCTATCATCAAATAATCAACATATGCTGACGAGGCTGTGGAGAAAAGGGAACACTCATGTTGGTGTGATAGTAAATTGGTGTACCACTATGGAAAACAGTGTGGAGGTTCCTCAAAAAATTAAAAATAGAACTACCATATGACCCAGTAATTCCTCTGGGTATTTATCTGAAGGAATCCAAATCACTAATTAGAAAAGATATGTGCACCCTTATGTTTACTGCAGCATATTTACAGTAGCTGATATGTGGAAGCAACCTAAGTGTATCAATTAGATGAATGGATAAAGAAGATATGGTACATATATATATACATATATATAATGGAATATTACTCAGCCATAAAAAAGAATGAAATCTTACCATTTGTGACAACATGGATGGACCTAGAGGATATTATGCTAAATAAGTCAGACAAAGAAATACCATATGATTTCACTTATATGTGGAATCTAAAAAACAAAATAAACAAACAAAACAGAAACAAACTCATGGGTTCAGAGAACAAATTGATGGCTGCCAGATGGGAATGGGAGATGGGTGAAAGAGGTGAAACAATTAAGAAGTACAAATTGCCAGTTATAAAAAGTCACAGGAATGTAAAGTAGAGCATAGGGAATATGGTCCATAATATTGTAATAACTACAGATGGTGCCAGATGGGCACTAGAGTCATTGGAGTGATCACTTCCTAAGTTACATAAATATCTAATCACTGGGTTGTACACCTGAAACTAATATAATATTGTATGTCAACTATAATTGAAAAATAAATTAATAAAAAAGAAATCTTAGACATAGTGAAGGAATGCTGAGCAAAGAAGGTGGATATAATTAAATAAACACTGCCTGTACTGAATAATAATGACTAGCTTTGGGGTTTAAAACTATGGTGAAATGAAAATACTAGACAATAATAGCATGTAAGTAAGAAGTGAGTGATTGGTGTTAAAAGTTTCTAAATTTCTTTTATTTGAGAGGGAAAAAAAGAGATAGTGATCTACATTAGACTTTAAATATGCATAGTCTAATTTTAAGGGTAATTGCTAAAGAACAGAATACATCTATGGCTTCCAAAGTACTGAAGGGGAAAGTTGGAATTCAAGTAAAAACTGAATGAAGTAAATGAAAGGAGGGGGCGTAAAATGAGCATGGAGAAGTGGTAAAGGCAAATCACTAAGGATTACTTATCAGTTGTTATGGTGGGGGCAGTAGCAGTAGTGATACCAGTATTAGCAACAGTAGCAATAACAGCAATTGTACTAGTATAATAAATGTTAACAGGAGTAGTAGTAGTGATAACTGATGTTTTCCCCACACTTATATGTCAAGCTCTGGGCTAGGTATTTTACACGCATTATCTCACTTGTTCCTCACCAAAAGAGAGGTCAGTACTATCATTAATCTTTATATTACAGATGAGATTTATTACTGATCTAAATGAAGGCAGAAAACAGCTAAAGGAGGAGATTTCAGAGAGTTTTTAATAATTATTAGTAATATTAATCATCTCTGGAGTTGAGAAATGAGGGATACTTCTCAGGTTAGTGGCGTGGGCATTTGGGTGGGCAATGACTAGTATCTAACAGCAACTCTAATGTTCGAAATTAAGGCAGTCAAAGACACAATTTCCAAAGAGGGGTACAGCTGTGTTTGTTTTCTTTGGAATGGTGAGCTACTGTTTCAGGAAGTTTGGTTGCGAAAGAAAAGCAAGGTTGGCTGCTGTAAGAGGTCATAGAGTCCAAGCAGAGTTGTGTGTAGGTAGTTTTGTTTGTTTTAAATAGAGAAACTTGCAAATATTTATCAGTAAGATAAAAAAATGTTTATCAGTTAAGATAACATACAGATGACAGAGAGAATAAATGATACAGGAAGAAGGAAAATTATAATTTAAATAAAAGTGTGAACTCTAGGAAAATAACCAAATGATCGGGCCAAAAAGCAAAACCATGCACATCAGGCAAAGATCCAGCATCTCTCTGTCCTTAGTAGCCAGGAATGGCACATGATAAAATCTTTGAGAAGATATTAGATCCTCCTTAAAGATGCGTAAGAGAGAAACCTTGTGGAAACATGGGAGGGCAAGAAAGATCCTCATACACTTGGGAGAGCAGGAAAACAGCTGTAGAAAGGCTGTGGGCTTCAGGGCACGATTCTCTCTCTGGTTTGTGCTCTAAGAAAGACTCTATCATTTACTTCTAGGTCATCATGCAACTGGCACTGCACATACCATTCAACCATTCTCCCTATTATGAAAAACAAAAGAGCACATACGTAAACACCGAAGAAAAAACACAGCCAGCATTTCCCTTGAGAAGCAAGCAATGTATTCCTCTGTAAAGAGAAAGGGATTTACAATAAATGTGGATTTTCAAATTATTTAACTGCACTGTAACTATATTTGAAGGCTCTCTGGGTAGCTGCTGGCTCAAATGTTGAGTCACTTAAAATACAACACTATAAGAAAAGCACCCTTAGCCCTGAGAGAATAGGGTTGTATATCACTTCCGACCCTCTTTACAAAGTTATTGAAACCAAGATAAGCTCCAAAGAACACTCTATCCTAGCATCAATCAATTTGAAGAGAAGAGGTAAGATATTTAAAGGATATTTATTTGTGAAAAGCTGAGAGAGAGATCCATGGCAACTAAGTGCCCAGATTAAATTACAAATAAGACTTCAGCAGCCATTTATTAAACATTAAAACTAATATGGCAATGTACCAACAATCTAGATTTTAATTTAAAATGCTGCAAGCTAATACTGGAATTAACATATGAATTGACTTCCTACATAAATAATTTTATATATTTTTCCAAATATATGATTTTTTAAATAACTGGAGCAACTTTTAAAAAAATCAATTTGAGTTATCAAATTTATACTAGTTTTAAGAAAATATCTGCTAACCACGTTGATAACCAAAGGAGAAAAAATATCTAAAGTGACCCAAATATATTTAACATTACACCATAAAAAAAAAAAAAGATTTCTCTGAAAATGAGGAAGTAAAAAAGATCCAGAAAGAAATCCTTATTGTTCCACTAGCTGATAAAAAGCCTGCTTAATTATTTTAAGTCATTTCTGAAGCAAGCTCCCTACTATTGCCAAAGACTCTTTGCCACTCTTCTGCTTCTCTGGCTCCTACCATGCCCTAAATCTCACATGATCTTCTCTGCCCTCTGCATCATCAGAAAACATCACAGGACCACATATATTGGACTCCTTGTAGATTTATGATAAATGATGATCGGCCTGAAAGCCTTTCAGAAGTGTATATTCCCCATCTCTTCTTGATTCCCTAAAAAAATAATACAGATTATTCTAAACCATCTCCTTCTGAGAAATCAAGAAGGAACAGAGTGTGCCTTCATAGAGAAAAATGAAGGGTATATTTAGACAATAATCAATAGTTAAATGAGAATAACTGGAATCAAAGTAAAGTATATTTAAAACAAGCTAGTATAAGTCTCATATTGAAAGCTGACCCAAGGTTCAGTAAACTTTTATACATCATTCCAATTAATTTTATTCAATAAACTTTGCTTACTTTTTTGATCTCAGCACTACAGAAAGCTCTATAAGTGATCACAAATACATCTTTGATATTAACTGAATTTATGTGCAAATAGCATGTCTATAAATCGAAATGGATTTTATATATACTAAGTAAGCTTATGTAAAGCAAATAAACTTTTAGGTTTAAATTTTCATCTTATGTTTACTCAGAACATTTTTTACTTATTAGCAGATACTTAATGAATAGAATTAAAGCAGCAGAAATTTTGTGGTAATTTGCCAATATTTGCCTTGACTCAAAACACAGACTGTATGTCACCCTACCTTTATCAGATATTCTTATAAGAAATACAGTCTTACTTTTTCGTAGTATAAGAGGAAAAAAATCATTTATAAAATGAAAGTATCTCTTAAACACAGGATTCAGAACTTGAATCACTTGCCTATTATGTGGGATAAGCTATTATTAAAAACCCTCGAGAGGTTTAGAATACCAAAATAAAATAAAATAAATTACTGATAACCAATTTGGCTTTTCATAAGGTTTGGTTTGATGTTAATGGTAATGTCTAAGTTGGAATTTTGATAATCTTAAATAGGGTATTTTAACAATATAGCATATTGTTCATAAGAGCTATTAACCAAAATGAATCTTATACTGGGGCTGCAAAAAACTCTCTCACTGCAGGTGTTACTTTCTGCCAACTATTTTTTTTCTTGTTGTCGTTCTTTAATCTTGACACAGCATTTGAGTAGGTACTGGGTGCCCTACTGGATCTTGTCACTTTACTATCTGACTTGGGCTATCCCCTAGGCCATCAACTACAAAACGGAAAAAGAAAAGCAACTGAAACATAAAACAGTTGCAACCAAGAAGGCAACACTCACTGAGACTTGTATGTTTTACCTACTATCAAATAGGTACATAAAGTTACAAGGAAAAAGATGTGAGGATGTACAGATAGACCCAGAAAGATTAATGTTCAATAAAACTGGTTAGGTGTTTAATTTTCATGGGCACAGGGCAATATAATTAGAGTACAGTATGGAATCAAAGTTTTACATAATCCGAAAGCACCTTAAAATATATAATCATTATTTCTATTATAAAGGTTAACTGTAACCTTTAAATTTAATATATAACTGCTGATTACAGTGAAGCTTTTCTGAATAAATGTTTCCTCTAAGAAATATACCATTATTGAAAAAAGGAAAAAAAATCTGAGAATATATACGTAGAGTTTCTTTATCTTCACTTTCTCATCATATACAATTCTGTCCCAGATGTTAATAGTTTCTTCATGTATAAATCATGTACCATGAAGCATTTTTTAAATTTTTAATAATTTTATAATTAATGATTTTTCTTGGCCTATCAACCTAGAGAAAGAAACTTAGCTTTAAGCCAGTACTTTAAACATTACATGCACTTTTCATAAAGATTTTGATCCCATTCCATTAACTTGATATCGAAAAAAAAATCACCGAAACACTCTATTCTTCTTTCAATTGAAACTCCAAACTAAAAAGTTATACACAAATAAAACTAATTACATTTTTTTTGTTTCAAACCCCCAACTAGTATTTAATAATTTCAAGATTAAAACACTACTTAAAGATGCTTTAGTGTCTATAGGGAAACCGAGCCATGTGTCTGCATGTTTTAATAACAGATCTGACTCACTTTTACAACTGGTTTGTTACTGGAAACCTGTGAATAAATTACTAAGGTAGTCTACTGTTATGTAAAATAACTTCACAAGGAATTCTGAGCAAAGATGCCCTCTTACAATACATATAACTATATATTGATTGCCAGTATCATCTTTTCTTAAAATAGTACATATCAGTAACATATCTATCTTCCAATTTCTGTCCTAAGGTTGGTTTTAACTGAATATAATTTATTTCACGATTTAGTGGAAAAGTAAAATGTTAAAAAGAAAAACCAATACTCCTCAGTATTTCGCTTTTAATCATTTTTTAACTGACAGAATTAAAAAATTTTCATGCATATCATAGAATGTGCAAGGAGTGTGTGGGTTGTGATGCTCAATTTCACACAAAGCGATGCAAACAGGATGGGTGAGGATTAGACTATTTAGGCTAATATGGTTCCTTCCCCCCTCCCCCAGAGAGAACATTATTAAATAAACTACGATGGCAATTAAGTGCAATGGTTAAAAGCTATGAAAGTTAATTACCCTCCCTGAACCCGTTAAGCAGTGATAAATTAATAATGTAAAGCCCAGTGCTTGGCATATAGTAACTGCTCAATAAACATTTAGCTCATATGATTATTCATATTAATAATTCAATATCAGTTCCTACTTCAGCTGCTTTCTTTAAATACAGAATCTTACCCCTGAGTTCCATATCTTCAAAATCACTCCACTCACTAACATATGCTACAGATATTGGAAAACCTCCTACCCTGAAAAATTTTAAGAGATTTTTCCAGATGTAAAAGATTAAGGTGACTACATATTTAGATGTGGAAGTCAGTCTTTATTTGAAATGTTTTAATGAAATGCTCAAACTACAAATGTTCTCTGAAATGTAATAATATATTGTTCTATCATGTTCATAGCATTTAGCAAATCCATAACCTATAGTTTTATTATTATGATGATTTGCTAGACTGACACATACCTTTAAGACATGAGTCATCCTTCCACAGTTGGGGAAACTGATGGAAAGATGGCTAAATGATTCAGCATGCTGCAGCAAAATGAGCTGGTCATGAATTTATAATTTCCAGTTCTGTTAGGTGCCCTGGCCCTGGTGGCCTCTCTCATCTGTACTGCCTATATAACACATGATACCATAATCAACAAATGTTGTTAAAAATTCCCTCAGGGGAGGAACAATGGTATTTTCCCCTCAGACAAGCTTCTAGAAGTGAAATTATTCAATTTTATGAAACAACAGGTTCACAAGGCTGGATAACCCTTACAATATCGAGTTGTAAGCTTCCTCAAGCTTTGCTTATACAGATAATAGAACTAGAGTCAATTCTAATGCTGGTGCCATTTTCTCAGCTGCACAAGGCAGACACTGTAGAAGGCTTAAAGCAAAAGTGAACCAGAAAATGGTCAAAAGAAGTCAAATGGGACACTATACCTGTGTTTCTCATTGCCAGCACTGACCTTTACCAAGAAACATCATAAAAGGACAGATCCTAAGCAGGTCAGAAAGACCGAACAGCAACTTCAGAATATACTGTCATGTAGCCTTACTTATAAGGAAGGACTCTCAAGACTTTTTCTAAGTATCCCTATTTGTCCTTCAATAACAAAAGATTTACTGTTAATCAAATAAAACATTTATTTCAGAAATATATGGATTCAAAACTACTTTTTCTATCAAATAAAAATATGGGGAAAAAGTCACAAATTAAATGTTTTCATCTAAAATCATACCATCTCAAATGCTGGGAAAGCACAACCATTTTGTGACCAGAGCGAAATCATTCCATTCAGCAGTTTCTGAGAATGGGACAAAGAAGTGTGCCAGGAAGTATAAAATGAAATCGTCATTATCTATGAAGTGCAATTTCCTCATTCAATAGCTTGAATTAATTTTTTTTGATGTGGTTACATACAACACTCACAGATAAAATCTTAGCAGTGACACTGAAAAAAGTAACACTATTTAAAAACTATCCAAAATGTATTCAGGAAACAACTAGAATGACAAATTTGACCTTCTATGAATCCATCTTTTACTGTTGTTATGATTGTGCAACCCCTGATTTCCTCTTGCCTGGAGAAGGAGGGGTGTATGAAGAAAGAAAAAAAGAGGTGAAAGTGCCTAATCCATAATGTACAATTTCTCGGTATCTTACAATATTAATGTGTGTGTGTGTGTGTGTGTGTGTGTGTTTGTTTTTTTTTCCTCCACCAAGACCTTGGAAGTCAACAGGAGGAAAAAAATGGCTTAAAGACAAGGTTTCAGGGATGACCCAAGGCAACACCTCCATAGTTGGATATTTCAAGCCAGGGGCAGCCCAGCTGGGAGTTCTGAAGCCTGCAGCATTATGGACAGAGAACCCAGGCCGCGCCGCCTGCATCCAGAGCGCCTCTGCGATGCGCATGTCCCGCTTATATAAAGAGATGCTTACAGTCCAGGTGCTTTTTCTTGGGGCCCATCACTTCATGCGTGGTGGCTTTGCAGACCGCTCTCGCTACAGCGGAGCCTGTCACGCTGTACTGAGCGGCGGCGATCCGATCTGTGAGTGTCTGGCCCGACATCTTCTCAGGCCGCGTCTACCGCCTCCTTTTCTGCGAGAAAGAAGGGGAGATGGTCCTGCTTTAACCCGCAGACCCTACACTCAGAGCACCCAGGCCTTGCCTCCTCCAGCCGCACGGCGGCTCTCTTCCCCTCCGTCCCCACCCTGGTACCACCTTCTGAGCGAGCAAAGAGCTAAACCCCGATCTTGCGACGCGCTCTTGGGGATCTTCAGCAAGGCTAGGTCCGTCACGAAACCCCAGCGCGGGCTCCTGTCCCAGGATCGTGACACCATCCCAGTGCCGCCTCACCCCTTCAGCGACCTCCTGGCAATCAGCATTTTGCCTGCAACCTGATCCCGGGGTGCCAGACCGGCGTGCGTCGGGGTTATTCCCTGGGCGCCGCGCCCACTGGGTGCCCATCTCTCACCTCCCCGCCGCAGCGCTGCCTCCTCGCAGCTCGCAGGCTTAGGGAGATGAATAGGATACTCCAGCCCTGGTCGCTTCCCTCCTCCTCCTTGCGCTGCTGCTGCAATGGGTTCGTCCTCCCTCGGTCGCAGTGGAGATAATCCTAGCGTTGCGCCATGTTATGCCCTCGCCTCCCCTTTCTTCCTCGCCGCCGCCTCCGCCCTTCACCCGGGCTCTCTCCCTTCGCCCCCAAATCCCCGTCGCAGGGGCCGCTCCGCTCTGCGGAGGCGCCAGAGTCTCTGAGCGCCTCGCCCTTCCTGGCAGCGGAGCAGAGACGGGTTGACAGCCCAGCCCAGCCCCCCGCCCTCCCTCGAGCGCGCAGCGCCACTGTCGCCCGGCCGCTGTCCTTCTCTGCGCCCTAGGATTATCTTCTCCGGA
>NW_006494614.1:13366682-13393315 GCF_000325575.1 Pteropus alecto | reverse complement strand
AGCCAGTGCCCGCCCGCCGCCGCCTCCTCCGCCAGCGCCGCCGCGTCTCTCTAGCACTCCGCGCTGCGTCCCCATCCCCGCCCCCACCTCAGCTGTGGCTGCTCCAACGAGTCAGGTGACGACGACGGACAAACCCGGGTGAGCTCTCCACCGAGCGCCTGGCTGCCCCCTCCCAACTACTCACACACGCCACCCCCTCGGGCCGGGAGCTTACAGGCAAGGGAGCGCCGCGCGCGAGCATCCCCGGCAAGCGGGAGACGGGAAGGAGGCGGGGAGGCGGGGAGGCAGGGAGGCCGACATCCATCCAGCCAACCACCCTCCGCCAGGCGCCCAACAGCCCCTCCGCCTGCTGGATCCGCACCCGGCACGCTCCGTGTGTGCGCGCGCCGCACGCACCTGCCTGCCGACTGCGGGATTCGTCGGGCCGGCGGGGGCGTTGGTGCAGTCCTGCGAGTGGGCTTCTGGAGTTATCCGCGAAGGCCAAGGCTAGGGCGTGGTCGCGGTCCGCCTTACAGAGCCCAGCCCCTTCTTTCCCACGTTCTGTCTCTCACATGTCTTCCTGTCAAAGGCAGCGGTGGCCTAGAAGGGCAGGGCGATTTAAAATGTCAGATTCTGCTGACCATCCGCGCCCGTTACCTGTGCGTCCTCAGCTCCTTGGAGCGCCTGTACTTGTGTCAGTTAAATTTGGGAGCCAGGGTGGGCAGGTGATTCTAGTCACTTTGGTCTTAAATGGATACTAAGGTCTGCTGTAAGGAAGAATAATTAACAAAGCCGTCGGTTGAATCCCAGATTATATTCACAAGTAATGATTGGGTGTGTAAGGAAACTTCTTTGTACCCTTAAAAAGTAAATTTCTGCCAATTAAATATAGTACTCGAATGTCTTAGGTGTATTTGAATTGCATACATGAATTTCTAAACAGGAATTTGGGTTCGGTTAAAAGTTTCGCGTGTTGACATTTTAAAGTATTATTATTTACCTTAAACTAAAAAAGTTCTCAAAGTAGAATCAAGATCAGAACTTAAGTTGTGAATTTTCTTGACGTTTTTTCCTGGCTACCGTAGAATGTCTGTCTATAGATAGTAAGGTCTTGTTGTGTTCTTGCTTTCACCTGGTACAATGTTCAATATGAAGTTGTGATTTCATAACTGTTGGGATTGACTCTAGCGTTAATTAGAAGCATAGTGACTAAAGAAAGACTGCCCAAGACCACCACTGATCTAGCAATGTCAAATACTAATCTTACATGATCTAGCAATATCACACCTAGGTATTTATCCAAGAGAAATAAAAACACATTTCCATTAAAAACAAAACTTATACTCAAGTCTTGTAGTAGCTTTATATAATGCCCCAAACTGGAAGAAGCCCAGATGTTATTCTACTGGAAAATGGATAAACAAAAAGTGGTTTATTCACACAATGGAATACAACTAAGCAATAACAAGAACCACACGAAGAACATGGCTGAATCTCAAATGCATTATGCTAAACAAAGAAGCACAACCCAAAGTGCTACTTATTGTTGTGATTCCTTTTAATATTCTGAAAAAGGCAAAACTTAGAAAGCATAGCAGCTGCCAGGGATCAGAGAGAAGATCGACTGCAAAGAGGCTGAAACTAATATTTTGGACTCATGAAAATGTTGTATATCATGATTGGGATGATGATTACACAACTGCATATATTTCTCAAAACTTATCAATTTGTACACTTAAAATTGGTGAATTGCATTATAAGGAAATTATACCTAAACAGATCTGAAAAAAGAGCTGGAGTGGCAATATTAATATCAGACAACGTAGACTTCACAATAATGAATATTAGTAGGATGAAGAGGCACATTTCATAATGTTAAAAATTCAACAGCATATGTAATAATTCTACATGTTTATGTACCTAGGAACAGAGCTTCAAAATAGGCTGAAGCAAAAACTAGTAGCATTAAAGGGGAAATAGGTAAATCTACAATTACACTTGAGGATTTCAATACTCTTCTCTTAGTAATTGATAGGATAGATAGACAGTAAATGAGTAAGGGCATAAATGACTCGAAATAACCATACCAATCAATTTGACCTGATTGACGTAAGTATTCCACCCAACAGTGGAATACATTCTTTTTTGAGTGAACATGGAACATTGACCAGGATAGATCACTTTCTAGGCCATAAAGTTAGTCTCATAAATATAAAAGGATTACAATCATACAATCATACAAATTCCATGATAGTTTTCTCTTGCTACCATGGAATTTAACAAAAAATCAATAACAGATATCTGGAAATCTCTAAATATTTGTTACTTATACAACACATTTTAAATATGGGTCTAATTTTCCCATAGGGACACTAGAAGTTACTTTACACTCAATGATACTAAAAATCCAACACATGAATATTTGTGGGATGCAGGTGAAGCAGTGATTAGAGAGAAATTTTTAGTATTAGAATACTTATATTATGAATGAAGACCTAAAAACAACTAAGTTTCAGCTTCAAAAACCAGAAAAAGAACAAATTAAACTCAGCATGCAGAAAGAAGGAAATAATAAAGAGTAAAAATTAGTGAAAGAGAAAATAGACAAATAATAGATAAAAATCAATAAAATTAAAAGCTTACCTTTTTAAAAAGGTCAATTAAATTGATAAGCTCCCTACTTAGACCGATCAAGGAAAATAAGAGATGTCGCAAATTTTCAGATCCTATGGACATTTAAAGGATAAGAGCATGAACAACAGCATGCCAATAATTAGATAATTTACATGAAATAAGGAAATAGAGGAGAATACTTGTTCTCCAGTAGTCCAATAATAATGTCACATATTAGTTCAGAGGTCTTGAGCAGGTAACGTGTTTCCAATAATTGTTAAAATAACATAATCTGTGAGTAATTTACTTTTCAAAAATAAATTAGAGTGGATTCACAGTCAATCCTGTGTTAGTGTTAAAGTCTACATAGCAAATTATGTGCAGATAGCACTGAGACATATGGGAAGCCATAGTCTGTTTTCAGTGTGCTACTCTTGTCTCTGGTACTGTGCATGGGATTGTATCTCAGACATGGACATCCATTTACCATGGGTAGTAGCAGAAAATATTTGAAAATCTCCCAACTATAGAAGTATTACATACAAATTAGTAAATTATGTCTAGGGTAGAACCAACTTTTGATACGTTATTGGTTGTTTTGGAAGAAAGTCTTACTGAGCTTTGAAAATAGCAGCATAGTTTCCATGGCAAAGATTAAGAAGGGTCAGGTTCTACATCCGGCAGAAGTTAGAAATATAACCATGAATATTGTATACTAAGTTGAAAAGAAGAAAATTTATTAAAAGAAAGAAGTATATTGAGGAAAAAAAAAATGATTCCATATCAATGTATTCCCTTTGAAGGCCCAGGCACACAAAAAAATAATATTCAGTAAATCTTAAGCAAAAATAAGCACTGACTTTCAATTTTTACAAATTGAAATATCTTTTCGTTTCAGTGGTCAGAGGTTAAATACAATACACATCCAAAACATGTTTTTTAGAAAAACATATGAACTCTTTTTTTCCGAGCCAATATACATGTATGTCACTGTACAGATTTTTTTTCTGTCTCTGATTTAACACACATCTTTTCTTTTGAGTTTCGGATTTAATAGAGAAAAACCAAAACAACAATAATTACATGTAGACTGACAATTTATATCAACATGTAAGGGCAAATGTCTTCAAACTCTTGGTTTTAGGTTATTTGTAAGGTACAAAAGTTAAAGAAAAAGAAATAAAGCTAAGGGAAACATGATTGCCTCAGGTAACAACCTGAGGTGGAGTTTGAAAATTCATTTTTTCTTCAAAAACTGCAATGTTCTTCTTAAGGTAAAACTGTAGAGTGATTTTATTCCAGGGGTGCTTTTCTGTTGAAAGTAGAAAAACATGTGAGGTGCAGAAATAACTAAATTGGAATATATCCACCCACACACACAAATGTGACTTGTCTATCCAGACTCAAAAGCAACTGGCAACAACGGGCAAATTTTGATATCCTGAATGCACTTGTACAGAGATGAAAAAATTGCTTCTCTTTATAAGATGACAAATGAAAGAGACCATAAACTGATGAGCATTCTAATGTAGAAAGAAGTTAGCAGATTGTACAAAGTATCGATAATACTGGGATTCAAACAAGTAGATCATCTTAGGGAAGTATAACACTTTATCTGTGAAACGAAATTATTTAAGAATGAAAGTAAATGAAAAGATGGTATATTCTAAGGCAGGACAAACATATTTATTAAGTTTTGTTCTGCCTAACATTCAGGTTAAAAATGAATTCCATGGCATCTGGCATATTTGAAGGAACATGTACATTTTATATGCGTAATAACAAAACAATTTAAACATAGTATTTTCATTTTGCTTCCCTGTTTTAAATCTAATGTGGCTGTTCCAGTTTCCTATTGTTGTACAACAAACTTTGGCTTAAAAAAAAAAAAAACAATTTTTTATTCTCTCTCACAGTTCTGAGAATTAACAGGGCTCTGCTGAGTAGTTCTCCTTTGAAGTCTTTCATGTAATTGCAATCAGGTGACAACAGGGGCTGTAGTCATCAGGAATCTCTGATGGACTGCCCAAGATGGCTTACTCACTCACAAGTCTGGCAGTTGATGCTGACTTTTCACTGAGAACTCAACTGAGATTTTGACCAGAGCACCAATATTTATGTGGCTTGTCTTTTTATGGCAGAGTAGTCCGAGTAGTCACATTTCTTTCATGGTGGCTAGCTTCCAAGAAGGAACATCCCAAGCGTTCTGAGAAACATAGGTGGAAGCTGTGAGGTTTCTTATGACCTAATGCCAAGGAAATACAACATCAGTTCTGTTGTGGCCTATTGGTCAAAAGCAAGTTACAAAGACAATGCAGATGCAAGGGAGTAGACTATTACTGGGAGGTTCATTGGGGGACCAACTACCACAGTGACACACAAAAGTAAACCCTTGTGAAGAAATTATAGAGAGAAACCTATACTCTCGAAAGTATGAGGTTAACTGATTCAGTTAAGATTCATTGAGAACTACCCCCAAATAATTGGCAACTGATCAAAAATTACTTGAGCATAAATTGAAATAAGAGCAAATTATTTTCTTTCGTTTGAGTATTTGTTCTCATATACCTGGTAAACTCCTATTTATCTTTCAAGACCCCAGACTGAGTTATATATGATCTGCAAATCTTTCCCCAACACTCTATTTTAGCTCCTTATTTTTACAGATGAAAAATTTTAGGACTGGAGAGTTTAAGTGACTTTCCCTCTATCACATGGTGAGATAACAGCATAACCAATCGTAAACTCCAGTTGTCAAACTTGCAATCCAGTAGTCTTTCTGCTGCAGTCATTGCTTCTGATAAAGGTATGTTAATATTATGATAGATTTTCATTTCATACTATTAATTACCTCTTTATTCAGAAAAGTCCTTTTTAAAAATTCATGGGCTGGAAAGTGTGGTAGCTAACAGCTTATGGAATTCGACAAGCCCTAGTTTGAGTCCCTGGTATTGACCCTGATTAGCCATGTGACTTTTGGAAAATTCTGTAGCCTTTAAGGCTCAGTTTTCTCATTTGTAAAATGGGCATGATTGTAATGTCCACCTCAGAGGATTGTTATTGCCATCAAATAAGATAATGGCATATAAAGCAAATAGCACAGTATAGGGCACACAATAAAAGCCCAGTGAATGTGATTAATAGTACCCAGTGAGTAATTTTGGAGTAATTGATTTTATTATTTTATTAATATATGATTATATTACATTATATTTTTATTATTTTACTTTATTTGGAATTACAATTCAAGTTTATACAGAAATAATATAAATATATTATTTCATTAGTATCATTTCTAAAGTAAGAAAATAAACTAATAAATTACCTGGTTCCTGAGATATGAAAAACAGATTACTTCAAATATCATAGGTTGGACTGAGGTCCTCTTATTCCCAGGAAACTAAAGTAGAAAACTTATGCTTATACAAATATTCACTGTAGAGTAAAGCTGTTACAACAGCACTTCTTTCTTTCTTTCTCTTTCTTTCTTTCTTTCTTTCTTTCTTTCTTTCTTTCTTTCTTTCTTTCTTTCTTTCTTTCTTTCTTTCTTTCTTTCTTTCTTTCTTTTCTTTTCTTTTCTTTTCTTTTCTTTTCTTTTCTTTTCTTTTCTTTTCTTTTCTTTTCTTTTCTTTTCTTTTCTTTTCTTTTCTTTTCTTTTCTTTTCTTTTCTTTTCTTTTCTTTTCTTTTCTTTTCTTTTCTTTTTTTCTCTTCTCTTCTCTTCTTTTCTGTCCTTTTCTCTTCTTTTCTTTTTCCTTTTTTCCAATCTAAAGAGATGACTTCAAGGGAGAAAATTTTTCTTTGGGAAAGGAGAGGATTAATCAGGAAAGTTGTCTGGAGAAGGAGGTTTCCCAAAACAAACTTCTAACTTAAAAGCACGTGAGAGTTGAGCCAGTATACCTCACTGTCTAGTGTGTATCTCTTTAAATTTTCCTCTTGTTATTTTACTTTCTCCTCTATTTTCAGTTGTTGTTTGTATTTGTCTACAGCTCAGTTTTCATTCTAAGCCGCTTAGGGTGAATGACTTGGGCTCCACTTGATAATTCATTGCGTGAGTACTATAAAAGGCTATGCATTTGTCTTTGTACAGCACCGGGAACACAGCAGCATACTGAGAGGAGATCTGATATTCTCACACCCCCTCAAATTGTGTAACTGGAACATACACGTGTTATTGGTCAGTTAAAAAAAGTCCTCACGCAAAATAATTATCTAGATTCACTGTAATTATAATTATATAATTATCAACTATAATTGTGTCAGTCAACCACTTCTGTTTCTCCAATAAAGAGAACATTAAAGAAAAATGGAAAGTTTAGAGTATTCGATATTCAGTATAACAAGATGAGAATGCAATGCCGTGTTATTATTTAAACTAATTTTGCCTGGAACAAGTCAGGCCTTATGCTTTCTAGAACCTAATGCATTTAACAATACTTTTTTTTCACACTTTCCTCAAGTACTTTCCTTTCTCCAAGAACTAATGTTTCAGATATTCAGGAGTCATTACATATGACAGAGCATTATTGTGGGACATTTAGAAGACTCTACATTTATAGTTTATTTAAATACTTACGTTAGCCTCATCTTAGAAAGTTCACAAAATAACCCCCAAATATAAGTATAATGAAACAAAATATATAATTTCCTTTTAAAAAGAAATGTTAGTTTGGAGAAGCAAGTTTTCGATGGAGAATCACATTTTCACTTTTAAGTACAAAAATGAGTTAAAAATAATGCTAGAGCGCAAATTATTTCCCATGGAGAAACTAAAGAATGAGTTGATATACTTCTCCAAATTTATGGCCATTATTGACTTAATCAATGGACATCTTGACCTTAAAATTTTGCCTTCCTTAACCTAAAACTGGGTTAAATATATTGTCATTGTGAATGATTTTAGATGTATTCATAAGAACAAAACTCAAGAAATTCTCTGGCATCATCTCTAGTGGACTTGAAGTCTTGTTATGTCTCTGTATCAGATGCTTCTAGATGGGCATTATCAGAGATGTGTATTTGGTTTAATGGCACCTCAATCAGTGTTAATGGTGCATCTCTTATATCTAGACACAGAGAGACAATTTGTTTCCATTGTTACTGACTTTATTCTACAGCCCCTGTCAAGTTCACTCAGGACTTTGCTGATAAGAAAGAACAGACATTGACATTACAAGAAAACCTTAAAGCTTTCATTTTGTGGACAAAAGCAATAAATTATAAATAAATAAGTAAGCCAAATGCTAAATAACTTAGCATTTATATAGCATTGTTTCCTAGGGATATGAACGTTTTTCTCATTCATAGTCCACGAAATTTTGAAAATGTTCATAGTTCTGCGATAACACATACCATTGTTTGCATCTTTGAAGTTTTGTTGGGTGCTTTAGCTTTTAGCCTTGTGCTATCCAGTGAGGGATGTTATTTGGCAGCTGCATGGTTTATTGCTGGTTGCTGTCCACTGTACTTGGAGATGTTATTGATTGCTATTACCACATGGTCCCTATTAGGGAGCCATAACCCTTTCTGAACTGTATATATAAATATCGTTGATTGATTTCCAACTATAGTAATGGTTTGTGTAGCTGCTTCTGTTTGAGACCTGCCTCAGATGTACAACCTCTTGCTTATAAGCCCTTAATGGTGATTACATCTGCTTAAGTACATTGTCTTTCAGGGACTATAATCCCCTAGTGGCCCACAGCTTTGCCACTTAGTAGGCATCAGTAAGTCCTTAAAATATCTTTTGTGCTTTCTGTAGTTGCAATTGTCTGAGCTTCAGCTGGCCATCATGGAGGCATTTTGATATCCTCATTCTCATCCACTTAATTTCATGCAGCTGTGTTTAGGAACAATCATTTTAATGACTGGGTTCTGGCCACAGTCAAGGAACTTATTGCAGGAAAGTCTGTGTTGCCACTTTGTTTTCCATAGTGACCATCTCAAAGGCTGGAGGTGGCATTTATGATAGGTTTAAGTGTCACTGTCATCTGGAAGGTTAGACACATACCTCTGGAGCTTTATAGCTCATTAATTCTAAACTTTGTTAGCTTGATCTTGGCCTCCTCAATTCGAGAAACAAAAGTACCTGTCATCAAACAGTGCATGCTGGCTTCTTCCAGCCCCATAGTGTAGATGACAGGTCCTGTGGTAGAGCTTCTTCAGAGAGGCTTGACTGAAATCAGATCAGTAGAGATGTACTCATTCCATGGAGCAAATCTCTTCCTACATGGAAACTTAAGGAAGAACAGCAATTAGCAGAATTATCTGAGAAATAAAATAACACAAGCCACCGTCATAATCCTGAAGGATAACTTGGGCTAATAGAATGAATAATTTTTCTCACATGCGTAAAAGAATATTCTCACATAATCTTGTCTATTTTTATCAACTATGAGCAAGTTTATGTAGAATAGATTGCTTTAACTGTTGCTGAATACATTCTAATGCTTTATTTAGGCTGGTTCAGCTACAGAAGGATGAAAAAAATGGTATATGGACCTCAGCGCATCTCTAGAGGTTGAGGCACAGGTGCTTCAGTCCAAACTGCACATACTGTGAGAGCTGAGGAGCAGGCAGGCAGTATTTTGTTATCCAGGCAAGTGAGCCATAAGGAAGCAGAGCCCAGTCAGCAGGCAGGGCCAGGGGCAGGACTCCAACACTGGTAGGAATGCTGGTAAGAGAGAAAATGTAGAACAGGAATTAAAAGTAATTTTTAAACACTACTTGAGTCTATGGCCATGCTACCCTAAACAAGCCCGATCCCATCTGATCTCGGAAGCTAAGCAGGGTTGGTCCTGGTTAGTGCTTGGATGGGAGACCACCTAGAAAGACCAGGTGCTGTAGGAGTAAAAAATAAAAAAAATAAGGGATTGTAAGCTGATGAGGTCTTTGCAATCTGTGAGGTCAACCAAGGATTGCCTCACCTAAAAAAAAATTAATTAATCAAATAAATAAATAAATAAATACTACCTGAATTGGTTCTGACTTGAAATAACACTGATTCTGCAAATATGAATAAAGTAGCCCCGTTTCTAAGAATGGTTTCAGAGGCAAGAGATCAAACGCAGCAAGAACTCTGCTCTGTTTTAGTCATATTATCTCGTACTATAGTTTCATGTGTTAGCTGTCTTCAAGTGGTTTAGAAAGTTGACTATTAATAATATGCAAACATGTTTACTTATAGTGCTAAAGATATAATCAAAATAATATAATTACTTTTTGATTTTCATATTTGGTTTAATATATCTATATATGTTGAATACAAGGAAGATTTTCAATCATAGTCTCTTCTTCTTGCTTTCAGCCTTAGTTACAACCAAATTAATACTTAAAACTGGAGGTAATTGGAGGTGTTTTCTTTTTATAAAAATCAAATATACCTCAATTTACTTAAGTCTTCTCTATTTTTTTATTAATCAACTTCCTGCCTATGTAATTATAGCATTTTATCTCTTAAAATCTGTGCCTCTCCTCAATACAGATAAATGTTTGATGAATGAGCTAATGAATGAGTGGACCAGTATCTAACATCATACCTAAAACATAGTAGATGCTCAGTAAATGAGTTTAATAAATGAATGAATGGGAATCATGGGTAGTAATGACATTGACAATGAGAATGAATTTTTCTGAAAAATTTAATTTGTGAAATAAATCAAGAAACTCTTAAGGTCCTTCTGATTATATGAGGTCAGATACAGAGAGAAATTGAAAGAAAACTTCCTGGCACTTTTTATAAATCAACTGGCTTTTCTCCAAGGAATTCTAGACATTGTCACAAGCTGCAACTTGCCAACTGCATATTTGTCCTTAAAACACCTTCAAGTAAGGGTATAATCCTTTAAAAGCAGGTTTAAAGGGTTAATTACTGCCATGCTATGAAAATATTAAAATTTTGTTAGCGTGGCACTATATTTTGATAGGTGTATTTTACATTGTAGAATAGCTAAGCTGTCATTGTGACTCATGATTCCTGACCAAGTTTCATAATCTTTTCACTCAGTGTGTTCTGAGCAACTAAATGTATTTGTATGTTTTATTTTATCAGCTAAAACTATTTTTCCATAAACTTAAATAAGTAGATAATGAATTTCTGCTGCAGCAGCAATTTTCATGTTTAAGAATTAATTCACACAGTATATGTTTTGCCTGGGGACCACATAGTTAGGAAATATTTTAAATTGTGTTTGTTGAATCAGACACTCTGATGGATATACTGTTTTACAATATAGTTTTAAATAATAATGTGATGTGCTAAGAATTCAACAAATTTTGTTGAGTATCCATATGCCAAGCACGTTCTAGGAAAGAAATATCTTTGCCTCAGTGGAGCTTACATTCTAGCAAGAGAGGACAGGCAATAAGAATATTATCGAAAATGTTAGAAAGTGGCAAGTGCTATAGAAAAAAAAGAATAAGTGGCATCTAGAGGCTGGTATGGGAGAAGTGGCTATGTAATCTTAGATAGGATGGTCTAAGGTGGGAGGTTCACGGAGGAGGGAATTTTAGTAAAGACTTGAAGAAGGTGAATGAGCCACTGTTGTGTATCAGTAATACATTGATAATTACTTTTGTAAATTTCCTTTTGAACAGCCCTCATGTCTTTATGTCCCTCAATGGATGATGTCATTCACCTGCCTAAAACTTCAATGACTTCCGATTAGCATAATGTGCAAACTCCTTAATTTGTTCTATGACAACCTCTGTGATCTCACCCCTGGCTCAACCTCCAACCCCCTATCCCATTCTCTTGCTTATTCTGTTTTAGCCATTCTGCTTTTATTTCATTTCCCTTTTGAGTACCAATGGCTATTCTACTTTTTGGCCTTCCCACAATCATTTCTCTCTGCCTATAATCATTCTCTGGACTTTTACCTGACCAACTTTCCAACTAGCTGGCCACCCCCACCTCCTAAACTATCCCTTGTTTATAGATTCTCATTGCACACTGTATTTACCTTCCCAGTCCTTATTGAAATCATAAGTAGATAATTGTTTCTTTAATTATTTGTTTAATTTCTATTTTTCCTGATAGACCTTTAGCAAATCGATGATAGGGATGTTGTCTGATGTCTGCCCATAACTGTATCCCCAGAGCATGACATGATAAATGTTCGATATTTGTTGAATAAAGCATGCTTGAAATGGGGTGGAATTCATGTTGTTGGACCAGTGAAAGAGAATGTACTAGATTATAGTAGGAAGGAAAATAATAATGAAAAATATTATTTCATTGAATGAACTTTATATGCTATTAAGTTAAATGACTGAGATGGAAGGGCTATTAAGGTCTTCACGTAACTTTTTAAGGGTATATTCTTCTCATGGATTCAAATACAGCTGGCAATGAATCTCCTTAGGCAATGATCATCAACCACGAAGGGCAGCAATTAGTGCTCTTTTCCAAACATTCTGTTTTCCTGACTTCCCTCTAGGCCCTCTTGAAGTTGGGTGTGGCTATGTGACCTTCTCTGGCTCATGAACTGAGTGGCTATAGCATATGTCACTTCTGGCAAGAAGCTTTAAGAGTCATCAGACAATTGGCCACCTTCCTCTTTCTGTTTGCCATGGTACATGGCAGTACTTTAGGCAGCAGCTCGTCTGTTAGCCATTCCCTGAGTGGGCTTGCCATGGAAGCTCCCAGCTGACCCATTAAGAACATAGAGCATGTGATACTCTTCTACATTGACTAATAAGCCAGGAGACTGAGGAAAGGGAAATTGGCTGACTTCAATTTTTACTGCATTGCTAAAACTAAAAAAAAAAACAAAAAACAGAAAAAGCATTTGGAGAGCCTGTGAAAAACCCTTAGGTGATCCCTAAGTTTTCCTTAGGTATTTTGTTTGCGTATTTTAGTGTGTGCAAGTGTGTGTGACATTCATGATATTTTTTTAATGGGATGGGAGGTGCTGGGGTATTGGGAGTAGGGGGAAGATTGAGTTGTTTTTTGTATGGTTTTGTTTAATAGAGAACATTTTTCCCCCTATTTCCCCATTAGCTGGTCTGATGGGTTTATGAATTCTCATTCTTAAAAGACATTGATTTTAAATTGTAGAATTTTAGATTAGGACTGTTCTAATGTGAAAAAAGTTCTGGTTCTGTAAGCCCAGGCATCGCTTCTCCCTGCTCTTTTCTGGGATCTCAAGCATCGTCCTTCTGTTGTGAAGGTGTGTGAACTGCAGACCCAGCATTTCTTTAAGAAGTTGTCTCTTCAGCAATCCAGGGGTTCCTTGGCCTCATTATTCTTCCTGCCTCCCCTTAAGAAAGTTGAGACATCTGACCTTCGCAGTGTCAGAGGCTTTGCCTCCGTCTGTGGCACCTATTCTCTGCCTCTGGAAGTCGAACTCCATCTGGATCCCCGTCTGGATCTTGGGATCCAATGTGGAATCTTCTGGACAGATAACCCCAACTTTAGCAGTGCTGGTGCTACTGAGTGTAGACTGAGCATCTACAGTTTGCAGAGGACATACTGTGGGGGCTTTGCTTTGGGTTCACTGGGGCCCACTGCAAGAACTCTGGAAAACAAGAAAGAGCCAGCATCCTAGCACTCTATACTGTCTGTCATGCCGTGTCATTTCAGGAGGTGAAGTGATAAACTACTTGCCTTCTATACCTCTTTGTGAAAAATTAAAAAAAAAAAAATCCATTCGGCTCAAAAAAAAAAAAAAAAGGATGTAGAGCGTGGGTGAATAATTTACCTGTATTTAAGTCACTGAAATTTTGGGTGATTTTTTTTCACAGAATAATCTAATCTATCCTGATTGACACAGAAATAGGTTTCGAGACTCAGCTGTCCAAAGAAATTTTCAAGTACGAGTACTGAGATGAAAAAACTAAACTCATCACCTCTCCTCCCAAACTGGTGTCTTCTCAAGACCACTGACCCAAAGCAGAGCAGCTGACTCCATTCTGGACTCCTTCCCTTCCCTTGTTCCCCACGGGCGATATACCACTGCCCTAATGCCTCCCAAATACCCTCTCTTCTTCACACGTTCCACCTGGCATCTGTCTCTGTCTTGTCTCAAGCCCTCACCATTTCTCTCCTGGATAGCCTTTCAACTCATCTCTCTGTTTCCGCTTTGTCATTCCCCTCTAATTCATCTTCCGCTTTGTTGCCAAAGTGATTTTTCTGAAAGAGAGGCCTGATCACACTCTTCTGTTTAAAACTCTCCAGGGAATTCTCATTAACTTCAGGATTAAGTCCAAATCCTCACTGGGATGTATTGAAGCAGGATATTTGAAATAGTCAGCCTCTGCCCCATCCCTTCAAAAGCTGAGTTGGATGTCCATCCTCCGTATTCCCATAACATCTTACACATGCTCCTACAGTCGTGCTTTTTTATAATATATTGCCCTCTCACAACGACCCCTTGTCGGCTGTGCAGCAGCAGAACACTGAGCTACAGGAATTGTAGTGGCTCTCCAGGGTGGCACCCCTCAGCCCTGAAAGTCCTTTTTACTCACAGCCAAGCTAGTGAGTGGAAGAGACCATATACCATGCTTGCTGTGGAAGCAGCCAGGTATATATTTCTGCTCTCTGATTTCTTTTCTTTTTTTTTTCCTTTTTAATAAGAGAAGATAATTGTATCTTTTATTTGTATTGAACATATTCAGTCTTGAAATGCTATTCTCTGATGTTTCCTATATGTGAATCACAAGTCCTTTTTCTTAGTCTTTTAATCATTGGCTGTTGCTGTCTCCTTAGGGTTTATTGCTGTGGGAGCCTGAGCAAAATACAGATTATTCTATTTAATGTATTTTCATTACTTTTAAGTCTGATTGTGTTTATAATAGGAAAAGAAAAGTGTGGAGGGGAATTAGGCAGTGTCAGCTAATACCGTCATCAGGTCAGAAACCGAAAGCCCTTAAACCATATTCAGAAGGACCAAACTTTCATGTGGTCATAGTCCAAGTAAAATAAGTTATTGATTTAAATTCACTTGGATTATCATCCAAGCTTGGAAACTAAATTAAAAATGCATATTTTTATATTAGAGAAAAAAATAAGTTAATGTACTAGTTTGAAATAACAGGACCACACGAATAGGAAGATTGTGTAAGAATAAAGGACTGTTGGGCCCAAGATAGTCTAATGTTTATCTAGTATATCCTCCTACCTCTGGCAACAATCCAGTTCAGTCATTCTGACTAGGGAAAATCTCTTCTCTTTGTGAATACTCGAGATACAAATTCCATAAGTTCTCTTGATTGTTCTTTCCACTGGGATCTCTTGGTGATCCCAAACTTCTGTCCCAACATGTTAGCTGATTTCCAATTTCCTTATTATCTCAGATCTTGGCCTACGATTTGAATCTTTAATGTTATTTATCTGGCTCAAAATTTTAGTTTATTTAGGTGGGTTTATATTTTTAAAAACATTTTTGGTCATGCAGGAAAAAGATATAATAATCAGGCATATTTAATAATGTATCATATATTTACAGGATTTAAAAAATATAAATCTAATTAAAAATTCTTTGGTGGCAAAAACTAAAGATAAAATTTTCATTTTATAATTAATAAGATTTTAGTTGTCACTTTTTCAAAAGTAAATTATTCTTCTTTCTAGCTTAAAATTTAATTTATAAACCATAACATGAAATGAATGTTTAGTTTTAAATATACAAGAAATGTTGAAAACCACCGTTAGTAGCTTCTTTAAAAACAACAACAACAAAAACATTTTCCAATTTATAGCTGGTGCTATAAATAAAGTACTGTATTTAATCCAATGAATTTGCCTACTTTTTTTTGTTGTTTGTTTTTTGCTTAGGTTACCTTCCAGTAAGCCTGTAGTTTTCATTATGGCAAAGACATTAAATACCATTGTCTTTCGAAGACACTATTCGTAAATCCATAAGAACTAAACACAGAGAGAGAAAGCTCCAAGGAGACTCATTTACCCTTATACAATCACCAAATATATGTATCATATTAGGGAGCTGTCATCATAAAAGGCACAGAGACCATGGACCTGGATTAAGGAAATAATGAGCAACTGGAGTTTTATTAAAAATATTCTAAAAAGCAAATTATGGAATCAAAATGTTTCGTTTGTGAGATAAAGACCCAGTGGAACCTCTTATGAGGATCACTGAGGTTAAGTGGAATGCATTGGAGCCATTGGGAGGTCAGGTAAAATTTGGTAAAAGTGATAAGCTAAAAAGTTGAACACATTTTCTCTTTTACAGTTTTGCCTAGAACTGATACTTCATTATTTATTCAATTTGGTCATATCTTCATTAATTTAGTTCTTCATTCAATATGCAATTACCAAACACCTACTTTTTATCAAACACTATTCTGGGCATTGGGCAACAAAGATAGAAGGGACAGAGTCCTTGCCCTGGATGGAGAGTTAGAGTTCATGCAAGGCTTTCCAAATTCTAGTGTTCACAACACTCACGTAGTGGTTTTGCTTCAAAGAAGATTTCTCAATCCCATTCCCAAATTTTGGGATTCAGGAAGCAGGGAGGGAGAAACGAATGTTCAGTGATTCTCCAAGTGTAGGCTGCTCTGTCTCTTGGCTAAGGATTATGCATGCTCTAAATTCAGACTTGTATCCTGCAGCTTACCAGGAGGAATAAAGTGCATCTTGACAAGATGAAAGGAGTAATTCAGGAAGGAAAATATAAAGATAGAGAAAAAACTTACCAGGAAATGGGGGTAAGGGACAGAGGGAAACAGTAATAATGTGAAATGATTGATTGGAACTCAGAAGAGAAAAGAGAGCACAATATGGGAGTGAGTCACAAACACAAGACTCTTTCCACACAGGAAGGATCTTTACACCTGAAGAAGTGGAATTCCAACCTTCACAGAGTGGAAGTAGTTACAGTCCATAACTGTGAGGTGAATAAGCATCTTACTGACGCGAGAAGGAGGTACAATCTCCGTGGACGTGCTTCTGTGGCGGCAGCCCTCGTGTTCCCTGGGTGGAGTTCTAGCTTCCTACATATGTGCCTGAGGGGCCTTAGAGAGCCCTCAAAGGCTCACAGATCCAGTAACCACCACCACCTCTGTGTCCCTGACAGGACATACCTCTGTGTCCTGGGATCGCCCCCCTCCTCCCACCTATAACCCAAGGGTGAACTGTACTCTGAGCTCAGCCTTAGTCCTTAAGGGGCTATGTGAGATATTTCCTTAGGAGGAAAATCATGGTCCCTGGGGCAAGAAGTCCAGAGCAGAACTGAAGGTTTATGTAGACCCATGGCTGCCCCATCTCATCCACAAAGCCCTGAGACTTCCCTGTATGCACCGCCAACCCCCAACACCACCAAATAGTAACAGCACATTAGGACTACCCAGGCTACCTGTTTTGAGGATATGATAGAGAAATGATCCCCTCCTAACAGGTGATGCAAAAAATGGCCTGAATCTAGATGTTGGTAGACAATAATAAAGGAGCCCTGCCTCTGCTCTTCAAGAAGTATGAGAAGCCAATCTGATCAAATGATATAAAGGAGTCTGGACAATTTCTCTGGCTCAGAGGTACTTAGTCACCTGCCACTATTAGCTCCATCTCAGAGCTAGACTCTCCTGGAGGTGGTGACCAGAGCTCTTTTCCCTAAAACCATATGGTGGGAGCTATAATGTATATGTAGGAGAGAAGTGATTCAGGCCACTTTCCACAGAAGTGTGCTCATTGAGGCTTAATAGGATTTTGATAATTTATGAACTCCTACAGCCCATCAGGAACATAAGGTTGGCTTACTCCGTCTTATTATCTGAAGTAATATGATGTGTTCTTTGAAGCAGAGGGTACAATTCTCTCCTTATACATAGCAGAGACCATTAGGTTGGAGGAGAAGAATGTATTAGAAAGAACTTTTCATCAGTGAGAGACTTATAAGAATGGAATGACAATGTCTTAGTGAAGCCACAGAGAAAAGTATCAGGAAGTAAGTAGAACTGAAAGCATAATATAGAAAACTTTTTTTCTTAGTGAAGCATTTGCCAAACACATTTTAACAAGTAAAACTGAGAACTCAAAATGGGTTATCTGACTGACTTAAAGTCTCAAACTCTATGTTTTAAAATATTATAAAGACTACATTGTATTTGCACAGGCAACGCATCTCTCTTCTCTAGCTGCAGGACACATTTATTTTTACTATTTAAAAGCCATAATGATTAGTGGCTCTTACTTGCCCTATTTAAATCTGCAATCTGTTTCCTAGAATTCCTTTCCTCAAATATTCCTAGGAATCACTAGAGAATGCTTCCGCATCTCTCTAACCCATTCTGGTGGCCACTTTGAACTCTAGAGCTCCCCAAGTCACCTGTGTCCATTCCTGATAAGACTTGACCCTGCGCATGCTGGATTGATTTGCCCCTAATGTAGACAGTTTTTCCTCTTAATCCTTCTAATTCTCTCTGAGGTTAGGAACAATGTTGCTTAGTAAGGCTTTATTGAATGTTTGGGAAATAATAATTTCTGATGCCGAAGTGATTTACCCTGGACATTCGAACCCGTTGTCAAGGTTGTAGCTCGGCCCCCTACAGATTCCTGTGTGCCTAGAGGCCAGTTCACTACTCAAGCCAAGGAGAAATCTCCCTGTTCCTTCACTTCAGGACCCTACTTCTTTAGCCTCATGCCAACAGATCTCTCCTGCTCCGAGGCCCAGACCCACCCATTCCTACTCCAGCTAGAATGACACTGGGAACTCCCATTCCTTTAGCAGAAGACACAGGGCATGGGCTGAAAGTCAAGGCTCAAATAATGCAGTCAGAATAGTTGAAAATGTGTTTCTGAAATTTTGGGTAATTTAATCTTGATATGTGAAGGGCACTAATATTCAATATATAGCCATACTTTGGGAAAACAGTTCTCTAACTTTCTGCAAAGGCACAGTCTGCCTGAAAATGCAGCCATTCGCATTACTCGACAGAACAAGGAATTGTCTTGCGGAGACTATATTCAGATTTATGGTGAATTCACAGTTCTCTTCAGGAACAATGGTAAGTTATTTTATGTAACTAAAAGTTCTGTCCTAGTGAATTTCCCAAAACAAAGGGAATTTATTACAAAACTTAATATTTCCAACTCTAGGAACTAAAACTTTCAGCAACCTCAAATGGCAGTTCCTTTTCTAAAGAAAAATTAATAAAAGCAATTCTTATAATTTGTACTTCTTTAACCCTTCACTCCATTCTCCCAGGCCCCCAAACAAAACAAGGTGAGATATTCACATTCCTATCTTTTAAAAAGGAATAATTCAGAGAAATGGATTAACATTTCTAAGTGTATGTTTATTTCTTTTTGTGGTGACAAGTTCTAGTGCAGGCCTTCTTTTCTGTTTTCAGAACAGCATTGACACACACTCATGCAATTAAAATTATGTTTTTATTCCAGCCATTTGTGAGGTCTTAATTCATAGGTCTTAATTAAGCTGCAGGGGTAATTTGAATAATCATCTGGAGCTGAAATAAGTGAAAAATGAATAGTGATTTGGTAATATTTTAAATACATATAGTACCTGTTTATTGTAAAAAATTGGAAGATATAGGAAAGCAGAAATAAGAAAATAAAAATAATCCTACCAACCAGAGATAATCACTTGTTATTTTGGTATCTTTATTTCCAGTGTATTTTTCTAATAATTAGAAAATGGTTGTGATCAAATGATATCCTAATTTTCCCATATTGTTTAAAATGAAAGCATTTTCCTATAAATCATTAAAAATGATTTATAAATTTTGATGATCACAAAATAGTATTATTGTTGAGCCAGTGGTGACCTTCTTAATATCTGAGGTTAGTTATAAGCTGTGTTTGTACAGGTCATTATAGAACAAACAATTTTGTCAGAACTGAAGGTTCTATTATAGCCCAGTCTGATTTACCGTAGTAGTAGGAGACAGAAACTTTCAGAAACCAGTTAAAGGCACAGAGCAAATCATATGGTTTGCCTTTAATTTAAGGTGGAATATGAGGTAGAACCCTTGGTTGATGCCTTTTATATGACAATGAGAATTCTTATTAGTCCTAGAAGAACATCTAATGATGGTTCAATCATAAATACAATTGATCAGTTCATTGATTCCCCTAATAAACAAATCAATACTTTTCTTTTTCCTTTTTCTTTCTTTCTGCCTCCTCTTCCTCCTCCTCTTCCTCCTCGCTTGATTCGTAACCTAATATGTGATCCATCCTGGGGAATGTTCCATGTACACTTGAAAAATATGCGTATTCAGTTTTTGGATAAAATCAATGTCTACTAATTCAATCTGGTCTAATGTGACATTTAAGGCTATTATTTTCTTGTTAATTCAATCTGTTGATTGGGGTATTAAAATCCCCTACTATTGTTGTATTACTGTGGATTTTTTTCTTTATGTCCATTAATAATTGCTTTATATATTTAGGTACTCCTATGGTGGTTGTGTAAATATTTACAACCACTATATCCTCTTCTTGGATTGACCCCATTATAATTATGTAATGTCCTTCTTTGTCTTTTTTTTACATTTTTTGTTTTAAAGTCTATTTTGCTATTGCTATTCAGGTTTTTTTTTCATCTCTACTTGCATGGAATATATTTTCCATCCCTTTACTTTCCATCTGTATGTGTCTTTCAATTTGAAGTCTCTTGTGAGCAGCATATAGATGGGTCATGTTTTTAAATACATTTAGCCACCCTATGTTGTTTTATTGGAGCGTTTGTTCTATTTACCCTTAAAGTAATAATTATTGATTGGTATGTACTTTCTGCCATGTTGTCAGAAAGAATGTTGTCAATTGTTTTTTGGTTGTTTTTACAATTGTTGTCAATTGTTTTTTGGTTGTTTTTACAATTCTCTGTTCCTTTCTTCTTCTCTTGATCTCTTGTGGTTTGCTGTTTTTCTTTAGTGTTTTGTTTGGGTTTCTTTCTCTTTGTTCTTTGTATATCTTTTGTATGTTTTTGATGTGTGGTAATGATGAGGTTTATGTATATCACTCTATATTTATAGCAGTCTATTTTAAGATGACAGGTGTTTAAGTTTGAATATATTCTGTAAGGACTACATTTTTACTCTCCCTTCCACACTTTATGTTGTTAATATAATGTTTTTATTTTGTGTATCTCCTAACAACTTGTTGTAGTTTGACCTTGATACTTTTTTCTTTTGACCTTGGTAGTAGCTTTTTAAATGTCTGATTCACTGTATTTGTTAAATATTTGACTTCACCTGTGAGATGTCCCTCTTTCTTATATTTTCTTATTTCTGATTATAGTTTTTCCTTTTCTACTTAAAAATGACTCTTTAACATTTCTTGTAAAGCTGGTTTAATGGTGATGAACTTCTTTAGATTTTGCTTGTTCAGGAAACTCTCTCATCTTCGATTGTGAATGATAATCTTGCTGGATAAATTATTCTAGGTCATATGATCCTTTCTTTCAGCATTTTAAAGACGTCCTTTATGGTAAAAGGGGTCAAAATTGTGGTGACATTAAATAATTAAAAATAAATTAATTAATTTTAAAAATAAAGATGTCCTGCCCTCCCTTCTAGCCTGTAAAGTTGCTGCTGAGAAATAAGCTGATAGGCTTATGGTTTTTTTTTTCTTTTTTGTATGAAACTCATTGTTTTCCTCTTGCTCCCTTCAAGTTTGTTTCTTTAACTTTTGTCATTTTACAATGTGGCTTGGTATGGGCCTCTTTGGGATCATCTTGTTTGGAACTCTCTGTGCTTTCTAGATCTGGATATCTGTTTCTTTTCTCACATTAGAAAAGTTTTCAGCCAATATTTTTTAAAATAAAGCTTCTGTCTCTTTCTCTCTTTCTTCTCCTTCTGGAATCACTATAATGTGAATCCGTGAGCACTTGATGTTATTTCAGAGATCCCTCAAGCTATCATCATTTTTTTAAGATTCTTTTTTCTTTCTGCTCTTCTGATTGGTTGATTTCCACAGATCTGTCTTCCAGGTGGCTGATTCATTAATCTGCTGTTGAATTCTTCTAATGGGGTTTTCATTTCAGTTATTGTTTACGTCAGGGTCTGTTTGGTTCTTTATAATACTTTCTAACTCTTTGTTTAAGTTCTCCCTAAGTTCCTGTATTCCACTCTTAAGTTTGGTGAGCATCCTTATGACCCTTTCTTTGAAAACTTTATCAGGCAAATTACTTATTTCCTAGGGGTTATTTTTTTTTCTGGATATTTTTCTGGTTTCCTCGTTCAAGATATATTCTTCTGTCTTTGTATTTTATTGGAGTTTCTATGTTTGTTTATGGGAATTAAACAAAATAGCTATCTTTCCTAGTCTTAAAAAAGTGACCTTACATAGAAGCAACCTTTGTGTAGGCTGTGTGTGCCTGTGGTTTTGGCAGGCAGTTAGGAGCTGAGGGGTGCCTCAAGGCATCCAGTGTTCCAGGTGGGAAGGCCAGGTGTATGTAGTAATGCCCTGTTGTTCCCTCTTGCTTCCTTTGTTTAGGCCAAAATGGGCTCAGGTGGTGTATCCAGAAATGCATTGCAGCAGCCTTGCAAGTAGGCCAGAGGATCTAGATAGAGCTGCTGCCTACCCCCTACTCCCGAGATGCTCACCAGCCCCTCTGACCCCAGAGATTCCCACATTCCCCAGAGAACTCCCATGTTTCTCCCGTCTTCTCTATATAGTCTCTCTCTTGTTTGTTGTTCCAAATATGGTCTTATGCAGAAGACATCTCTGTAGGTTTTATGTGCTAAGTAGTTTTGGGAAGCTCCTTGGAGCCTGACAGGCACTTATGGTGCTGGGAGCACTGGCTGCTTGTCTAGAACAGCTCTCGGCAGGGTGCCAGGTAGGTGTGGTAATGCCCTACGGTTCCTGCTTGCTCCTTTTTTTTTCTGGAGGCAGAAGGCTCCAGGTAATGCAGCTGGAAAAGCCATAAGGTGATCATGCAGGTAGGCCAAAGCACCTAAATAGAGCTCCAGTCCACCCTGTGGAAGTGGAGGGAGTGTGAACAATGGTGCTTACTGGCTCCTCAGGCCAGAGAGCTCCTGCAGCTTCCCAGCCTTCTCTGTTGGTCTGTTTCTCTTGTTTGTTGTTCAGATGCTGTTCATTCAGCCTGCAGTTCTCAAATACCTTTCTTGATATCCTGTTATGTGCCAGACTATATCCTAGATGTTGCACATATAGTAAGCAAGTAGAATCTGATGCTGCCCTTGTGGCATTAAGCAGCCTAAGTTCAGCTTGTAAATCTAAATTTATTTGGACATTTCTATACAGTGTTAAATCATTGGAGTGAGTCTTATCAATCACTAAACGTACAGTATAGCAGTACAGATTATAAAATTATGTTTTTATTCTTCAAAATGAAACAAATGAGAAAATTACTATTTGATTATCTGATATATGTCATTTCTGAAACTTTGCAAAATATCCTGTTTAAGAGCAGATGATGACCCTCAGTAGTCAATAAGTAATTCTTTCAAAGTATGCTGCACAAAATGTATTTTTCATAGGGCTTTTAATCATAAAATTGTGTATGAGGCAATGAATTCTATATATAAAATAATCAAATAGATGGAGCTCTTCCAGCTGAAATGCCGTCTATTTCAGAATAAACAATTCATCTATCTTAAAAGGCATTCGAAATGGATTTTATAGTAGCACAAAATAATATACATTGGTTATTCGAATCATAAGCACATAGTCACTTTAGGTAACTTGTTCTTGAATAAGCAATAAGGTCAGTGGCTTAAAAAAGAAGAGTAATAGAGAATGGGAAACAAATAGAGAGAGGCCCAATGTAAAGTTCTGGATGTATATTTATATATCCAACACCTGCTACTGAGAAATTCTAAAGATCTCATTCCATGCGTGCTATACTAAAAGGAACCATTTTATCACAGGCACGTTGGAATTCTTGGTGCATTAGATAATATTCTTTTATCCACTTGCTTTCTACACTCCAAGATTCCTGAGAGTGTGAGTGTTGCTAATGATAATATATGACCATGTGTTAATTATGTTAGCACACAGCAAAGGGCAAATTTATTTTATTCAGTTATTTGTATTGCCACAAGGCAAAGTTTACTCATCACTATAATGTGAGGATTTAACATTTTTCATTGTACTTATCACTCTGTAATACATATAAATGAAACCATTAATGTTTCCTAAAGTGTCCACAAATATCTTTTTGACTACATGTTCTTAATTTATTGCTTTGCTTTATGCCTAAATTAAGATAAAATTTATCATGATAAAATATAGACGATTAACATCACAATTAAACTGGCCCTTTAGCTAAGTATGGAAAGGTGCTAATTGCCCATTTGTAAGCATTACTAAACTGAACTCAAAAGTGGGTGACTATATGTTGAACTCAAAAGTGGTAGTCATATATGTTGCCAGTTTTCTTTTATGGTTGGATTTTGGGGGGAAATGGCAAAGATCCCACACAGTACACAAAAACACACAAACCGAGGAGTAGGTTTTAAACCTGTTACTCTTGATGACAAGTTAAAGTAAAAAGATACTTTTAAAACCAGGAAACGGTTGTTCACTTGGTGGTTCCAGTGAATCAATGAGAAAAACAACACTGCATTTAAGGAACTAAAACCAGCACTACCTTTCTCATTTTTATGCTTTCCAGTAATTCAGTAGTTACTGAATTTCCTGATTACAAAATGTTCATTCATTTCAGTCTTGTTCTCTGAAATGAGAGGTTACCAAAAGTTAGGATGAATAGGATAAACATTGCCCTAGAAACTCATAAGCCTCAAAATAGAAATCTGTATTAGATCCTGTTTTCTGAATGGTGAGGGGTTAAACTAAGGATTCTAGCTCTGGAACACTAGAGAAAAAAGATCATGAGAGCTTACTAAAGAAAGTACTAATTTAAAGTTTGTGTCTGTGTTAAGCTAAGAAAATCTATAACAGTGGGAAGATGTTAAGAATTTCATAGGGGAGGTAAAAGGTTTTCATTTCTATTATACTTGCCCTGTTATGTTAACATTGGACAAGATGGAATTTATGACATACAATCACTTCAGGACTTTCATTGCAAATTTTAAGATCATGGCTGTGAAACTACTTTCTTATATCTAAGCCACTGAAAAACTATTTTGTAATACAAGATAATGTCTGAGGCAGAAGCTGAATTCTGTAAGTCAGCAGTCCCGAACGTTTATGGCACCAGAAACTCGTGCTTCTGTGAAAATCTAATGCCCAATGATCTGAGAGGGAGTGAGGCGGTGATGCTAGCGCTGGGGAGCAGCTGCAAATACAGATGAAGCTTCTCTCCCTTGCCTGCCGCTCACCTCCTGCTGTGCAGCTGGTTTCTAACTGGCCCCAATCAGTACCAGTCCAAGGCCCAGGGGTTGGGGACCTCTGCTGTAAGTGATTAGACCACTGAACTGTAACTTAATTGTATCTGGAAATTTGTGCTTCCAGTTTCATTTGAAATTGATTTTAAACAGGTTGATGAAATGATCAACTAGAACTAGAGAGGGTCTTTCATATGAAGACAGAAGTCACCTAGGATAAAGTGGAAAGAGATGTATCTTTATAAACAGCTAAAATAGCTTAATTATGAAAGCGACAAAATTATTTTTTGTAAAAAAGTCTCCATCGTATTCTTCTAAAAATAATTCCTCTGACCTTAATGACTTTAAAGAAATAATCTGCCTACTTATATTTACTGAAAAACTATTTTTATGCAAATCTAGTGATCAAGAAATATCTGATGAGCCAAATAAAGTAACAGTCAATTCTACCTTCTGAAATATTTATGGTTTTCCTCAAAAATTTGCCAGAGGAACCTTGGGAAACTATAAAACTAGGGAACTTAGTAGTAGATCACCTTACTTCTGAAAACTGCAGGGACTATTAGGATGGAATGAAGATCAATAGCCATTTAGGGATATCCCACACCAACAAAACTTCTGAATATGGAAGGAAAATACATTGAGATAAAAAATAAAACACAAATTGCAAAATTCTTAGAAGCATTTTTTTTCTTTTTTACACAAACACATTGTTTATCAGGCAGATCTGTATGAACAATCTCCCTGGATTTCTGGATAGCATTTCCCAAAGTCTCTTATAGCAACATGATGGACAAGAGAGTGACATGTGCCTTTGGTCTCAGCACAGCTGTGTGGATCCTTAGGGGCTCCAATGAGACAGGAGACCTTGAGGATATGTGAGCAGTTTCATATTTGATAGCCATTTTGATGAAAGTATGAGACTTTTTAAATCAAGTTTTAGATGATAAATTTGCTGATGTGCATATATTGAGAAAATTCATATTCAGAAGAATGCTGAAAGGTGGATTAATAGGTCAAAATTAATGAGATTAAACTTTAAAGGAAGAGCACGACACTTGCCTTCCAGTCCCAATGTCTTTCAATGTTTGACAACTTTTTAACCTTTGAACAAAACATGCAGGCCGAAATCCCTACAGAGGAGCTGTGGCCAATGGGAACTAACTGAGCCAAAACTTGGCAGAGGATGCTGAGCGGGGCATAGACTTGTGTCTACCTGTGCTGTGCTTTGGAGAGTGGGGGTCTGCATTAACACTCTAAAGAATGCCATGGTCTCTGTGGCTGTAAGCAGCAGCTTAAGATCATAACATTCAAAAGATGAGGTGGGCTCAGGCTCAAAGGAAACCTTTTATTGTTGCTAAGCGTGCTGTTTGGCAGTAGGAGTTTCTCAGCAGAAAGTACAGTCTGCCTGGTAGTGTCCAGGTGGCCTGATTGTGGTGAGCAGGACGTCCAGTCAGAGGAGCAGCACGATGCCCAACAGTGGAGTTTGGCAAAAGCATTAATATGATGGCTAGGTGGAAAGCCAGGAGAGCAATTGAGGGGATCATTTTATGTACTGTATAGATGTCTAACCAATGTATTGTATACTTGAAACTAATTTAAATGAATAAATTAAAATAAAATAAAGTAAAATGAAATACATCCCATTCTTAAAAAATAAAAAAGCTATGGAGAAAGTCAGTTTTATAGATCAGGGTCCCCAACCCCTAGGCTGTGGACTGGTACCAGTCCGTGGCCTGTTAGAAACCAGGCCGCACAGCAGAAGGTGAGCAGCGGGCAAGCGAGAGAAGCTTCATCTGTATTTGCAGCT
>NW_006494614.1:13279911-13366350 GCF_000325575.1 Pteropus alecto | reverse complement strand
GCAACTGACTGGTTGGGAGAAGACATTTGCGAATGATACATCTGATAAAAAGTTAATATCCAAAATATATAAAGAACTCATACAAGTCAAAGACAATAAAAACAAATAACCCATTAAAAAATGGCAGAAGACCTGAATAGATACTTCTCCAAAGAAGAAATACAGATGGCTAATAGATATATGAAAAGACGCTCAAGGTCACTAATGACCAGAGAAATGCAAATTAAAATCACAATGCGATATCACCTGACACCTGTCAGAATGGCTATCATCAATAAACCAAAGAACAAGTGTTGACAAGGATGCAGAGAAAAGGTAATCTTTATACATTGTTGGTGGGATTGAAAATTGGTCAGCCGTTATGGAAAACAGTATGGAGGTTTTTCAAAAAATTAAAAATGGATAAACTTTTTGATCCAGTAATTGCATTTCTGGGTATTTATCCAAAGAAAACCAAAACAATAATTTGTGAAAAATCTATTCTCTCCAATATTCATGGCAACACAATTTGCAATAGCCAAGATATGGAAGCAACCTAAATGCCCATCAACAGGCAACTGGATCAAGAAGTTATGGTTTATAAATACAATGGAATATTACTCAGTCCTTAAAAATAAATGAAATCCTACCATTTGCAATGACATGGATAGACCTAGAGGGTATTATGATGAGTGAAATAAGTCAGACAGAGAAAGATAAATACCATATGGTTTCACTTATATGCTGTATCTAAGGAACAAAAAGAACAAACTAATCAAAAACAGACTCACAAATAAAGTCGACAATTTGGTGACAGACAGAGGAGAAGGGGTGTTGGGGGCTGGCAGAATGGGATGAAGAGTTAAAGAAGTACAAATTAGTAGTTGATAGATGGTCATGAGGATGGGGAACACCGCATAGGGAATGCAGTTAGCATTAATATATTAGCTAGGTGGAAATCCAGAGGAGAGAAGGAGCAATTAGGGGGATCATTTTATAAACTATATAAATGTCTAACCAATGTACTGTATACTTGAAACTAATTAAAATAAATTAATTAATTTAAAAAAAAGAAAAGAAAGAATAATGAATGGAACACATCTTTAAAAATAACGAGATACCATTATAATGGTAACACCATTGTAGACAAGATGGAATGAGTATGTTTCTTTATTTCTTCATAAAACATTCTTTATGTTAGGTACACTGGTAGGTGCTGGTGATAGAAAAATAAAGACCTCATACTTCCCTGAAAACCTCACAGTCTAGATGAGAGACAAACATGTAGATGATAATTATGAAACAGTGTGATAAACTATATCTTACCTATGCTTACTCATGCTCTCTTATGCATGAGTTCAAAAGGCTATTGGAACACACATATAGAAGGTATTAACTCTGCCTGGAGGAAGTGAGGAGGGTAGGAAGAAATGATCTGGGAAAGGTAAGCTGAAACCAGGTTATAAGAGATATTTTCATAGCATTTGCTAGGGAATTTGGCATAAAGTAGAAAAGGATAATAACTGCTTTTCATTTTCTAACATTAAGAAGCTAAGCCCAATATCCATAATATCTACCCTATAATCTGAGGGAAACAAAGATGTCTTTAAATGGTCATTCTCAAAGAGTTAGGAAAACCTAGCATCTCCTTCCATTTTAGATGCAGTTAGGCAATGGTACTGTAAATTCAAAAAGGTGTTCCTTTAACCTTATAACCCTGGGACTTTATTCCAAGGAACTTAAATAAGGTTACTTATAATAATAAAAACTGGAAATGCTTAATGAAACTGTAATATATCAACTTGATGGAAAATTTTTCAAATTTTAGAAGGATGAAAATGTTGGAATCCATGTAGAAATATGGAAATATACTTATGACATAATGTGAAATGAAATAATGTAAAATGTTATCAATGATATGATTACTACTAAGCATATAGGAAAGTCAAGGGAAAATTTTAAATAGTTGACATGCTTAGACTGGCAGAATTGCTGGTATTTAAGTATTTTTTAATTCTATTTTTGATAGTTAATTTTAGTGCAAAAGAAAACAATGTAAATTTCTTAATGTATATCCAAAAAGATAAATATTGTAGTAAAGAAACCGGCTTGACAGCACATCAGATTAAAAGGCCCAGGGAGTTTAATTCACCATATGTTTAAAATGAAACAACAATTTGGTATTACTCTCCCAAAAGCAAATTCCATTTTATGGAGCAAAACCACAAGAACAGGATTTAGAATAGGGAGGTAGCAGCCTCATCTCGGTTGTCATCAATCAGATCATGTCTGCAACTTATTTTGTTCCAAAAGTCACATTTTAAGAGGCATACAGGCAAACATTCAGGTAAGAAATGGTGAGGGAATGAAATTGAAGAATGTGTCAATGCTTAACTTGGAAATGAGAAGTCAGTATGAGGATAGTATATGTCATAGTTATGTTCAAAAATGTTAATTAAGTGCTTTTATCTTGAGAAGACAATCTTTTTTTAAATCCAGGAGTCCCTTTAAATAGTCACTTTAGTACTATTCAAAACAAAATGATCTGTCATGAAAGATGATGAATTCTTTAGAATTAAACTGGTTTAGCTAGACGCTGTATACAATCTTTTGGGAATATTACACAGAAGGTGAGAGCTTGGACTAAATGTTAACACTTATCTCAATGCTGAAAGTCAATAACTCAAATTGTCCTCTCAAGAAATCCACAACTTGGTATGCTTTCCTGAACCTGTAGAACCTACTTGTTACTCTTCTGTTGTATCATGGTTATGATGAACTGAGATGCTATTACTAGAAATAAGAAAGGGCTGGGTAAGATGTTAGAATGACAGCAGCTGAAATGAAGAGAGTTGATACTGAAGGATTAAAGGGATGACTTAGAAAAGGTGCTACTATCCAATCCTCTGTTAATGAAAAGTTGGATGAGAAGTTGAAAGTTGTGTTATAGTAACTATTCCAATCTCTGATATTTTGCAATGAGGAACTGTTTTATTAAATTTCATTTCAGTAAAAATTAAATTCATTTAAATCCTCAGAATTAATGTTGACGGAACATTGCAGAACCTAGAGAAATAGCTATGGACTCACATAGTTTCTGGTCTTTGAGAATGAAAGGTATACTTAAGACATTTTAAGGTGGATTCTTTTTGTTCTTAGAAAGCTTGTTTCTGAACTAAGAACTTTCTGTGATTGATTATTAAAGACCTACTCTCAAAATTTTCCAATGTAGTAGCATGCTTATTGCTTCCTACTTCAATGGTTTTCATTAGGACAGCATTCATTATAAGCATTCAGTATAAACAGATTCAAAGACTTGGATTATTATTGTAATTTTCAAGGACTCATGTTTTATTATTTTTTAGCGTTTTCTTTTATTATTAGTTTCAGTGATTGGTGGCAAACTACAGGATATATAACTCAGCCAGAGAATATTCTGAATCTCTTTTGGTTTGTCTTTTTCATGACCCTTGAAGTGTTGCACAGTGTAATCAGTGAGAAATGACTAACATTTCAGAAGTTACTTCCTAGAATAACTCACTTTAATCTATTGGATTTTAGGGTTTTTCTTTTAATGTGTAATTTTAAGTATAATTGTTGGTATCTATCTTTAAAGTTCTTAAGAAGTGTCTATAAATACTGTTTAGTTCTTTAATTAGAGTAGTTGGGTGCTGTATTAAACTAGTTTAATTAAAAAATACGTGATTGAAACTATTGTATCCTGTGGCAAATTGATTTTGTGACTCCAAAAGAGATGACCCACATAGCACACATTTCATTTTAAGATAATTTGGCTTTGTTCTTCCTGTCTGATGAGATTTTGTTTTGGTTTGATTTTGTTTTTGTTGTTGTTGTCATCAGAAATTTGGTAGATCTTGAAACTCTGATTCAGTTTAAACTTTAGGATCTTTATTTTGAAAAAAAAATTATATAGGTATGCATATATATCACATATGGGTATACATAATTTGTCATTTTAAGAAATAGTTCAGAAGTTATTTCATTTCATAAACTTCTTTTTTTTTTTGGAAAATCTCAGAACAAATTGTTTCTATCTTAAATCTATTTTTCCTTGGTGAGTGGTAGGCCAAGTGACATTTCTTTTGAAGAGAGTAGACATGACATAAGTAAATTAAAATGAAAAGAGTTAATTAGGTTCAAGCATATAACATGCTGGTAGCCAAAAACATTTGAAAGCTCCCATTGCTGGATAAACAATCAACTTTAAATGAATTAAGTATGAACATAGTAACATTTGTTTATTAGAATGCTATAATTCCCACACCCCCTACCAGATAATTAGCATTCAGAAAAAATACTTTATGATGAAAAAAAAAAGCAAGGTAGAGGAAGTAGAGCTTGACAATTATGAGAAAAACTTTCTTTCTCCAAATATTTATAAGCAGGTGTCCTTAGCATGCACAAATACACACACCCACACAGGCCTCCCATCAACAACTGCTGCTGCTCTACCCTATAGGCCAATTCTGTTCTTGGCTGATGGCCATATGTTTCTGGCCTTGGGCCTTGACATTGTCCTTTAAAAAGGAAACAGACAATTATAGGAAACTAGTCCAAGAAGATGTCCTTACAGAGCCTGATGTACAGCTCATGGCATCCTTTGATGGCAAGAAACAAATCAAGAGTGGCATTAATTGATAGAAGAGACCTTGTAGGGACTGAGGCAAAGTATCACATCAGCCTGAATGTTCTTGCATCCTGGCTACATTCTAGGAATTTTAAGTTAGTAATATTGCTCAAGAACCCTGTTTTGTGTATTATGGGTTTAACTACTTTAGAATACATTGGAATATGGAAGTTTATTAAGAGCTAGAAAAAATGACTTGACTAGATGGAAGCCCACATAGTCCATGTTTCTGGTTGTGAAGTGTAAATAGGATATCAACTTTTCTCAAATTAATTTAAAGTTTTAATGTATCTAAAAATAATCTCAGAGACATTTGGAGGAATTTACTACAAAACTGTCATAGATAAATAAAGAGAAAACATATGAGAGAATTAACTAATGAAGACCTATTTCCCCATCCCACCCATTTCAAACATATGGAAATTCAAGATAAAATGTAATTCAAAAGCAAGTAAATAGCTCAAAGGAGAGAGTAATGAAAAAAAAACATAACAAAAACAAAAAAACAAATCTTTGCATTCAAATTGAGCCTATAAACAAAATTCTACCATACATGAAAAGATTTAATTTCAGATGTAGGACCAAACTTCTACAATGTGTGAAGAAATTTCATCTCACAAGTCCATCTAACAACATCAACAATTGGACATTGAGTGACCTCAGATTAATATAATATTGTAGAACAGTTGGACAAAAATTTAAAAATAAATGTATAATGCTAAAAAAGCTAAATGAAGAATTCAGAATAAGAAGAAAATACAATATAAAAAAGTAAAAATAAATGAGCATGAAAAAATAAACATTTAAAAATTATGAAAAGAAAAATATTCATTGAAATTAAAAACTCTAAAATAGAATATACTACAGATAAGACCTAGTCAAGGAGAGAATTAGTAAATGAAAATGGTACTAAAGAGTTCTCTCAGAGTGATAAAGAGTTAAGATATATGAAAGAATATTTGAGACATGCAGAGTAGGTATAGCAGCTCTAACACATGTATAATAGAAGTTCCAGAAGAAGGGAGTGGAGGAAATATGACATTTGACGAAATAATAGTTGAACTGAAAAAAGATTTATGAGTTCTCATAACAATGTACACTATGACTATCAAGCAGAATAAATAAATTCAAAGCAAGATGTATCGTTGTGAAACTGAAGATCATTAAACAAAAATAAAATTGCTAAAGAAAAGGCAAAATATACTGAAAGAGAATATTTTCAAATGGACCACAAAGTTTTCCTCACCAATCATGGAAACTAGGAAACAATAGGATTAACATCTTTAAAATGTTGAGGGAGCACACCTGCTAAATTAATATGGTGTGGGTGGTGAAACTATTACACAAAAGTGGGGTAAAACTAAAAGAAGAAAGTCAGACATACTCAGAAAGAGTTTACCCCCTACAGATATTTTCTAGATTATAAAAGTATTAATAACACTGAATAGAGAGTGGAGGCATGGAATCCAGGAAACAATTGTAAGCTCAGAATATGATAAAAGGAAACATCGGATATAATTGACTATTTAAACATAATTAATAATTTTTGCATTTAATAAGGAAAAATAAAATTCTAGATAACATTAACAAGATTGTAGTTGTAGAATAGGTAAATTTCAATAAGGTTTTTTTATATTTGAGAGGCAGATAGAAGTACTGGAAAAAAGCAGACTTTGTTAGAAATCTTTACACATATAAACAATTGAGAATAACCACCAAAAAGATAGAAATACAATCTACAGCTTCCAAATTAGCAGAGGAGAAAAGCGAGAAATGTGAAAAATATCATTTCAAAAAAAGGCACCAGAAAAAAGAAGTAAAGAAAAAGAGTGATATAAAGAAAACCCCAAAAGGTATATAAATAAATCCAAATATATCAATAATTAAGAAAAATATCAATGGATGAAACTCATAAATTATAAGGAAATATAATTATCTTATTAAATTCTTAAATCCAGCAATCTACTGCTTTCAATAGACAATATAAACAAAAGCACACAGCAAAGTTGAATATCAAAGGATGGAAAAAGATACACTATTACTACTTTAATTAACAATATCAGTGTTACAAGTAGAATTTGAGCCAAAGTATTAATAGGTTTCAAGAACTGTGGCATAATAATACAAAGTAAAATCCATCAAGGATATAAATCATAAACTTCTATGTACTTAACCACATAGCCATGAAATATGTAAAGCAAAACCAAGAAAATAATAAGCAAATCGGACAAGTCCACCATCATAGCAGGTGATTTAACACAGCTTTCAAAAATACATTGATCAAGCAGACATAAAATTAGTAAGGATATGGATGATATTAACAATGAAATAAAAAGCTTAATTTAATGGATATGTATAGAATCCTGTGCCTGCCAATCAGAGAATACACATTCTTTTTAAGACCACATTGAACATTTACAAAAATTGACCCTGTACAAAGCAAGAAGGAATTTCAGTAAATTCCAAAGTATCAGTGCAATAGCCATCAAATTCTTATAATAGAACATTAGAAATTAACAGCCAAAACCTTGAAAATATGTACAAAATATATAGGAAAACAGCAAGAAAAGAGTTGCCAAGCACATATGTGAACATACCATAGCACTACAACAATAAAAACATTGTTGCCCAGTGAAGAATAGGTAGCCTAGAAACAGATAATACAATTATGTGTGTGTAATATAACAATTGAGTAGAAGATAAAAACATTCAACAAACTGTACTGAAATGATTGGCTTATAATTTGGAAAAATTCCTTTATATTCTCATCTCATATTGTATACCACAATCAATTCCAAATGGAATAAACTGTTGAATCTAAAAGCCAAGACAGAAAATAACTAGACAAAAATAGAAATAAATAGTATATCTCTCAGTAGGAGAATATTTTCTAAGCCTAGAAGCAAACAAAAGATTTAGTAAGCAAAAGATAGATTTGGCTATATAAAAATTTTCTTCCAAAAAACCTCTGTACATTAAAAAACATTCACAACATAGATTCAAATATATGTAACTATAAATATCACATACAAATCAATGAGGAGAATGCCAGTAACGTCAGTAGCTAAATGGGCATTGGAAAAATAAATTATTTACAGAATAAGAAATACAATATAAAAATTTAATTTCCTATTTACACGATGAAATTTGATTTTCCTTAATCAAATTAGTAAATGCCTTAAGGGTCTGTGAGTTTCTGATGAGCTGGTCAGTCTTATAGTAAAGAACTGGTACTCAGTTTGGCAGTTTGTATCAAGGATTTCATAATGCTTCTGTGCCAAAGTATGAACAAAATTTTATTCACAATGATGATTTTTCACCTCTTCATTTGAAAAGTAAAAATTGCCAGTAAATTAAGTATCCACCAATGAAAGAATGGTTAAATAAATTATGGTACTCAGTAAAATATTATGCAATTATTAATGTTATGATTATAAAAATTACTTATTGTTAAGTACAATTTTATAGTTTTGATTATATTCCAGCTAATATTACAATATACTTTATCATAATTTAAAAGAAATCAGTATAGCAAACTATAGAAACAGTATCATTTTAACTACATAAAAAACTGGAAGAAAATACATGAACATGTTAACTGTATTTTTTAGGGTTGGAATTGTGGGTAATTTTTGGTCTTTGAAATACTCTCCTGTATTCCCGTGTAGAGTGTGTATTACCTTTTATTAACAAGTATAAACAGATCTGGGCTTCTGTACATAACTGGAGGTGAAGCAACAGACTAGGTAGAAACTTCAAGGATGAAGAGAATAAAAACTTAGGAATCTTGGCTAATGACTAAGACTTTTGTTTGTCTTTTAGAGTGTATGACCTAGCCCAGCCAAAACCAAAACAAAGCAACAAACACACAAACAGAAATAATATTTTGATTTCATTTAATGCATGTATTTATTGAGTAATTCTTATGATAGTGCTATAAAATATTAATGAACCACAGTTAAACTCCCATGTATTATAGGTACTTGGGCTTCTCATTTAGTTATCAGTAAATCTTTTGTTAGTAGCGGAAACCCTGCTCTTACTATTATACATTTTGATGTTATTATTTCTCCAGGGTCAGTGAATTAATCGATCAGCAAATCTTCACTGACACATTTTGTTTAGATAACCTACTTTCCCTCAGGTTCAGTTTTCTGGTGCACATAATGAAGGATGTTCTAGTGCTTTTCAAACTTTACTGTGTATGGGAATGACTTGGGGATCTTGTTAAATCACAGATTCTGGTTCAGTAGGAAGGGAGTAGGTCTTGAGAATCTGCATTTTTGTCAAAAGCTTATTTTTAGGATCAGGGTCATAGAGAACTATGAAGCTCCAGCAGCTTCAGATGTCTATGGTTTTATCCCTTACTATTAAGGCGACTCCTACGGAGGCGTGAGACTTAGAGCTAGTGATGCTGAAAAAGTCTCTCCTTTATCCTCTCCCTACCAACAATTTTATCAATTTGAGTCTTTGGGCTGTAGCTCAGAGATGGGAAGAGACAACTGCGAGATTGTGACTATCAGTGTGGAAAAGATGGTCGAATGGCGAACTGGAAGGAGGAGGAAGGGGAATTACACATTGACATGAATCACATTTGCTGACCAAGTTCTATTTTAATGACACTTCATCTTTCTCCTCCCTTTTCACGGGAACTAATTAAATAGGCCTGTCAGGCTGATATGTAATATAGCTTCAACCCCACCAAATTACAAAATTACATTGAATTGTCCCACTCCTCCAGGCCCTGGGAACTGTTTTACCCACTGGACTAATGCCCAGCCCACAAGGCAGTAGAAAGCAGCAAGGCTTGAATTTTTTTCCTTCTCCAAAGGAGCTGACACTCTAGTTGAGCAGGCAAAAAAGATGGAGAAGAAGCAAGAAGAAAAAGTGAAAAGAATTTAGATATCGTCTGATAGACCAAAGATATCATGTTAACCTTGCTTTGTTTGAAGAAAGTTCTGGGTGGTGTGAATTTAATAAGAGGAAACATTGCATCTGAAGAGTACCTAATCAAGTTAATTGAACAAAGGGAAGTGTTCCAAGAATACTATTAGTACTGTAGGGGAACATTTATTTTCATTGCGAGACATAGACCCTAAGACACCCTCCATACTTATCTTTTTTTTTTTTTTTTTACACCTACATTTCCTGGTCTTCCTAGTTGGTCTCCCATCCAAGTACTAACCAGGCCAGACCCTGCTTAGTTTCCAATATCAGACGGGATTGGGAGTGTTTAGGGTAGCATGGCCATGGACCCTCCATACTTATCTTGAATGAAATGTGAACTTCTACAATAAAGTTGATATTCCATTTTTACATCATTTATAGGAACAAACCATAGTATTTGGATTATTAATCAATGACACAAATTCTCAATTTATAATACTAAACTATGTTTTTTATTTTTATTTCAAGAAATATCTTTAATACAATTCTTTTTTAAAATTAAATTTATTGTGGCGACATTGGTTAATGAAATTCTTATTGGCCACCAGAGAAACTAAGGAATTTGGTTTGACAGTTGACAAGGCAATCAAAAATAATGGTTTAGCATTCCTGTTGTTAAAACATTATCGAAAATACCTTTATTGGCCAGATATCAGAAGAGCACATTGTGATCTTGTGAAGCTTACTGCACAGGAAATTAATTCACAGCCAACCTCTGGTGTCCTTAAGTAAATCCATGCTCTGCCCAGTGGACTCGTTTCTGTTTTAAGCTGCTCTGCTGGTTAATGACAGCTGTTTCAAGAAAGGAAAGCTTAGTGGTAACATGGAGCTCAGTTTCATGGTAAGGCAAAACATAGAAAACTCTCAAGAGAGAAAGGGATTAATGTCCCCAAATTAGGAATTTTTAAATGTCTACTAGATTTAATAATTAAAGCTTTTCAGTGCCCATAATGGAATTTAAATTTCAGATTTATGAGATCCTGGTTTGAATTTAGGGAGATAGGAAAAAAGCTAAAGATTTTTTGGAAAATGGTCTCTAGATACCTAGAATCTGACAGTACCTCATAAACTCAGAGATTAATATCTAAAGCAGGGCCTAAGCTTGAACATATTGCTATGAATTTTTTTCACTAATCCTTTTCCCCTGATAATATTAAATCACTTTTAGAGTTATACCATTTCCCTCCAAAACCTTTTTTCATATGTAATCATTTTGAAAACCAAACTAGAAATCTCTTTCAAAAGTACATTTTAAAAAGCCTTTTTAGTGACCCTATAGTGTACCAAGTATTTAAGTCAGTGAGATTTTGAAGTATTTTCCAAAGTAAGTGGGGAAATTTTGGCCCACACTCTGGACTGCAAATTAAGATTAGGCCTGAGTGACACCTATAGTCTTTCAAGTGACATCTGGGGTAATTTTGTAGGACAGATCCTTTTCAGACCTGACCTATTCTGCATTTTGTCCTCATGGATCTCTGTGGTAAAAACTAACCCCCTTCAAAGAAGGACTTGATACACCAACTGTCAGCATCTTCTGGGTTTGCTCAGCTCTAGACACCTTTCTCTCTCTCAAGAGAATTCCCTTTTCAGAAGCCACATGCAGTGACTGATGGTAGCAGAGATGTAAGGGTCCAGTGTGGCACCACAATGATGAACGGTATGTGCTCTAGCTCCCTGGAGGATTAGCTCAGGCTCTGTCATTCTGTGCCACAGTTTGACTTTTTTTTTTTTTATGTCCAATCGTCCCCTGCCTGACAGATATGTTGATTTGTTGATTTTTGTACCCACAGAAGCCAACCTGAGACAGTACCAGGAGTGGGACTAGAACACAGGCCGCAAGGTGGGGCTTTGGAGCTAGATCACTCACTGCCTAGCTGGCAATGAGGACTCCAGTACTGGTGATGGGAAGAGCATAGAATTCTGGCTATGAATTAGGATGGCATATCTGTGGAAGGGAATTCACTAGCACGTGTGATTTATCAGGCATGTTGAGAAATATAAGGAAATAGTAACTATAAAGAAAACGGCATTGGATGGCTACGCTTTAGCACCATTGATATGCTAGAAGGTAAAGAAAACCTACAGGTTAAGAACTGTGCTCTCAGCAATAGAAAAGTAGTTTGGATTTAGGTAAACTAATAAGAAAACATATTTCTAGACTCACTGAGCATTTTGTGTAGGTGACAACACTCTGGAAGCAAAAAAGGAGGAGAACTTGGAGGAAGAAGAGAAGAACAAGGAGTTTAGAAGGGAATAAAGATTTCAGAAAAGCAAAAAAAATAAGGAGTTATCTGCACCAAAATAATTTGTTGCAATAAAGCTGATTATTGTTGGTCACTCACGAGTCTTTCTTGCTCTTTTACCTTTCTTTGGCGTTTTCCAGGAGTTATCTGTCTCTACATTTGTGGATTTCAGTTATGAATATTCAAATCCTTTTGACACATAAGTGTGTCATTTGATTTGCCTTCATTGAGATATTTGTTGTGATGGCTAATTACTAGATGTGCAAAGTGATAAACATCTTTTTTGTTTATATTGTGACACTCTTGAATTTTATTGATCTGGATGCATTCCACTTACTCATACCAAAAGCAGAAAAAATGAGCATTTTCTGCCTTTATCATCTTGTCATGTAGAATTAAGGCACTGAATGAACATAATAAGCATTTTTATTGAGGCATAATTGACATAACATTATATTAGCTTCAGTTATATTAACATATAACATATTATAATGATTTGAGATATATATATATATATATATACACACATACACATTGTGAAATGATCACCACAATAAGTCTAGTGAACATATGTATCACATATAGTTAGAAATTTTTTTTTCTTGTGATGAGAACTTTTAAAATCTCTTAGCAACTTTTGAATATGCAAATGGTATTATTAACTATAGTTGCCATGCAATGTATTACATCCCCATGACTTATTTATTTTATAACTGGAAATTTGTATCTTTTCACCTCTTTCACTCATTTTGCCCACCCCACCCTGTAACCACCGATCTGTTCTCTGTATCTTTAAGTTTTGTTTGTTTATTTGTTTTATATTCCACATATAAGTGAGATCATATGGCATTTGTCTTTCTCTGTCTCAAGTACTTCACTTAGCATAATATCTCTCGGGTCAATCCATGTCATTGCAAATGGTAAGTGTGTGTGTGTGTGTGACATTTTCTTTATCCATTCATCCTTTGATGAATACTTAGGTTGCTTCCATATCTTAGCTATTTATTGAAAAATAATGCTGCAGTACACATAAAGATGCATATATCTTTTTGAATTAGTGTTTAATTTTCTGTGGCTAAATATCCAAAAGTAGAAATCTGTTTCTACTTTTTTGCGGAACCTCCATACTGTTTTCCATAGTGGCTGCACCAATTTACATTCCCATCAACAATGCACAAGGGTTCCCTTTTAAACTCCACATGCTTGCCAACATAACATTTGTTATTTCCCATCTTTTTGGTAATAGCCATTCTATCACCTTGAGATGATATCCCATTGTGGTTTTGACTTGCATTTTCCTGGTGATTAGTGATGTTGAGCATCTTTTCATGCAGGTAGTGGCCATCTGTATGTCTTCTTTGGGCAAATGTCAATTCAGATCTACTGCCCATTTTTAAAATCTGAATGTTGGGTTTTTTTTGTTTTTTGTTTTTGTTTGTTTGTTTGTTTGTTGCTGTTGAGTTGTATAAGTTCTTTATATATTTTGAATATTAACCCCTTATCAGATATCTGATTTGCAAATATTTTTTCTCATTCAGTAAGTTGCCTTTTCATTTTGTTGATGATTTCCTTTGCCGTACAAATGCTTTTTAGTTTGATATAGTCCCACTTGTTTATTTTTGCCTTTGCTTTTGCTGTCAGATCCAAATAATCTTCACCGAGACTGTTGTCACGCTTACCCCTCTGTTTTCTTCTAGTAGTTTTATGGTTTCAGGTCTAGAGTTCAAGTCTTCAATACATTTTGTGTTAATTTTTGTATGGTGTAAAATAGTGGTCCAATTTTTTTTTTTTTTTGTATATGGCCGTCCAGGTTTCCCAACACCATTTATAAAGAGACTGTCCTTTCTCCATTGTATATTCTTGGCTCCTTTGTTATTAATTAATTGACCATACATGTATGGGTTTATTTCTGGGCTCTCTATTCTATTCCATTGATCTATGTGTCTGTTTTGATGCCAATCCCATACTGTTTTGATTACTATGTCTTTGTAATATAGTTTGAGATCAGGGAGAGTGATGGCTCCAGCTTTGTTCTTCATAAGCATTTTTTAATAGACCAAATAGTATGTTTCTCAGTCTCCTAATGGAGAAATTCTCCTTTCCCTGAGTTTTTTCAGAATCTTTCTAAATGATTTTACAAATCAACAGAAAGGTAAAGCTAAAAAAAAAAAATTAGAAAGATAAACTCTAGGGACTATCAGAACATTGATTTAACTAATATTAGGTTTAGGTATAAAATGACATTAGAGAAATGTATATTCTTCCTTCATGTTTATTTATGAATACTTTTATGTGCATTGCCACTTTAAAATAATAGAAATTACACAGTGACATAAGGAGATTTGACTTTGGGTGGTGAACACATAATATAGTATACAGAAGATATATTAATCACTTGTATACTTGAAACCTATATAATTTTATTCAAACCTATATAAATTTATTCAATCATACACTTGAAACCTATATAATTTTATTAACCAATGTCACCCCAATAAATTTAATAAAATGTAAATAAAAATAATGGGAATTATCTAAGAAATTTTTCAAGGGATAAAGAAACAAAAATGTTGACTTACTCAAATGAAAGCAATCTCTCAGGCAGTCTATGGAATCTACACTGAGTGAGTTTTTTGGGGACAGTATAAATAGCTTAAGATTTGGGAGTCCATGCATAGCACATGTAATCAAGTACTGGTGGAATATTTTTTCCTGAATGGCAGAGGCAACATTGTTCACACAAGTAAAACAAAGCTAGGAATCAAGAGAATGTGGCTAAATCACCTTACTTCCTGGGACCCCAGTTACTTCCTCTGTACTTAAGTGGTTCTAAAACCGAGATATATATTAGAATCATTTGGGATCTTTTTAAAAAGAAAATTTTAGCATAATAAATTAGTTTTATCTTTCTTTGAACTTTATAAAATAAAAAATATATAGAATATACTCTTTTGTGCCAGCTTTTTAAGCTCAACATTATTCCTGTGACTATTCCATGTTTTCTTCTCCCAGCTTTATTATTCTCAATGCTTTTGTGTTTAGATCTATATTCCATTTGGAATAAATGTGAGTTAAGAGTTAAGGTTCATTTTCTTTTCATATGGATATCCAACCATTTATTTAAAAGATTTCTTGCATCTTGTTCATGAGATGGATTGGGCTATCATTTACATTTTTTTATAATGTCCTCTTCAGGTTTTGTTATGTGGATTATGCTGGCATCAGAAACAAGTTGAGAAATGTTTCTTGTTTCTCTATAGTCTCAAAAAGTTTGTGTAAGATTCATATTATTTCTTCCTTAATTGTTGGGAACTATTCACTAGTGAAGCCATCTGTGCAGTTTCCCAAATCAAAGCCCTGCTGGGTTATTGTTATAGCCTTCCAGTTATTTGCTAGCCAGCCCATATCTCACCCTTCCCACACTTTTTTTTTTTTTTGCCTATTTGCTCATACTTTAAAGTATGAAAAAGAAATGGAATATCATTACAGATTTTCAGAGGATATTCACATTAATGCCCAAGAAGGAAAATCTAGTTAAGATTTTAAAAACTTGGAATCATGTGTCACTTCTCCAGAAAATGCATTTAACTGGATAAAAACAGGGAAAAAAATTACGTAGGTGTGATCAGTGCTTTCCTTTTTGTACAAAATAAGATAAGAGAGCTGTGTCTATAATCTAAGGATGTATTCGCTTATCTGTTAGATTTCAAAAAATGTCCCTTGAATAATAGGCCACTGGGTGTTGGTAAAAATAAGCCTTGTAATTAAACAAACGAAATGGCATGGCTCTGTTGAGAGTGTTGTTTCAGACAGAAATGACTATAGTCTTATTTAGGGAAGAATTAGAGAATAAAAAGATTGGTTGTCCAGATTTGTAAAAAATATTAGCACCATTCTCTACAGGAAGAAGGGGAAAATGACTGCCTCTATTAACTTAACATATTAGGTCACTAGAAAGCAGTAGCTATTGGTACATGTGGTAGTTTTTTTACAGAGGATCTCTCTCCTCTCTTGCGCGCGCTCGCGCTCTCTCTCTCTCTCTCTCTCTTCCTCTCTCTCTCACAGCTCCGACCTTCTATACTTACATTTCAGTTCCTTCAACCTCCCTAACTCCCATCCATCCTGCCAATATGGCTTAACTACATGGTGCAAAATAAACCCCCATCTCCCCACAAAATCAAAGGAAGACTAGATAGTAACAAAATTCATATGGGCAATCTGAAGAGGTGCTATGATGATGTGTTGTTGAGTAGAAGGTACAGACCAGATGTTGGACTTGTAAATAGGGCTTCTTGGGGATTGAGAAGACCCTAGATGGTGGAAAAAAATCATTGGAAAATTGGAGAGAAAAAAACTGGGAGCTTTTAGAGGAGCTTTTAAAATAAGAAGTGGTTATAGCATGAGTAACTCTGAATTGCTGATCCAGGGATTTGTAATTGGAGATAATTTTATAAGCAAATTAAGTGACAATTCCAGTAGATTCAAGTAATTAAGTGGATATGACCTGGAACCAGGGGTGAATTTGCAGTTCAAAGAGAAATAATTTCATTTTCTCATTAACCAAGAAAGCTGAGAGAAATAGCTCTGGTTTACAAGGAAGATGGAAATAGAAGTAAATCAGGAGAGGACCTCCAAATTGCCATAAAATGCCATCACACGTGTCAACTTATGTCAAAGGAATGTATTACTAAAAATTTATGTAGCTTTACTATACATAGTCTGCCCTATGTAGAGTAAAATGTTTGTATATTCTATGTAGCTGACTGAACAAATGGGGAAGAAGAGGATAGGAGAGCTGGAGGGATCATGATCCAAGGGGCATGGTCTCTTTAGTGCAAACGGCTAGTTTAGGGGTTGGAGGCAGAAGGCAACCTAAGTGAAACTGCAGAAAACCTTTTTATTACTGTCCTTGGCCACCTTATATTGCCCTGACATAACAGCCAAGACAGAGATTGTTTATCAGACTTCTCAGGGAGTCTAGTTTGGTTGGCTGCAAGAATTCCATGTGTAACCTCATGTCAGTGTCTTGCTTTCTAGGCAAGATTTACAGCTTTGCCTTCTTTGTAGCCTTTGTGCTGTTTTAGCCTAGACAGAAACCCCTTAGCCTTGATATCACCCTCTGGAATTTTTTTTTGTCAGATATTAAATTTCCCAGCTGTTAGCAACCATGTTAAATTTTTCCCAACTGCGCTTGAGTGGAACCTTGAAGCATTTCATCAGACAATTAGGTGTACTGATACCCTGCCTGCCCTGCTTGCCAGTCGCTGTGAAGCAGAGGCTGGTATGCTCTGCCATTGTTCTTCATTGGTTGACCTGAATTCACACACAGCTTTGCTTCCTTTCCAGAAATGAATTAGAAATACCTTGCTCAACTTTTCGATGTGAGGTGCCTTACAAGACAGAGGGATGTAGCTTGATTCCAGTGTGGCCATTCTAGTATAAAACTCAATATAGGATCCCCTCTCAATTCCTTCCTTCCTTTCTCTCTCTCTCTCTCTCTCTCTCTTACCAGTTAAATACACATAATATGACTTTCCTCCTCCTCCTCCTCCTCCTCTTCCTCCCTCTCTCTCTCCTTGTCCTTTGTCATCATACTGGAGCCAAGAAATTTGTTGGCAGGGAGTCATTATGGCTGAATATCTAGCTACGCTTGAATATAGTAACCATTTTTCTAGGAGCGGGTGGGGTAACCATTAATGATTCTGAGGAAGTTATGTTTTCAGCCTTCAACAGTAACTTTATTTATTGCTGACACACTGGCAAGTGAAAGTAAATCTAAGAAATCATGTGGGTGAGATAGGCCAGAGGGGCTTCCAAAAGAAGCAGTCCCAAATTATATTTGTCCTGCCCCTTGCTCTTGATCATAGACAGTAAAATCTGGAAACCTGTATCAACTCTCCTCTGGTTCCTACAGAGTGAGAGCCAGTAAAGCTTTGGTACCCACATTGAGTTTAGTAAAGCCTTACTAGCTCTTTCTTTGATTGCTGATTCTGGTGAGTTCGCACAGTCTCACTCTGCTCTTCTGTCTTGTAGCTGTAGTGAGTGGTTGTGGCATCATAGAGGGATCACTCTTTGATCACTTTCTCCTTTCTGACCATAGGAGGAAATCAGTAAGTACTGACTAGATGAGTGAGGAATTTCTGGCCAATATCAGTCAGGGGAGCATGGGAGAGCGGAGCAGCCAAGAAAGAAAAATAGAGCATGGGAGAATGGACTAGGAGGCAGAGAGGTCTGATGGGAAAGTGTTTGAGGGATGAAAGTGGATGAGATTTTGTAAAGGGAGTTGGAGAGTCTTTAAAACAGTTCTCCCTAGATACTAAAGAGGAAGTCTTATCTCTTCTCTGTTTCTTATCCACTGTACACACCAAGGTAAGACATGGAAGAAAGATGCAGGCCTAGTGGAAGCAGAAACTATAGTAATGAGAAGTCAGTTAATAGAGATGTAAATAGAGCAGATGCACAAAGAAAGACATATATCATGAGAAAAAAGTCATACAACCAGAGACAGAAAGCGAGAGAGGGAGAGACAGACAAATAGACTTCTGTGATTCCTACTACTTCTGGTGTCCCAACTCTGGGGTGGATTCTCTGTATTCTAATATTAAATATTTATGGGAACTAATCTGAATGAATTTATGTTACTTTAAGTAAAATCGAAGTAGGAAGAGAGGAGAGGAGAGAGGAAGAGGTATGACATTGTGATTTAGGATTATATTGAATCTTGTTCCATTTCTGGCACAGAGATCCTAAAACCCTCGGAATTTCCTAAAGTGTCTTTGTTATGTTAATCAGATGACTTTTGAACCATACATTGGGATCAGGGATGGTTGCTAGGAGAATTGACCCTATGAGTTTGAAACTTTCAGCCACACCCCTAACCTCTGAGGAGGGGAGAGGGACTACAGGTTGAATCAATCACTAATGGCCAGTTGTGCCTTTGTAATGAAGCCTCCACAAAAACTCAAAAGGATGGGGTTGGGAGGGCCTCTAGTTAGGTGAACATATGGAGATTTGGGGAGATTAGTTGGAATCTCCATGACCCTTCCTGTAACTTGCCCATGCATCTCTCTCATCTGGCTGCTTCTGAGTTATAGCCTTTTATAATAAAATGGTAGTCTAGTAAGTAAATGTCTTCTAAGTCCTGTTTGTCACTCTAGCAAAGTAATCAAACTCAAGGAGGGGGTTGTTGTAAATCTGATCTATAGCTTGTAGGTGAGAAGTAAAGGTGCCAACCTGAGCTTGTGATGATTGGCATCTGAAGTGGCAGGGGAGCAGGGCAGTCTTGTGTGACTGAGCCCTTAACCTGTGGAATCTGAGGCTATCTCCAGGTGAATGGTGTCAGAATTGAGTTGAATTGTAGGGCTGGTGTTGAAGAATTGCTTGGTGTGTGAAAAACACCCACACACTGGAATTGGTGAGCAGAATTATAGGAGGGAAAGAAAGCAAAAGAGCAAATAACACTTGTTTTAGACCACCAACTCTTTCTTCCCTAGGCTTCTCTGCTTGCTTCAGGATTGAGCCCATGCCAGAGAGAAACAAGGAAACCATTCCTCCTTTCACTAGCCCAGACCTTGGGAGCCTGATACCCATCACCTCCTCCCTTCTGTGGGCTCACCCTGGCCACTGCTCTGTTGTGTTGTCATTGTGAATTATGTACAAATGAACAGAGTCTGAGGGAGCACTGTATATTCCTGGTGCTAAAATGATGAAATTAAGAAAGTTAAAAATGTTAAATACTCTATTGAACTTCAGATGTAATTCATGAAAAGCAAACTTTAATAGCAAAAAAATAAACGTAGTCAAGAAATACTTTTGGCTTTAGGAAGTTGATTACTAATGTTTTTAAGATATGCAAAAACCAAATATAAATGCTTTCAGAGAAAAGTTGTAAAATCATAAATGAATGGCAAAGAGTTTCGAATTCTGTATCTGAACAAATATTTTATTGTTGCAAAATTGACATTATGACTTATAATGCCAAGAAGAACTTATTTACTATCATATGGATTTATCAATAAGAATATCTTGAAAGACATTCTTACTAGTTGGTAAACGAGAATTAATATAATTATGTGAGACTAAAAAAGAGATTGGAGGAAGTAATGATTTGCTTATAGTTAGAAATATGGCTAATATTTTAATACATTTTTAGGAAATATTTGAAAATGTATGATAAAATGTTAGGTGTTAGCACAAATACATTAGCTATATGATAGTTGTCATGGAAAGACTGTCTTGGGGGAAAAGAAAAGTCCCCAAAGCATGTTTGTTTGGAGAGAACCAAAATTTCCCAGAAGGGTGGTTTTTGACTTGGTAAATGAGAGGAAGACTCATGTTTAATTCTTGAACTCTTTCCTTATAAAAAGCAGAAGCCAGAAAACTGCTAACTAGAATAATGAGTGTGCTGTCTAAAATTGAATGAATTTGGGGGAAAATTCCATATTTTTTTTTTCAGCTTTATTGAAGTATAATTGACAAATAAAATTGTAAGATAATTTAAAGTGTACATGGAGATGGTGGTGATTTGATATACATATACATCATGAAAAAATTCTTACCATCTAATTAATTAACATATCTGTCACCTCACATATTTATCTTTTTGTGTTATTTTGGTAAGCACATTTAAGTTCTACTCTCTTAGCAAATTTCCATTATACAATACAGTATTATCAACTATAGTCATTATGTTTTATGTTACATCTTCAAACTTTATTCATCATACAGCTGAAAATTTATATCCTTTTACCAACCTCTCCTGTCCCACTCCCTACCCCAGCCCCTGGCAAACACTTTTCTACTCTCTGTTTCTATGAATTTAACTTTTCTTTTTTTTAGATTCCACATATAAGTGAACTCATACAATATTTGTCTTTCTCTGTTTGGCTTATTTCACTAAAATAAAGCCCTCAAGGTCCATCTATGTTGCTGCAAATTGCAGGATGTCCATTGTCATGGTTGAATAATATTCTGTTGTATATATGTATATATGTATATCTATCTATCTATCTATCTATAGATATATATACACATATATGTATAGATATATATACATATATATACACATATATAGCTATAGATATATACACATATATGTACACATATAGATGTATACACATATAGATATATATGTGTATATATATGTGCTTACCAAAATAACACAAAAAGATGTATATATCCATATATGTATATATATGTGTGTGTATGTTTGAGTGTGACATACATATACATATACACGTATATACACACATACATATACGTGTATATACACGTATACATACATACGTACATACATACATATATATATGTGTATGTATGTGTACACATATATATATGTATGTATGTACGTATGTATGTATGTATCCACTCATTCATTATCCATTCATGGACACTTAGGTTGTTTCCATATCCTGGCTGTTGTGACTAATGCTGCAGTTAACATGGAAGTACAGACATTGCTTCAATATCCTGTTTTCATTTCCTTTGAATATATGCCTAGAAGTGGAATTGCTGGATCATATAGTAGTTTTATTTTAATTTTTTGAGGAACTTTCATACTATTTTTTATAGTGGCAATATTATGAATAACTCTATCCTACAAATCTGGTAACTTAGATGAAATGGAGCTATTCCTTGAAAGACACAATATGTTAACACTCACAAGAGAAGAAATGGATGATCTAAATAGGCCTATATATATTAAAGAAATTAAATTAATAATTAACAACCTTCCAAAACCAAAAGCACCAGGATCAGATGGCTTCACTAGTGAATTCTGCTAAACATTATTAAGAAATTACACCAACACTCTACAATCTCTTCCAGAAGATAAAATCAGAGAGCATACTTCCTAACTCATTTTAGGAGGCTGACATTACCCTGATACAAAAATGAGACAAAGACACTACAGGAAAACTATAGACTGATATCTCTTATGAGCATAGACACAAAAATCTTCAGCAAAATATTAGTAAATTAAATCCAACAATGTATGTGAAGAATTATACATCACAACCCAGTGGGATTTATCCCTGTTATGTAAAGTTGATTCAGCATTCAAAAATCAGTGTAATCCACCACCTTAACAGGTTGAAGAAGAAAAAAGATCACAATAATATCATTAGATACAAAAAAAACATTTGACAGAATCTGACACCCATTCTCAATAAAAATTCTCAGTAAACTAAGAATAGAGGGGAACTTTGTTAACTTCATAAAGAAAATTTACCCCAAAATTCTATAGCTAACATCATACTTAATGTTGAGACATGCAAAGCTTACCCACTAAGATCAGGAACAAGGCAAGGATGTCTCCCTCACCACTGCTTTTCAACATTTTACTAGAAGTCCTAGCTAACACATTAAGACAAGAAAATGAAATAAAAGCCATACTGATTGGGAAGGAAGAAATGACACTGGCTTTATTTGCAGATGACATGGTCGTCTATATAGAAAATCTGGAAGAACTGACACAAAAAAACAAAACAGGAGGTCTGGAACTAATAAGTGATTATAGCAAGACTGCCAGACACAGTGTTAATATACAGAAGTCAATCTCTTTCCTCTATACCAACAATGAACAAGTGGAATTTGAAATTTAAAACACATTACCATTTACTTTAGCATCCCAAAAATGAATTTATAAGTATAAAGCTAATATGTATAATATCTATATGAAGAAAATTATAAAACTCTGATGAAAGATATTAAAGAACTAAATAAATGAAGAGTTATTCCATGTTCATGGATAGGAAGACTCAATTTTGTCAAGATATCAGTTTTTTCCAACTTGACCTATAGATTCAATTCTACTCAATCAAAATCCCAACAAGTTTTTTTTTGTGTGTGTGATTATCAACAAATTGATTGCAAGGTTTATTTGGAGAGGTGAAAGACCCAGAATAACCAATCAATATTGAAGAAGAAGAATGCAGTTGAAGGAGTAATAGTTCCCAAATTCGAGGCTTATTATAAAGCTATAACAATCAAGACAGTGTGGTATTGGAAAAAGATTAGACAGATTAATGGAACAGAAGAAAGAGACAGAAATAGGCCCACATAAATATAATCAACTGCTCTTTGAAAAAGGAGGAAAAGGCAATACAATATGGCAAAGATGATCTTTTCAACAAATGGTGCTGGAACAATTGGACATGACATGCATAAAATGAGTGTAGATACTGACTTTACATCCTTCACAAAAATTAACTCAAAATAGATCATAGACCTAAATGTAAAAGACAAAACTTTAAAAATCCTAGAAGAGATTTAGGAGAAAATCCAGATGTCCTCGTATATGGCAATGCCCTTTTAGATACAATACCAAAGGCACAATCCATGAAAGAAATAATCGATAAACTGGAACTCATTAAAATTAAAAATTTCTGCTCTGTGAAAAGCAATGTCAAGAGAATGAAAAAACAGTTCATAGACAGGGAGGAAATATTCGTAAAAGAAACATCTGTTAAAAAATTGTTATCCAAAATGTACAAAGAACTTTTAAATCTCAAAAATAAGATGTACAAAGAACTTTTAAATCTCGACAATAAGAAAACAAACAACCTGATTAAAAGATGATCAAAAGACTTGAACAAATACCAAAGAAGATATAGAGATGGCAATTAAACATATGAAAAGATGTTTAATATCATATGTCACTAGGGAATTGCAACTTAAAAAAAACAATGAGATATTACTATACATATATTACAATGGCCAAAATCCCAAATACTGACAACACTAAATGCTGGTGAGGATGTAGAACAACAGGAACTCTCCTTTATTGCTGGTAAGATTGTAAAATGGTGCAGTCACTTTGGAAGACAGTTTGGCAGTATCTTACAAAACTAAATATACCCTTACAATAAGATTCAGCAATTGCCCTCTTTAATATTCACTCATAAGAATTGCAGTCTTTTATCTACACAAAAATCTGCACATGGATGTTTATAATAGCTTCATTCATTATTGCCAAAACTTAAAAGTGACCAAGGTGTCCTTCAGTGGGTAAACAGATAAATAAACTGTGGTACAACCAGACAACAGAATATTATTCAGCTATAAGAAGTGAGCTATCAAGCCATGAAAATACATGGAGGAAACTTAAATGCATATTACTAAATGAAAGAAGCCATTCTGAAAAGTCTATGTACTGTATGATTCTGACTATATGACATTCTGGAAAAGGTGAAATTATGGAGACAGTAAAAGGATTAGTGATTGCCAAAGGTTAATGGGAAGGAAGGGGTTAATAAGCAGAGCATAGGAGATTTTTAGGGCAGTGAAGCTATTCTGTACAATACTACAATGGTGGATATATATATTTGTCAAAACCCATAGACTGCACAATATCAAGAATGAATTCTAATGTAAACTATGGACTTTGCGTGATAATGAGGTGTCAGTGTAGGTTTATTGAATGTAACAAATGTGCTACTCTAGCGGGGGTGGCTGTTGGTAGTCAGACTGCATGTGTATGGGGTAGAGAGTATATGAGAACTCTTTGTACTTTTAACTCAGTTTTGCTATAAACCGAAAACTGCTATAAAAAATAAAGCTTTTTACTTAAAAAAAGAAAAACTAAAGAACTTTACTAAATATTCAATACGTACAAGAGTAGTCTATTGTTTCTATTACATGTTATAACCAATGCAGGGAGAAGTGGCACCATCACTATCACCAGTTCCTCCCCCTTGCTCCATTTTTCAAGGTCCTAACTTTCAAATCTATTCCTCCCCTAGGTCAAACAGAGGGAATTTGAAGAAAAGTTCTGAGAGATTTTAGAAAAGTAATTTTCCAATATGTATAATAGTTCTGCTTATTTTAATTACAAGAAAATTATCTTTTAGAGACTCTCCACTAGAAAACCTCTCGAGGACCAGATGGAATTCAACTACTCGACATACCAAACCATGTCTTAACTTTTTAACATCATTGTAGTCTTTAAATCTAGTCAAAATTATTTTTTTCCCTGAAAGTGATAAAGGCTTCTAAATAATTTTGAATCAGACCCAATCTTAAATCATGATCTACTTGTTGATTTACATGTCCTATGAGACCTGCAAATATCTCTAACTTATCTGTATTTCGTTATTATTTATGTGGTTAGAGAAATGCTGAGAGAACATGTTATAGTATAATTTCACGAACTGAGTGAGAATTTTTTTCATAGGAAAGATCTTAGGAACCCTCTAATAAAACATCTCCCTTTACAGGTTAGGAAACTGGCAGTGAACTTATGCCTGACTAGGGTGTTATAGCTAATTAGCAGCAAACCTGAAACTAGAACCCAGTTCTCCTGCCTCCATAAATAAAGAATCCTGAGTACACAGAATACAAAGTGTTGGCCTCAAAAAAGAAAGGGGAGAATATTTGTAGACTAATGCTTTTACCAGTTAAAATTTTAAGCATCATGAATTACTAATTTGACCAAAAAGAATTAATACCTTGGGTCATATTTTCTTGGACTTGATATCATTTGCTTGTAATAGCAATGCACTGTAATACAACTCAAAAAACAAAGAATTTATACCAGGATATAACTTTAATTTAGTCTCTCCTTAAATAGAAGCAGCTCTATTTAGAGAACAGGTGTATTATTAGGGAAAACACGCCAACTTTACAATTTGCGTACATTCCAGTGGAGTACTCAGTTCCTAAAAAAGAGAAACAAAGAAATGTGCTGACTGTTTAATGACATGCTGTTTTGTGGTTTCTCCCAAACCACAATGTGAAGGTAGTATTTGTTTGACTTGAATGATGATTATATTTAGTGCATTATGTTCCATTTGGTATGTGATATATACCATGTTGAAATTGTTAATGCTGTGATAGGAAGAACAAAACAAAACTATAGTTGTTTTTGGTCCCAGAGAAGAGAAACAATATGTTTGTCAGAGCATAAATCAATTTTTGCAAACAGAATTGATCTTTAACAGAGACAAGCAAGTAATAAATTATTCTCCTTACTTGAGCTTCCAATGTGTCCTTTCTTTAAGATGACTTTTCCTTTAAGTTAAATAAAGAATGTGTTTGATTGTTTCTTTCACATCACTCAATTCATTGATTTACTCCTCATCTTGTAATAAAGAGGATTCAAGAACTTTTGTTAAGAATGCTTTTAGATTTCTAACAAAAACAAAGCTAATGGCTCCTTACCTCAGGTTTTATTCAAATCTTTTGAATCCACCTGCATGACATTTCTTTCCTTTGCTCAGTTCTCACGCAGCTATTCTAATTTTCACTTTTGCACTGGCAACTCCTCTTTAGAAATAACTTAGATTTTAGAAGCATTACTCAGTACGGAATAGTCCAAGCAAGCAGTAGATTGATGTTTCTCCCCTAATTATTTCTTCCTTCTAGTTAATATTGGCATTTTTTGAAAGTGTGTTATCACATCTCAAAAATTCAGTGCTAAATGTAAAAATTTTTTTATCACTTATAATGAAACATTATAATATTCTTTTCCTGTGCCACAGTCCCTTACGTTGAACTATCAGGCTTATTTTGTTAATTTCCACCGTTTGTCTTCTTCACACTTAGGTATAAGGTATTTGCACCAGATATACAAATAACTGAAAAAAATCAGGTGGCAGAAATTTTATATCAATTGGCCATTCTTAAAATTTAAAATTTCTTCTTCCAGAAACTCCTGATTATCCCAATGCTTCTCCTTAATACTGGTGATGAGAGTGCTGATGCTGTCCTAAAGCAGATATACTTAGAGTGTGTGCAGATACCCATGATTCAGCTAACCGAACCAGAAAGGAGGGCACAGTTATTTCAGGAAAAATGAGATTATTTATGTGAGAGCAACTTGTGTTTGCAGCATAAGATAGTGTAAATGTAAATCTAAAGTATTTAATTATATTAAGTGTTGTTGAGGTAAGGACAATGGACCGGAAGGCAGGAGCACTTATTTCTGGTCTCGACCCTGCCACCAGCCACTTATATGATTCTGGGAAGTGCATTTAGCTATCCTTTCTATTTGTACTGGTATCCATTTGAAATTAGTCTAACAGCAAACCTGTTATGTTTGTGCCTCTAAGATCTTACGGATAGTGCCTAATTCTCGTGAGGTCAGTCTTGACTTGTTTAAGGCCCTGGGTACAAGCCTGGTGCCTTTTTTTTTTTTTTTTTTCCACATCTGATTTAAAATAGGCATTGTGTAAGGAAGCGAGACGAAGGGTGTAAAGTGCAGGGGATCATTTTACAGACAAAACCTCTGTGAAATATCAATTGCAGTCTTATCCAGGGGAGGCATTTTACGTAATCACTGTCAAAGTTTAAACATATGCATGTGAATCTCCCACTGAAATGAGAGTTCTGCATGTCAGAGCCTGCCAAGTGGAGACTGTCTTCCTTATTTTTGTCAGACGGCTCACCTCCCACACCACGAAAACCACCACAAATGCCTATATATACTATTCTCTTAATGCATTTTGAGGATGTGTTCCTGAGCGAGCACATTTCTAGCTGTCCGTTCCCTTTCGACGTAGGTTTCATATGGGTCAAATGGGAATGAGTGGCTGGTTGGGGCACTCTTCAGAATGGTTCTGTTAGATGGATTCGGTGCCTGTATCTGAATTCAACAGGAGAGTGTGCTCTTGGTACAGTATGTGGCAGTACATTTGCTAAGTGTTTGCCTTCTCTGTTGAGTATGTTTGATATTGATAATGTCTGATATTTATTAAACACTTACTATGCAAGGCAATCTTGTAAAACACTTTACAGTTATAATCCTTTTAATAATCTGAAGTATATAAAATTATTATCACCACTTTACAGATGTGGAAACTGATGCCCAGAAATGCTAAGTAACTTGTTCAGGATTGCATAGCTTTCAGCAGCTGGTCTGTGATTTAAATATAAGCAGTCATTTTCCAGGGCTTGTGTGCTGACCATTATGCATACTGTCTGGATATATGGACTGAGAAGTATCTTATCTAATCTCTTTGATAATGACACCAAAATTTATGAGACTATGAGGCTGTTGAAATTCTCTGCCATATACTATAGCTTTTCCTTAATGGGACAAACTGACTACTATGGGAAGTAGGCTTCAAATGGCATATTTCTAACATACAGTCTTTAAAATGCATAAACTTAGAAGTTTTAGGAGATAGTGGGCATATTGAATTCATCGCTATTTCTTCACTTCTCCCCCAGGAAAGACACTAGTCATGAAATTATCTGACAAAAGATTTTGCTTTAAATGTACTTGCTTCAGTAAAAGGCTCAATAAGATGACCTACATCTCATTAACCTGACAACAGAATATCAGCACATCTCAAGAACTCTCTGGAAAGTACAGAGATGGACTTCATTGAAACAGCTAATCTCTCTTGTGACAAAGGCCACCAGGACATTAATAAAATATAACAACCCTCACACTTGATAAATAGATATGTTATTAAAGGCAAGAAGATACTCATTGGTTGGCAAAGATATTTTTCTACGGTAAAATTTAGAAAAGATATTCACAGGTAGTTTTACATTAATGTAGACATACTCTAATCTCCACAAGAAGAAGATAGATAAACTATCTCTGCATAAGGACAGAATTTTCTCAGGTTACACCTCCAAATCCTATGTTTGTTTAAAGATACGAACAGGTACCCATTTTGAGCCTAAGGTTCTGCATCGTTAAATGTAAAAGAAAAGGCTTTGGCTTAGAAGATTTTGAGGACTGGGGTTGTGAAATAGCCTCATTTACATGTATCCTCATATGACTTATGATTATCATGATTAAATCTTAACACAGCTCCCCTCACATACTTGTTTTGTGCAGAAATGTAAACTTACAAACCTGTCATATACAGTAGACATATTTTGAGCTACTGTTGAGTGCTAGCATCTGTGACAGGTAACATTAGCTACAAAATAGACATTGATCAAATAAATGAGTTGATCTGTTAAATGTAATTGATAGCATTCATTAGTATGCTTCAGCACATTTAACAAAAAAGACCATTTGTTTTGGTATAATTAATATTTAGATTTTAAAAAATATGATGGGCTTCTCATGAGGCCATTCCTAGTGTTGAAAGAGGGAGTCACAGAATCAGTATATAGGGTATTTTTCACATGGAGTCTTGTCCTAAGCAAACTAGACAGTATTGCTAGGGTTACCTGGTTTGCCTGGAACAGTTCGTGTTGATACCTGTTGTCCTTGTATAGTTAATAAGACTCCATTTTAATTTCAAAATTGCGCTTGTTTGAACGATGAGTTATGTGATTATCTTAGTATTTGCTTGTGTCAGAACTCAGACCAGCTCAGGCCTGAGACATACAGTTGCTGAACAATATGGCTGGGTGAAAGTCAAGAAGAAAACCTCAACAGAATGAGAACAGAAGGGAGAGTAGAAGCATCTCAAAAAATGGAACCCACTAAAAACACTCAACGTTGTGAATTTTGGTTTTAGAGGGCATTCCAACTGATCCAATCTGATGCCTGGGACCAACAATAGGCAATTTTTAAATGAAGCATATGGTCTAGTTTGCTTAGGACAAGACTCCATGTGAGTGATTATGCATAGAACAATTCACTGTGGTAGATATGGTGGAGACGTACTGGCAGGAGCTGGGTTAGTCAAGTCTCCCAAAATGGACTGGCTTGAGGCATTGGCCACCTCCCAGGCCCGGGAAGGAGACTAGATTGCTAGTTGGGAAAACTGAGACATAGACTTTATTATATGGATTGGTCAATACATACAATACATATGGGAGATAAGAGAGAGTTGCAATGTGGTGAGATCATTCCAGGTACATTGGATATACTAGGTCCACAACAGAAAGACCAATTACAGATTCAATCCACCATTAGTGCTGCATCTCTGTGTTGGTTCAAGAGCTGGGTATGACTGAATGACAGGTAGAAGCCATCATTTTAACTACAAATGGAAGGGGCTGGGAAAAGGATTATCTAAGTCTCTCCTTGGAGGAATAAGGGACAAGCTTGAGAATTGGGTCTCAAGTCAGGATGCTGACACATATTAGCTGATTTGTAAATATTTATTGAGTGAATGAATGTTTAAATGATATGGTTTGTACTACTGAAAAAAAACTCCAACTGAAGAGAGTGATTTGTACAAATGCCAGCCAGAGTCTTTGGAGATGAATCAAGATGTGGACCAGGAACTCACAACTCTCAAAGTCAGGAGTGCAATCACACAACTGATGGAGGCAAGGTCCACAAACCTGACTGGGCCAAAGGTGAAGCAGAGGGAAGAAGCGAGGAGGGCCCATGATGAAGGACATGCCTGCTACTGATGCCAGTGGATAACCTTTGTGAGCCTGAAGATGTGTGAAGCAGAGGTGTATTTATTATAGATACAGATTCCAGCTGGCTAGTAAGCAAAGCTGACCACAGGAAAAATCAGCCTTGTTTTCTGAAAACTGGCCCAATTATGAAATATACTTTGAAAAAAAATGAGGGCTAGGTAACATCCTGTTGCATACCAATTAAAAAAAAAATTATAATTCCAGAAAAGTTTTTTTGCCTACAGTGATTCATGTGGTAGGATTTTTTGAAAAAAAATGAGGGCTAGGTAACATCCTGTTGTATACCAAATAAAAAAAATTATAATTCCAGAAAAGTTTTTCTGCCTACAGTGATTCATGTGGTAGGATTTTAATAAAGATTCTGAGAGAGGTTTAAAACGTTAAATCACTATTGTGTTTGTAGCATTTTCTCCTATATGATTCTTGTCCATGATTTAAAAAGGATGACATATCATTAAATACTTCCAAAAACATACTCGAGTATTTTACATAAAATTTTCTTAATTAAAACAACATAACAATAGTTAACTGTACAATTGTTAAACTTAAAACTTAATGACTCCTCTTGTGGAATATTAGGTTGAAAAACCCATGTCTCACTCAATTTATTGGAAAGAAAATTGGCATATCATTTTAAAGGAAATACCAAGTTAAAAGAGGTTTGTAATTTGGGGAAACTAATGAGTTTCCCTTTTTATAGATAAGATATAGACTATATTTTGGTCCATCCTGTGGATACTATATTCAAAGTCTTATTCCAGATTAGATAATTACATAGACACATATACAGACACACATCTCTAATTCTCATAACCATCCTACAATATGGTAATCACTCTTCCGCAGATGAGGAAACTGGGAGAGACCCACCTAAGCCTAACAGCAGGGTACTGGTGCAGGGTTTTAAATCCAGGCCTATCTGACTTCAAAGACTATTTTCTTTCAGTAAACCAACCCCACACTATGCCACTACTTTGATTATTTTATTCCTAGCCTGGTGCTCTGTATATTCTAGGAACTCAATAAATAATACTTACTTATTAAGTTGTACAAATAAATACTTTAAATACTATCAAAAATTTCAGCTTTGATGAAACTCTGTAAGCTCCTATGATTATAAGTTCCTCTTTACTGATATATCCTGTGCAGCTGGCATGTAGTAATCACTTGACAAACATTTGATAAAAGAAGGGTAAGAGAGAAAGAGGAGGGAGGAAGGATAGGAAGAAAGAAGAATAATTATAGCCTGGGATACCTGTATGATCATGGACAATGAAGAAAAGAAATTTGGGATGTTAGCACTAGAAGTAAAGATGATTTATAATTATCACCCATGGCTCCTGAGGCTAAAATCAAGCAATGCAAGGGCATACTTGGCCCAGATGAAGCAGATGGAAAATATGGGACAGTTAGAAATGTGGAAATCTGTGATTTTGAGAAAGATTGGAGGGCACTGAGTTGAAAAGAGAAGGAAAGAGAAAATGGAAGAAAACAGAAGAGATGTTGTTAAGTACTCCACACTATGTTAGTTGTAGATGATGGACGATTCATGCACACATGCAGCAGCAGGTATGATAGTACCGAAGCCCACAACTCTAGTCATCTACAGAAAGCCTCATTCCAGTGAATGGAGAACATTAAATAATTCTGTTATTATTAACACTATAATATCACAAAAGACTGAGACAGCAACAAGAGCAATTACTAATGTAAAATTTCTAAATTTCTAAAATTTCAAGGATCAATATGTGAAAGTGACATAAACCTAGGAAAATAATATCAGAGAGCTTCAAGTGTAAGATGTGCTGAATGTTAGAAATGCTAACAATATTTTTAAAGGATTTCGAGTGATCTTTTTCTTAAGTTAAAGAAACAGCAAGAATAACAAAACAGAGATATGGTCAAGACTTGGGGCAGATGGTATGATATTAACAGATGGCAGAGAAAGGACAGAGACTCTTGAGCTCTCCTTTTATTTCTCCACGAAAAAAAAATGGTATTTAAACTGGAACTAATATAGTTAAGAGGGCACAAAAGACTAGTTTCAGAGAGACAATCATTGTAAATCACTTGCTTCTTTAAATGTCTTTAAAACTCCAGCTATACACAAATCATACCCAAATTCTTCCCCCCGCCCCCAGCTCTATTAAGATATAATTGACATATAGCACACCTAGGATTCTTAGAAATACGATCACAGAGCCTCTGTGAGTAAGCTCAGAGGTTCACAGTGAAGAATTTGGATGCCCGAAATAGGAAACTGTTGCCACGATTTTTTAAAAGACAGATTTTGAAGGGTGGATCTAGGAAATGCAGATCAATGAACCTGAGGTCAATGCCTTGCAAAATTATAGCTGATCTGGAGGCCAGCTGCAGACCATAGAGATTAGTCAAGCCTGCCCAAATCAGTGTAAGGGCTCAATTGAGCCCAGTCCAAATTATTGACCTTCAGCACTATGAGCTAAATAAATGGTAAGTGTTTTAAGTGGTTTATTACAGAGTAAAAAACAGCGGTGTGGTATTCAAGGGTTCAGGAGTTTATTTAGGTTCTTAGTTCAAGGATTTATATTAGGTTCTTCATATTACTTAATTTCAATCTTTATAAGAGTCCTGCCAGTATTTTTAATCATGTTTTAATTAAGGGACCCGAGTACTTTGGTTAGAGGAATGTGGTGACTATCAAGTTGAAGAGTATGTAGAAGGACATACATGATTTGTGGAAAGACTACAGATGTACTGGAGTTTAAAATTGATATGTGAGAGAGATTTAAGGGAAGAGACATGGGGAATTCTTTGGGTAAATAGTAAATGTGTACTTTTGTGCCTGTAAATTTTCTATTATTTGAACATGTGGAAGATATATTCCTTCATAATTCCTGTACTTGGATTTTAAAATAAAGATAAGAATTTGGGGGAATCAGTTTTCTTCACAAAAAGTCCAAGATTGCATCTGACAGTTACTACTCGTGATTCCACAAGTATAGTAATGTTTCCCAAATACCCTTCAAGGATTTGTATTTGGCCCGAAGTAAACTTCAATGCTTTTTAAAGCTGAATGTCTTTCTGAATTCATAATGATATTCTACATTCAAAGCTCTTTACTGGTACTGTGACTGTTAACGTTTATTGTCTTTGACTAAAATATGCTGTAATTCCCTAATTTGAATAAATTCAAAGAGAAATTTAAATCTCTTTAAGTTATACACAAACATGTGGACAAGTAATAAATTGATATATATGAAATTAATATGAAATAAAAAAGAAAAATCTGTCACACTTTTATTCACACAAACCTTTGTTTTTATTAAGAAGTGAAATATGAAAAATGTGAAATTTCAATAATGTCTCTCATTCTCCATCCTTCTTTTAAAATATTCCCATTCACACTTAGCTTTTGTATGTGTGTGTGTGTATCTTCCTAGGTGGGTTATAAAATAGGAATTTCTGATTATACTATCTGCATACAGCAAGATGTGGTATTGGTCACAGGCAAATCAAGAAGATGGTCACATTTGTCTTCGTGGCTACATCTCCTGACTCTGGGCTCATTCCTTACCACTTCTGCTTCTTTCCCAGCATCTTCATGCTCTCTTCTCACCTATCCATGGTAGACAAGGCTTTATTGCATAACTCATGTTAGCAAATATTTACCTTTTAGTGAGGACCAAATCTTTAAACTAAATGGATAAAATTTCACAGCAAGAAATTCTCAAGTTAGTTTGGTTTGCAAAAAGGAGGGGCATGTGGGTCACATAATGTCACATCATTACACCAGTGACGTGTTTCATGTTTGCAGATTTGGATCTCCAAGGCTTCAAACACTGAAATTATACTGTCTTGCCTCCATTTGTAATTTAAAATAAAAACAATATTACACTAAAGTAAATGCAAGGATTTCAACAAAGATCTGGCTTTTCTAATAATGTCTACTTGAATTGATATTACTATCAATATTAAATACCTTCAGAAGTATTGTTTTGTCATTATGTTTGGGCCTCTGCTTATTTATGAAGCCATAGCCCAGATGCTGAGCACTGCCTCTGATGATCTAATACAGTATGCCTATGGGCTAAAATGACAAGCTCACTTTCCAGGAAAAGCGATAGTAAGACAGCCTCACTGAAGGCCATTCAATGTGGGTACAAAATGCTTACTTCTTTTTAGTCAATTTTTTAATTGTTAAGTATTTGGAAAGATCTTTCTTGGGGATAATTAACCTTAAAAATCTGCATACAAATTCATACAAAGTCAGGAAAGATGGTTAATGATGATACCTCTGGGATATCACTGGCGGGGCAGGGAGGTGGGTTAGAGGGGTAGTGGACCAAGTTGGGATGGTATCATAAAAGGACTTTAACCTTATCTGAAACAACTTAGAATTTGTACAACAAATATGTAAGTTACTTGGGTACTTAAATTTTAATGTCAAATGAGTAAATACAGTTGAATAATACTCAATATCATCCAGAATTCTCTGATTTTGGTCCACTTTAATTTTTCTTGATCCTTTTTCCTTTTGGAGTTTCAATGTGGACTCCCTACTCATTCGCTAAGCCTCTTCCTGGCCTTGCTCATTCATTTCTCCCAGTTCCCAATACTGCCTACCTCGTTCTCCTTCTGGTGAGATTTGGTACTAAATCCCTATATTCTTGTCCAGCTCTTAGAGTTGCAACTTGCCTCTTGTAGTATTTGCATTCTGAGAGTGGGGCTCCTGTATTTGAGCTATGGTGTGTCTTTAGTTTTTAGCACTGAGCACCTCCCTACCTCAGTCTCTATTCTGAGATCTTCCATTTACCTGCCTAGTTCATCAGTTCTATGATATGAGTACCAGGGTTCTGCCTTTTTTGTATTTGGCTCTTGCCTCAAGATTTGAGTGTCCTGTCAACCCAACTTATAGGTAGAGCCTTGATCCTGTGGACAGACCTCCCCAGAAACCACTACTCACCCTAATTCCACGGTATTACATACCTGCACTTTTCTATCACCATGCCAGCTCCATCAGCTGAGAAATCTCATTATAGCTGAAACTTCTACCCAGTGCTGAGTGTTTGCTTGAATCCTGAATCAAGCTGTTCAAACAGGTCAGCCAGGCCAGGAGCTACACTCCACCCCGCCCCACCCCCAATCCTTTGTCATATGAAAGACCCCTCAAGAACTCTTCAGAAAGAGAGGGATATCAGGTCTAGTTAGAAAACAGCCAAGCCTGCCAGGAAGATACAAGTTGTTACCTAAAAGGCAAAAATTGAGGTGTGAAGGCTAGAGATAAGAATGAAGAAAAGAAATAATTAGGCAAAGTGGGAGTCAAACAAGTTAGGCACAGCAGGGTCTATACGAAGTAAATCATGCAGATGAGAAACTCACGTGTCAAGAGGCCTCTTTGTAAAAGATTTGCTGTGCTCTGGAGGAGCCAGGTGGGGTGAGGAGCGAGCCTAAAGTGATGAGTTCCACCAGAAAAATGCCTGCCCTATTTCTCTCTGAGTAAACTGCCATGACTCACTAAAAAAATTTCCCAAAATACAGCAGTCAGATCCAACAGTATCCTTCTGAGTCACCAATGATGTCCTAAGCTATGCCAGGGGCATTTACATGAAAAGGAGTAGTTTTATTTTAAATGCGTTTCTTATTATTTTCTTATTTTGTTTTTTTTTTGTTGGTTGTTTTTATTACATTTATTGGGGTGATAGTGGTTAATAAAATTATATAGGTTTCTCGTGTGCAATTCAATAATACGTCATATGTATATTTCATTGTGTCATCCTTCTGTCATCAAATTCTTATCTACTTCTGCCCCTCCCTGCTTTATACATCAAAATTAATTCAAAATGGATCAAATATCTAAATATAAGACCTGAAACAATAAATTTTATAGAAGAAAACATAGGTACTAAACTCACAGACCTTGGATTTAGAGAGGATTTTATTATTTTCTTATTTCAAAGTAATACACAGTAGCTGTAGAAAATAAGAAAAATGCAAATAAGTAAAAAGAAAGAAGAATCAGTTGCAAATATACCACTTGTATATAAGTATTTTTAATATAAAATAATTTTGGTATATCTTTACAGCTTAAACTCTGTACATATGTAATCTATCTATATTCTATCGCTTTTTAAATGAGGTTAGACTATACATACTGTTGGCAGTTTGCTTTTTTTCATGCAATAATGTAGATACCTTTAACGAAATTACTTTCGAGTAATTACTTTCATCCCCCCTTTTTCCTTTCATAGAATAATCTGACTGCTCTTTAATTTTGTGCATTTAGTTACTTGGAATTATCTGACATAGGTTTTTAAAAGTATTTTTTGAATGGCCTCATGCTAACTTCAACTGGTTTATAAAACCTTTGAGAAATTGTCAAGGCAGGCAAAGAAAGCAACAGCAAAATGACTAAGACTTAAGAAGTGATAAATGGAAACAACATACTTAATATATTTTGAAAAATTTTTCCAATTTTTAAAAAAATAAAAATAAACCATTTCAATTACCAAATTGTCTCAGAGCTCTTGCTATTTCTATTTCAATTCAACTTAAATTGTTCATAAATTGCTATTGTATTCCTATGGATAAAATATGCAGTAAGTATCTAGAAGGCAGTCATTCTGTGAAAATACAAGCCCAAGTAAGGTTTTCAAATCACTCTGTGATTCTAAATACTATGGTTTTTCTAGGGTAGTGAAGCCCACTGAATGTCAGTCCCATTCTGGTTGGATGCACGAGTGTGAAATTTTCTGTAGGTGTTTCCATGTTAAAAATCTCTTGAGATTCTCTGCCCCCTTACCTGGAGATGTCTATCCTAACTATGGGACCTCCTACCTTCCAGTGTGGAATTATTGCTTTTCCCAGTAGACCACAAAGCTTAAGTAGCTGTCTATTGCCTCTCATTCAATTCTATTAGCATCTTCCTAGATATTGCTGGAGCATTTAAATTTCTGTCTAAATTTTCTTTCTTATCCAGAGAGGTATCCTTCAACTATCAAATAATAAGTGTTTCCTTTTCATATTATAATCTTGATTTCAATATTTGCAAACTCATCTGCCCATTTTACCATGTTCAATAGCTGTGATATGTCACTTGACTGCCTTTACAGGAGTTAAACTGGACTATTCATGTTTTTATATACATGGCTGATCTGAAGCCCTTTGCAGTGAAATACTACATTATGTTTAAAAATAAGCATGAAGATTTGATGATTTGTTATTTCTTCTGGGCACATGAATTCTATGGCTCAGCCATCTAAAGATAATTTTTAAAATAAGAATTGATCTAAAACTTGTAGGGGAGTTTATGGCTGCTGTAACAGCACAACTTCCTCTTGACTGGCTATGCTTTTGATGCTCATCCTTCCAATTACTTTGATCCTCTGTAAATTCTCTCTATTTTCCCAACATGTGATATATTTTGCTGTAATTCCATTGAACTGGACAAGCATTTTTTAATGGAATCATTAGCAGTTTTCTCTAATACTGCTCAGAATTACGTAGTCAAGGAGCCATTTCTCCCGATTCACCTTCATTTCTTCCCACACTCTGTCTCCTCCTGAGAAGTAGCTTCCAGGGATATGATTTGCCTCCTAAGCAATTTCAGTGATTTCAGTGATTCGATAGAAGCATGGACAGTGTAAAGACCCATTGCTCTGGGTTTTGAAGCAGCTAGTTAAATTTCTTGCCTTAAAAGTTCGAATGTCTCCCCTTTTTCCTGCTCTGGCATATTCTCCAATACCAACTCTTTGTTGTTGTTGTTGTTGTTGTTGTTGTTATTGTTGTTAACCTTTAAAACAAAACCAGGTTTCTGAGAGTCCGAAGGATTCCAGGGTCCATTCCAGAGCTGCCATAGCCTCGTCTCCTCCTGAGCCCCACCCATCACTCACTATCTCTGCAGTGTCCCTTCAGTTGGGTTTTTCATTTTTCTTACTTTTCCCACAAGGGCTCCAGGAGCATTTATCTGCTCATTTAAAACCACCTATATCCATAAACTAAGTTTTAATGTTGTGTTCCTGTAGATGCTTTAGTACTCCATGATTTGTTTTAATGCTCAGGTTTTCTGTTGTTTGCTTTTGTTTTCTCTTGTCCTGAAGCATGTAACCTCTCCTCACCTTTCTATCACAATATAAAATAGATGCCCATCGAACTTTTAGTGTAAGGTTCTACAGTATCCACATTCAAAAAAGTAGTCTGTGCTTGCTTATTATTGACACAAATGTTAAAATGGCTTTTTACCTTTGAAAAAATGTAACATTAGTGTTCCCTGGATCCAACTCACATGGTGCAGAATAGTTATAAATTTAGTAAATATAAATTCTGGTGTCTTGTTCTTAATAATTTTCCAAGCCACTATTTTTCAATGCACATATTTGCTTAAATGTTCAGAAATTGTTCCTTGATGATTATTAGCGTTATGATTCCATTCTGAGACTTTAAAAACTTGTTAAATTAGCTTTTTGGATCATATGGTGCACTCTAGTGGGGTCTACTTGTATTACAGCCCTGTTTCTAACTCCCACCATTTTTAGGAGGGTGGGACATGACAAGGACAGGCAGAAATTAGTTTAAAATATACTAAGGTATAATATTTATGATTTAAAAAGCTGGAGAACTTCTTGAGTAAAAGAAGCATAGATCTGGAAAAGATGTAGAGAGATAGACAGTTCATTCCCTTGTCTTTAGTTAGCACTTCACCCAAGACAATCCAGGAGATAGATTTCTACCCCAAGCTTATGTCTGAAGGAGATGAGATGTGATCATGCAGCATAACCATGCTTGCGTTTACTTTGAGAACATTTCAAATAGATGTTAGACACCATTGTTATCAAATATTTATAGCACATAGCCTGTGTACATGAAGTTGTACTAGATGTTAGTTGTACTAGATGTTATTATTAGTTTCTCCTTGGTCACCATATGCATTATATCTCCTAACAAGACGTTATATAGAATTGTTTCTCTCTTTATAGGTCAAATCATTTAATAGAGAACCCAAAATAAATCTCTTCTACGGTGGAGGTACCATTGTGGAAAATAGCTATGTTCAGAGGTCAGAGACAGTCCAGCATGGGAAATTCCTAGTCCGTTCTCCTTTAATATAACACATATTTGTTTCTGTGTGTGTGTGTGTGTGTGTGTGTGTGTTTTAAAGAAAAGAAACACCTATAGCCAGTGTAAGTATGAGGCTGTGAAATTTTGCAAAGCAAAGAGGACTAAGAGGTAGGAGATTCTAATTTGCGCCCTTTTGCCAACCAGCTGGGAGACTGGGCAAACCAATGGACAGTCTGGACCTCCGCTCTCTCATTTATAAAGTGGAAAGGTTGGCCATATATTTCTTCATTGGTTGGTTCCTGAGTTGATGTTATCTAAGGAATTGCATTACTCACAAGAAGAAAGACTATTTTTCAAGGCCCTCGGAAATCTGTGAGAAATTTAAAGTACTTTAGCATTTATATTAAAGTCCTCTTCTCACCTCAGGACAAAGTCATTTTAACTCTGTTAAAACTAAACACCTGATTGTTGTTAACATAATTCAGGCAAATAAGGACTATAGCAGAATGTTCTTCGAACATCCCTATTCGTTTATGGTATTTACATTCTCTTGGATCATCAGGACTCAGTAGCTAATGATGAGTTCATGGTACTTATAATGAGAAGGAATGCCTGATTGCAAGATAGGTCTTTTTTTTTTTTCATAAACAAATGCAGATACAGGTAGACCCTTGTCAGAGTCTTTACTATATACTTGTTTGGCAGTGGAAAACGTTGCCCACATGTTTATCTCATTATTCCTATAAAATATATATTATATGTAATATATAAATGTTTGTATATGAATTTAAATATCTCTATATACCTAAGGATTTTAAAACAAAGCCATACTAAAATGTATATGGCTTCTAAGTAACAATTTTTACTTCTTAAAATTTATACCAAAAACATGTTCTGCTAAATGAAGCGAAGTTGGAATAAGAATCACTGATATGAAAGCTTCCTTGAGAACCATCTCCTTACCCACAGCCAAACCTCAGTGCTACATTGTCTGAGCAGAAAGAGAATATCGATCTATTTTAAAATTCTCCATTCTAGTAGGTTCCCCAGTCCTCCTGATGTAATGCTCACATTAACTGCCTTTTCAGACCTCACCCTTCACTCTAGGATACAGTGTTAAAAAACACTACTGAAGGATGAAGAAATAAATAACATAGAGCACATAATTTATTCTACAAATGAATCCAGACTCCATACATACATATTTCTATTGGTTTTCTGGTTTGATTTTAGCTTACCGTGATTATCATCTAGATGTAGCTGAATCATAGCTTTGCCATTCAGTCATTTACATAAATAATAGTTATTAGCACCTTGTATGCTCTGGGCAGTATGTAAATGCTAGGATTACAGTCTAGTGATTATTTTAAACTTGTTCTTTCTTTGGTTTTATTAGTGCTCCTAAGTTCACAAAATTAGCTCTGTGGTTAACTACTTGATACCAAGCGAAACAGTTGATTCAGGCAGTGTAGGGCCTGACAACGTGTAATCAAAATTTAAATAAAATTCAATTCCAGGACAAAATCAGTTAAGAAAAAAAGAAAACAATGCTATCAAAACTGTATATGGAATCACACAAAACCAAATATGTTGCTATAACATAATATAATTTTTATTAGTTTCATATATACAGAAAGCAAAATTTTTACAGTTATCAAAATATTGAAATATTGTTTGTCTAAGATTGTTAAGGTGCCTGTCTCTGATGCTAGTGAAGTGTATTGAAGTCAAACTATGCAACATTTAGCTTACTACAGAAGTTTTAATTATCTGCATCACAGTTCTATATTAAGGCACAAGCCAAGAGCATTTAAAGAATTTGCCATATAGACACCCAGATCAAGTTTCTGCATTTAATTAGCTACAAGTAGACTCTATATTTAGATTATTTCTCAGAACAGTACTTCTGTTATCTCTATTTTGTAAAACTATTGGTGGAAATATATCATTTTAAAAGATGATAAGCTTTCAAAAATACTGTAACTTGACAAATTCGTGCTAAAAATGGATACTATATAGATTAGCATAGGAGAAATAAAATACTGTGAGATGATTCAGGTCCCAGAAATTCATGTGTAGTCCATCTCAGGAAAGGATTGGTCTTAATCCAATAAGAATTACCTCCTATAATGTTCTTGCTGTCATCAGTCACTTCCCACATCACAACATCGGTGTGTTTAGACTCTATAAATAAAACCATGGTTAGAAATGTCACACTGTGGCATCCTGGTTGACATTTGGCCTGGCTAAGCCAATAAAATTGAATCATAGATTTTTAACCTGTCTTTTCTACAAATGCTAAATGACCCAAAAAGGATAATTACGTCAACTCTCAAGAAATATTCTAATACTAAATTCATGGAGTACTAAAAGCACCTTTGTAGAGGTGGAAGCATTTAATATAATGGAAGACCTTGGAAGGAAGACATTTATACACAACAGAAATTCTCATTTGAGAAGGGCATGCATTTGCTTGAGCTGTTTTCCTTCTGTTACATAAGGACCTGGGAGTCAGCCAATGGACATCTTGCCACAGAGAATTGACAGATGCCTTGGAGACAAGCCAGGAAGTCCAAGTTGGCACACTTCATATTGACTATGGACAAAACATTTGTTTTAATGAAAAATATTCGACTAGTTTTCCAATTTTGACATAGGTCTGATGACTATATTAACACATTTGTTGCCTCCTTCTGAGGTTCCTTAATAGCAATTCATATACTCACTTTTATCAGTGCAATGGTGTATTTCATTTTAGACTAATACATGAGATACAATATGGTTTGTGGTCAGAAACATTGAATATTTCACTATTACAGGTATATACTGTTGCTTTTGACATGGCATGAGAAATCTGTGTATTTGTGCAGAAATGATCAATTAGTAAAATTAGTAGGAAAAAAAAACAGAAGAGTTTTCTGCCAACAATTATTATTCCTAAACAATACATTTTATTAGTGCATTTGTGCTTAAAATCCCCAAACTCATTCTAGTTATCCACATTTCCAGTTTACCGTAGCATAACAGGAAGGACACAGGCTCTGAAATCTGCCAGATCAGCCTTTAAATCCAGCTCTACCACTTACTAGCAGAATGATCTTGGAAACAGCCTCAGTTCTATCATTTACACAATAGCTATAATAATATTTAATTGGAATGGTTGTTATGAGGATGAAATCAGGAAATGCTGCTTGTCACACTTAGTGAGTAGATGTTCAGTAGCTGCTATTTCCTTTCGAATCTTCTCTCCACCCTCAAAACAACAATAACATCTGGTACATCATGAGTGTATCATAGTTTTGGGTGGTGTAAAGCTTAAGATTACAAAAGCAGTTTTATTTTTTATTAAAGTTATTAGTGTAACATTGGTCAATAAAATTATATAGGTTTCAAATATACAATTCTACAATATATCATCTGTATGTTGGGTTGTGTGTTCACCACCCAAAGTCAAATCTCTTTCCATCACCATATATTTGACCCCCTTTACCCTTTTCTACTTCCCCCTGCTCCATTTTCCTCTGGTAACCAAAAAAAAAGTGAATATTCAGGAGAAAATAGATCATAACAAATTACAAAATTTTAAAACACTGATTAAAATATCCAGATTAAATACATACTCCTTGATCACCTTGTCATATGACAATTTTGTAATACCATTTTCTATATTGAAAAAAGAAAAGTAATTCAGATTTTTTCTAGCATGGTTGATTGAACATTTTTTATTATATCTAGTCTGAGAAAGTTTTTTCCCCCCCTCAGGGCCATAAATCATTACTGGAAATGGCAAGTTAAATTTTAGAATTGTTGCCAATTTTAAGAAAATTTTATCAAGTCTTTCATTTCTAAGTTGCAAGATTTTCAAGTTTTCTCTAAGTGACAACTTTCAAATACCCTTTGTACTGGCAACATTCACCAATTTTTTGTTGATGTCCTCATGTCATGATGTTGGGTAGAGAGGGCAGAAAATATTTCTGAGACCAAGGAGGGGAAGTTAAAATGGAAAGGAAATGGTCTAATAGCCAACTGCAGTTAAAGTATTTCACTTTTGCAAAATCTACAAAACATAGACCATATGAATAGATTTCTTGGGCTCCTCCCAGGGACTTAGAAGGGGTCCATGTAAGTGACGGGCCCTGAAGTTTAAGCTTCATTAGCTTTACCTAAAATTCATCTTTGCTTTTTATTTTATTTTTTCATCTTCTCTTCCTTTCTTGCTCAAATGCTGGCCACTCCATTTTTGTATCTTCTCATTGTTTCAATTTCCTATGTTCTGACTTTTACCTCTACCACAATATTGAAATTGCTTTCTTGAATGTGATAACATTCAATAGTTTTTCCTCAATTCACATTTGACTTGACTTTATAACATCTTAGACTATTGATTACATGCTCCTTGAAATACCTTCTTTCTTTTATGTTTTTTGGTGATCCTTAGTTCCTTGTTTTTCATCTAGCCTTGCTGTCTTCTTTTTCTGCCCTATTCTTGCTTGTCTTCTTTCTTTCAACTCCCACATTGTACAGATCCCTACAGCCCTCTTATCTGCCTTCTATATTCATCACTCTGTGAACTCCAGAGAGAACCCTCAGCACTCGTGGTTCTAGCTGGAACCTCTACATGAATGATTTCTAAATCTTTAACTTTCATCTTACTCCTCTGGTATGCTCTAATTTTATTTTTCCACCCATCTGAAGGACAGATCTCTTCAAAGTCACATCAGCACTATAAAATTAAATGTTCAAAAACCACCTCATCCTTGCCCTTCCCAACTGACTCCACATTGGTCTCAAGGATATAATAAATTTTGGTGTAGTTTTTGACGACACCTTCTCTGTCAAATTTTAAATCTCAGGCTTTCTCCAAGGTGATTCACTGAAAATGTCTCCTTATCTTTCTCTCAGTATAAATTCCCATTTTTATCTATTCATTAGCTTTGAACTTAACCTCGAATGATATACTTTGAGTATCCAAATCTTACAAATCTATCAGAGTTTAGTTCATGACCCACATATTCTGTAAAGCCTTCCTGAATATTCTCATTAACATTTATTTCATCTACTTGGCAAATTCGGCCACAACCCCTTTCTCTGAATTGGGTCAATTTTCGTTCTAAGTTAGCGATGAAACAAAAGTTTGAGGACTCCAAGAAACTGACTCCAAGCTAGTCAATTTATCTACCATCCTTTTATTTATTCTCTACTCAGAAAAATACTATGCAACACTTTGATATTACCCATACAGGTTTTTGGTCCTCTATTGGAGAGATTATTTTTTCCCAGATGTCCAAGCAGATCTAAACCTCTATTTTATGGGGTGAGGACATAGAGTTATATGAACATCCAGGTTATTGCCTCACAGGGAGTGGTAGTGTTCTGACTATCTTACCTCTTATGCGACAAAAATGATAGGCCATTGTGCTATAAACATAACTCTATGACCTCATTTGAGGAGGGTTCCATGGGTAGGCCTCCTCTATTTTCTAAAAGTGACAATTAAAGAGCAAAAGTAAATCACTTGCTCTATTTGCTACAATTTGTGGAATTTATCTTCCTGGAAAGGCCCAGATATCCTCTTTGCAATAAGGAACAATCACAATTGGCTAATACCATTCATTTTCCACTAGTAAAGAAACATCTTCAGTTGTGTGGTTGACATGGACTTCACTCCCTGCAGGAGAATTTTACTGAAGATCTTCAAGAACTCAGTTATTCCTTGTGTTCTACATCCTTCTCCTCCTCCTTCTTCTTTGAATTTTCAGATAGTGCCGGTTATGTAATGGATATTCAGTAAATATGCCAGGTTACATAAGTAAAGGATTTTTTTTAGAACATTGAAGAAAAATTCTATATATCTGTTTTTCGTAAGGGAATAATTTATGTTCAACCCTGTTTGCCTAAGTTGACTTTGTAAACTTAATACGTATTAAATTTCCAGGAAATCTTGAAACATGGGGAAATGAGGGGAAAACCATTTAGATTAGTAAAGATAAAGACATATGCACAGTACAACAATTGTTTGGTCTTTCATTAAGGTGATAAAATCTGACAAAAACTACCATCTACCATCCAAAGAATGAGAGTATTGAAGTTTGTGACAACATGGATGGATCTTGAGATTATCATGCTAAGTGAAATAGGTCAGACAGCAAAAGTTGAGAACCATATGATTTCACTCATATGTGAAATATAAAACTCAAAGCAACAAACAAACATGACAAACAAACAGATTCATAGACACAGACAGTAGATTAGCGGTTACCAGAGGGAAGAGGCAGAGAGGGGAGGTACATAAGGGTAAAGGGGGTCAAATATATAGTGACGGAAGGAGATTTGATTTTGGGTGGTGAACACACAATGCAATATACATATGATGTATTATTGAACTATACATTCGAAACCTATTTGGTTTTATTAACTGATGTCACCCCAATAATTTTAATTTAAAAAAAGAGGGAAGAAAACACACAAATTAAGTCAATTGATGACTCACAAAAGGGATACAAGTTTGAAAGGCAACACATTATATAATGAGTAATAAAGTCTAAAACAATGGTGAAGCAGTGAGGAGAGAGAAGGAGGGAGGAGGGGGAGAAAGTCAGGTGGTGATTATCCAGTTGTTCTGTCACTGCCAAGCTACAAGACAAGATGTAGGGGGACGATGACTAAATTAACTATTCTCTTCCATCATCATTAGCAATGTACTGTTGCCAAGACTCAAGAAAGCGTTTAATTTCAGGAAGACTTGTTGTCGTGCTTCAATAATATGATTGTCTTACATTTCTTGCTTAAATCTGTGATCAATGGTAGGGGTAAAAATTGAAAAGGCTTAGAAACTCTGCTTTACTCATAGAAACATAGTTACATGCCGATCCATGCTTGTTTACCTTGTCTCAGGGGATAACCCAGCCCTGAACAATAAAAATGCTCCTGAAAATAATTGGAGACTGATATCACATATCCCAAACTGAGGAGTCATGACAATGAAAGTTAATACCCACCATTTATTGAGTTCTTACTGTATGCCAGGCACCTGTAAGTGCTTTACAGTTATGATTTCATTGATCCATACAGAAACCTTATAAATGAGAAACAATTACTATTCTGATTTTACAGATAAGGAAACTAAAGCACAGAGAGTAATTTGCCGAAGGTTACACAGTTTGAAAGTATCAGAACTAGAATCTGAACCCGGGCAATCTGATTTTAGATTTCATGTCTTAATAAAGAAACTTTATTATATGCCATTGTACCACAGTGCATTTTAGGTCACTTTGTTAAAATAAAAATAGAATAATATTACTTAGTTATATTATTAAAATATCAATAAAACTTAAAATTCAGTAAAAAGTGGGTGGTAACTATTATAATTACTTCAATTTTAATAAGAGAAACTGAAGCATAAATGAACTCTAAATGCATCAATGCAAAATAATGACATACTTAAGTATTTGTCACTTTTGTCTCCCAAGTGATCTCATATTACATATAGTTTTACACCTAAGTTAAAAACCTTAATATAATTATGGATTTACCCATTTTTACATTTAACTCATTGAAAATAAAAAGGAAAGGAAACATTGAAAACATTTATTTTCTACCATTGCAGAAAATTAAAATATACAAATTCTATTTAGTACCTCAACTCAGAAAGTGTTGAAAGGATGAATGAGATTTATATCTGTAAAGTGCTTATGAACACCTGGCACAAAGTATTTTTAAAAGATTTTCATGTAAATAAAACTCATATATAGTAAGTCGAATGTCCGATACCTTCCTATCTTAGTTTGGCCTCCCACCAAAGCAGATCCTGAGATAAGGATTCAAGTACAATAATTTGTTTGAGAGAAGAACATGAGCAGAAGAAAGAAGGGAAGTGAGACAAGAAATAGAAGTGGCAGCCAGCACGAGGTGCATTAGGAAGCCAGCTATCATCATGTATGAGTGGAGCGTAATCCCACTGTGGAACCCTGAAAGCCAGTGTAAACTCTGCACCCCAGAAGGGTGAGGAAGCTGGGACATTTGCACACCAACTCCCATCAGTCATTGCTTTAGTCATTAAATGAGGGGCAACAATTCTTTCATTTGTCAGGCCTGCCATATGGGAGGCAGAGTGGTCTCCGATAGTAAGAGAAGTACAGGCACTGGCAGCTGGAAGTCCACCTTTCACTCTAAAGGATATTATCTTTTCTATAAATCTTTCTATCCAAGCAGTATTTACTCTTAGAAATAATGAAATATAAGATCATATTATCTTACAAACAGACTCCTTCATCATATCGGTTTGTGTGAGGGCTCCACAGAAGCAAATGCTCAGTGAGAGAATCCAGGCTCCCTGTTTCAAGCTACTCTGATGATCAAACACACAATGTATTGCATGGAATAGCAGATTTCCATTGAGAAAGGAGATATGTGCAAGAAGCTAAATCTACTGAATGTGTATCACTGATCTAAGATATCAAGATGTCCTTGGGGAAGTCTCTCTTCCTTCCAGTCCTAGAAGTAAATGATTGTTATTGGGCTTCATGGTCATCTTTTTTACTTTATTCAGAAAACTCTAGTTCTTTGGGCCTCCAAATCCTTAATTTATGAGGCAAGGAGATTTGCAGTCCAGAGAGAGATCAAATAGCCTATTCTTGGTCATAAACTGAATTAGTGGTTCAGTTTATGACCAAGAACTGATTCTACGTGGCCAAGGAGATGGTAGGATTAAGAGTTAGTAATCTGCTCCAGCTCATTCACTCTTCTCTAAATTGTACATAACCAGATAAATGTTTTTCTTCTCTAGTCTTCTTGCTTCATGATGGCTGTAATTTATGAATTATATTCCCCTTTTCAGGAATGAAAGATATGAGATAATGAGATAAACCTTCATGGGATTAAAAGAGGCAAAGAATATTTTGACCATTCTTATCTGCCCTTGTACACTCTTTTTAATTAAACTCTCTCTCAGCTATACATATACCCACATAGATTAAAAAAAAAAAATAGATGTATTTGTGTATCTTATAGTTTGCCCCAGCTCTTCCCTTATTAAAAGTTTCCTTAGAATATACCCTGATGCTTTGTCCTAAAACACCCTAACTCATTATCCAAATACTAGTACTCAAAATTACTTAATTTTGAAAAATCAATTGTAAATATTCCCTAAATTGAGGGGAAAAATTAAAGAAGGAAATGTCATGCTTTAACAAGAAAAGGTGATGAAAAGTTGGAAATCACATGCTCAAGTAAGAAGTGTGATTTTCACCCTCTTGTTGGATGCCTGGCAGGATTTCTTAGAAGAGAGAAAAAAAGGATCAACTATGTGATTTATATTTGTACTTTGAAATTCGTCCCTAGCCTGAAGTCAGATCTCTGTGTTTACTCAACCATACGATGGAATCACATTACTCCCCCGGGTAATGACTCACAGAGAACACTGGATGATTTTCAAACAGAAAAATAAGCATAGCACTTTTTTTCTTCTGAGCATCCTGAAAGATAGGGAGATAAGAGAAAAAAGATGGAAAATGTCTTCTCACAATCACCATTCAATCCTCATCAAATTCTGAAGAGAACAGAAATGCTGACATTGTTTTCTGATCTATGCAATGGGAAGTATGAAAAGATGCTGTAAGTGAATTTGTGGAAAGGTTTTCTTGCCAGCTATAACTCCAGGGTGTACAAGCACCTGTGAATGTGTGTGTGTGTGTGTGTTGGGGCAGGGGGATGTTTGTGTGTAAAGAGAAAAACAAGGGCATAGGACTGAGAAAATAAAACTTTTAGTTATTTATCACTAGGCTCTTTATGCACTTCTCTCTTATACCTGAAATATATAAACATAGAGATTATGATTACAATGAAAAAGCAAAATACTGCAGTCATCAATGTTGCATATTACAACTTTGCATGATCCAAGCATTCATTAAATCATCCTTGGTAGAATAGCACACGTTCCTGTAAAAAAAAAAAAAGTTACTTAGAGTACAACATATGCACAATACTGTGTTTTAACAGCATCAGGAATGTTGGTTATTAGCAAACATTGATTAAACTTAAGATGGCCAAGAACATGCTGCCAATTCAGGGTTTATTTATTTACTTTGCTTGGTTATTTAGTTGAAGCTATGTCAATTATTTGCTTAATGCTTTTGTTAATTTGATCTGCACCACATGTCTCCTCATCTATGGTCTAGCAGACACTGACTCTTAGGTATATACTTAAGATAGAAACTGTATTCTATTAATACATGGGCATGCTGTCCCTATAAAATGCTTAGACATTCAAATCAGACACAAGGATGAGTGCCAAGTCTTGATTTCCTATTGAACACTCGTGTTCTCTTTTTATGTCATAAATTGGAGATTGAGACCCAAGGAATACATAGGGGATCCATATGCTTAAATATAGATTTAAAAATTATGAAAATATAATAGCAACTTTAAAGACACTTATAATCCAGAAACATCTGGGAATAGTAGAAAGTTGCCTTAAATATTTCTAACAATGATCCATTTAGGTAGAAATTTTAATTAATGACAGGAGCGAAATAGTAAAAGTGTATCATAATTCTGGCATTATTAGAGACATTATGATCTGCAGATGGAAAATGTAACATGTTCGTTCTTATCCTATAAAAATATAATTCCCTAAATCTAAAAAACAGAACTGTTCAATAAAACTATCTGTTATAATGAAAATGTTCTATATCTGCTCTGTCCACTAGAGCTACAAGTGGCACTTGCAATGTAGCTAGTGCAATGAGGAAACTAAAATTTAATTTTATTTCATTTAATTTAAATGTAAATATCCACATGTAGTTAGTGGCTACCATATTGTACAACATAGTTCTAGGGAAAAAAGGCTCATTTTTGATCTTCAAAGAAAAGTTATACTCAAGTGGCAGGGATGAGATAAAATTAGAGATTTTAAATTAATGAGAGTAGAGAAAATATTTACAAAAGACACATTTGATAAAGAACTACTACACAAAACATACAAAGAACTTATAAAATCAACTATAAGAAAACAAACAACCTAATTTAAAAAACAGGCCACAGGCCTCACCGAAGATATACAGAAGGCAAATAAGTGTATGAAAAGATACTTGATAAGAGATGTCATCAGGAAATGCAAATTAAAACAACAATGAAATACCACTACGAATCTATTAGAATGGCCAAAAATCCAGAACACTGGTAACACCAAATGCTGACAAGAATGTGGAATAACAGAAACTCTCTTTCATTGCTGATGGGATTGCAAAATGGTATCATTACTTTGGAAGACAGTTTGGTGGTTTCTTATAAAACTAAACATACTCCTACCATATGATCCAGCAATTATACTCCTTGGTATTTACCAAAGGAGCGGAAAACCTGCACACCAGTATTTATAGCATCTTTATTTGTAATTTCCAAAATTCGGAAGCAATCAAGATGTCCTTCAGTAGCGGAATGGATAAAATCAATAGGCATAATCGGGAAATATATTAAATTTTAAAGTAGGCTCTAACTCTAAAAATTCGGAGATCCTTTTAGGAAAATAGTTTTTCAATTCAGTTTTGACCTCTCTGAGACTTTTGACTCAGCTTAAAACTCCTTGAAACTCTCTCTTCTTCTAGAGTTTTTTAGCACTGATGTCCAGAGTCTACTATTCTTCTATTCCTTTTCAGTCTCCATGTCTGGCTCCTTGATTTCTCTTTACTTATGTATCTCCTATTTACAGCTTTATCCTTTGAGCCCTTAGGATGTTTTCCTTGATATCTGCTTGCTCCACCCAGTTCACTTTTCACTTCCATAACTATGTTTTTGACTTCTGAGCTAGCATCTTGAGCCCCGTACTTCAGTTAGGCTACTTCAAGCCTATGCTACTAACTTCCCAGGACCCTTCTGCCTGAATGTTCCACAAAAACCCAACATCAGAAGATTTGGCTCAATGATCTCTAATACCTTTTGACACTGTTAGACTATTGGAATAACATTTTATACCCTGATTGATTTATCATCGACCTTTTTCCATATCTCACCTTCTGCAGGTGGTAACAAAATTCATCTACTCTTGAAATTAGGAATATTGGCATTTATAACATTTATCCTGTCATTCATCCCCTGAAAGCAATTTGTCAACAAACCAATCCTTCCAAAAAGCAATTCTTCCTCTAGAAACATCTCTTATATTCACTCAGCCTGCTTTTCCTCCAGGACAAGCTAGAGGCTTAGGCTTCTAAGAACTAAGGCAGGCTGAGCATGGGGATGGCCAGGTGATCAGAGCCCAGGGCACTTGGGATCAATGTTCCATGAATCAATGCGAGGTCAAAGCAAGTCCATGGGAGAGGATTTAGAACAACAATGAGAAACATGTGTACTGTAGAACCTGCAAGACAGAGTAAGCAGGTTTGAGGGGAGATATTCAGAAAGAGCTCTAGAAGCAATCGGATGTAGGGCAAAGGAACTTTTGCGAGCTTCTGTTGATGAATTTAGGGGCAGGAAGGGAGCCGTTAAGCTTACGGAGCCTACTAAAAAATATTTTTTCTTTTCTCTGCTACATCACCCTAGTCTAAGCCCTTGGACACATATTACTACTTAATTGCGTTCTTACTGCTTTTTCTTAACTGTGTTGCCTTTGGCGAGTTAGAGAAATTCTCAGTGCCTCAGATGCTCATGTGTAAAAGTATTCATGTCTTATAAAGTCGTTTGAGGATTAAATGTGTTAATATAGAGAGAGCACTAAAAACAGGGTCTGGCATAAATGTTATACATGCATTAATTATTGCTATTACAGTATTATTTATATTATTATGTCTATAACAGTTTTTAACTGGTCCATCTATCCCCAGACTCTATTTCCTCCATACCATCTTGCATTTAGTTTAGTAACTATTTTCTTCATGGTACTTCCTTTGGCCTTCAGAGTTCCCAAACTACCTGATAATGAGCCCTAACTCCTCCATATGACTATCTTGACCTTCAGTAACCAAGCCCCACTCACTCAGCTTTCTTTCTCTTTGCTCCCCAATGCTTCACTTCCCCTTTTTTCGGCATGACCCACTCTCTTTTCTTGTGGAAGTCAAGACCTTTCACACCACCTTTGTTTATGTTGCTCTTCTTCCCTAGAAGGATTTCTTTTCTTACCTTCTGCTTGTCTCAATTCTAACTACTTCTCAGGGCCCACCTACGTTCTACTTCTTCTATTATAGCAGAGGGAGTGTCTGTAATGCTTTATTGTGTATGTTCAATAACATCAAGGGGAGTGCCTGGCACATAGTCGGTATTTGATATTTCTGTTTTAATTGTTCTTTCTCTAGTATTCAGCATCATAGATTTTAGAACTGTTTGTTCCTTGATTGATAATTAGTTTATGAATATATGTAGTATCAGTTTAAAAAGTTACATGTCATAGAAGACCACATTCATGGAAGGTTAAACTGTAAAGATATTTATTGTGTGCTTCCAAGGTTTCTTAAACAACTCAAAAATCTTTCTACAGTTCCACTGTTCTCAGCCTGTTGGATTTTCATCTATGTGTTATTTACCTCACTATCACAAGATTGCTGCTTTAGCTCCAGGCATCATCATCATCTTCATCATTATAAATATTCCAAGGTGAAAGGAAGTATCAATGGCAAGTTGGTCTTTCCTAGCTTGAGAGGCTAGGAAAAGGAGTGTCTGGGAAAGGAGAAAAAGGATGCCATGATGGGCTTAGATTATTCATCACTTGAGGCAGGGCACATTACTACCTAAACAAAATTGGAGTTCTGTTGGGAAAAAGAGAAAAATGACTCTTCAGTAGGCATTTTGGTTAGTGTCTGCCCCTCTTTTGCATTTTCTCCCTCAACTATCGTGTTCTTGAAGGGAGAAATAACATTTTTATTCCCCAGAGGGTACAGTACAGTCTTGAAAATATAGCAAACACTCAGTAAGTAATTGCATGTTGAATTCTTAACTGCTGTTTGAGGCATTCCATAGGCCCTCAGCTCAGGTCCATTTCTGAGTAACTAACAGCTGGCTACTTTGAAAGTAAGAAAGCTCCTACAAACACACACTGTGAACTAACAGATATGGAAATTTAGCACAGTTTATATTGATTCCTGCAGAAGCTCAGAAGCCAAAATACAAATTTTGAGAAGTTTTTTTGTTATAATGTGCCTGATGTAAACATTATGTGCTTAGCTGAGCCAGGAGTCCTTTAATTATCTTTTCAGGAAGCCTTGCTGAGAGTTTAGATCCTAAAGCTACCAACCAGAGCAGCCTCCTGACAGCTCATGCTCTAAAACAGGAGAGAACTCCAAATAATAGTTCCCTTCCCCACATATTATAGTATTTATCTGAACACAAAGTAATTAACATCTCCATCAAGTAAAATCTCTGATTGCATCATATGGTCTCAGCTACTCTCAGGCCACTCACCCATCTGCTTGCATTGATTTTGCCATTTGCCAGCATGTGGGTTTGTGTGTGTAGTGAGGGGGTGTGTGGGGGAGTGGAGGACTGTTGGGTGTTTGGAGTAACACGTTACCACATGTGCATGGTCGGGTTTGTACTGTGTACCCAATCACTCTACCCCTCTGCTCAAGTAAGAAAGGGACAGATGCTCCTGGTCACACCACTCTTGTATTTAAACTCTGATACATTCCCTGCTCAGTGCCTTTGGAGAGCATCATGGCATGGAAGAGATTAATGTTTAACAATTAGCTGGATGAAAAACTATAGCCTCACAATTCCTTAGCGATGAAAGTAAAATTCTACAGATCAAGGAAATAATGGCAATTCTAGATAAAAGACACTGAGTTTTGGAGCCACTGGAGAGAAAGATATATAGAAAAAGAGATTACTAAATAGACTCAGTCTACTTACATAGTCTCAAATTATGCATATGCAGCTTGGTTTGTACACATTGTCCAAACATTGGAGTAAATAGTGAAAAATTCCAACTATCACCAGATGATTTGGTTATGTGACACTCTATGCCCACATGTTTTGGATCCAATGCCTTATTTTTCCTGTAGCTGCTTTGAAAGCACATGAATGTAATGAACAATTCTGCATAGGTATAAGGAGAACTGGCCCAATTTATATAATAGGTATTGCCAGTCTAGGAAATATTCAACACAGGGTTTTTGGTTGTCCAAAGTTGCATTTCATAATCTATCCTAAGATGTTATTGGGTAAATATAGATGACATAGCAGATACGTTACTGTAACTCATGAATGGCTACTCCATAGTTATGTTGAAACAAAATAAAAGAAATAAAAGATGATATAGATAATCCACACAAGCTAAACGTTGCAAGGAATATCACCTAAGAACCAAATAAGAGTTGTAACTTTTACCCATTATTTCAATAAGCCTTTTTGTTTAGTTTTGTTTTCAAAGGAAAAATGCCACCTAAACTGGAATGAACATTTGATAGACTCTCTTCTTATAGGGGCTATAATGATCTTGCCTTGATATTAACAATTACAGCTGCCAAGCTCAGGTGGAAGGTGTGGCTTAACTGGGACAGAGAGTGAAATAATCAAAATAGCACTACACCCCACAATACTCATGATTGTTCTTTCCTACTGTTGGCTCTGACTTTTTCTTAGACCCATATAGCCCATGGTGATGTTTCCACCAAGAGTGACGGAGGGTACTAAAAGAGTCAATGTTGTTGTTAGTGTGCTTTGAGGTAGGCAAGTTGCTTAACCTTTCTAAGTTTCAGTTCCCTTTTTTTGGTTGTCAATTGAGGATAATAGCAGTAACTATCTCACAGGATTATAGGCAGATTGAGTAATGTAATCACATAAATTATTTAGCCCATAATAAGCCCTATAAATGTTAACTACTACTATTATTATTTTAGTTCTAATGGTGATAAAAGACGGGGGTATAGAAAGAGGGTCTTTTAAAACTTATTCCATTCATCATGCATTTACCCATCTCTTTATTCAAAAGAAGCTCATTGATTGTCATTTTGAGTGTGCCCACTATACTGGGTAGGTATAATGGCTCTGGGCATAACACAAGACCTTGCTAAAATCTTAAATAAGTGAAATTTGCCCTTGATTCTCCTCACCTTTCTTTCAGCCCCCCTCCAGAGAATTATTTGCCCTCACTGCCTTGGTGGTTCAGAGCCACTCACTGAAGTTCACCTTCATAGACAAAACTGTCACCTCAGCCATCTCCCACTACATCTCCTATGCAAAGTCTCTCATTTCCTAAGATGCCTTTTTGGGTGACTGGCTTAATTCATGCTAAGATGTTAAATTTTCTGGTCTGTTGGTACATTATATTAACTCTTCCAGATGATAAACTTGCATTTCAACAGGGGTCCAGTAGAGACACAGTATCTTACACAAAAGAGCCTTTCTCATGTGAAATGTCAGAGCTCAAAGTGGGCCCATGGAGTAAACACCATGGTGCAGATAAGATGTTCAGTACCTTGGAAATTAATTCACACAAGAAGCTCTGTCTATATATAGACAATTGGCAAGATGTTGTGAGGTCCTGTTATGATCTGATGGAGCATACAGCTTAGTTAGAGAGACAAGAACTATAACAATAGATAACAATAGAATAAAACCCAATTTAATAACAATAGAATAAAACCCAATGCATAATATTGTTAGATAATAAGATAATAAGATAATTAAGAATACATAAAAATGCCAAAAGTTATTTAGTAATGATAACAAATGTTTATTGAATGCTTACTAAGTAATAACATTTGTTGTGGTAAAATACGTTTAACATAAAATTTAAAATTAGTGATTTTAGTACATTCACAATGTTTAGAGTTTACACATATCTTGGTTAACTACCCTGCCTCCTCTTTAGATGATTCTACCACTGATTATGTAATTTGGAAATTAAAATAAATAATGCACAAATAGTAATGAGAGTTCCTGCAAAGTACCTTTGATATAGCAGCTTCTATGAAGAACCCTCCGGGGTAAAAAAAAAAACAAACAAAAAAAACAAACCCTAAATAGTCACATGGAGATTGAGCCAAATGAGGGGGACTTTTAAGTTCCAGTCTTTTTACCCCAGATACTGAATAATCTTTCGCTCTCCACGAGCTGGTATTAAAGTGATATATGGCATGACATTGTAAATTAGATGCAAAGAGAGTCAAATATACTCTGGGACTAGTTAGAAAAACCAAAAGTTTAATATCAATAACTTTAAAGTGTCTTGACAAATCCTGTTAATGGGACAAAGCTTGTTGCCTGTGCTGTGAGAGAGCACTGTGTTTTCCCAGGTATGGCGTGAGTAACACTTGCCCATCACGTACCCCCTGGACCATGTGGGGTGTTCTCATTTACCATGCAGAGGCAGATCCCCAGCAAACGCCAGGCTTTCTGTTTACTCTAAAGGAAGTGCAAAGTATAAATGTTTACCAAATCTGGACTAGACTGCCTAGTCTCCAGATGAAGTTGGATATTGTTTCTATTGTTTTCTTAATTGTGTTTCAATATGGATAGAGCTATTTTGGATAGAAAAATAGCAAGATTCACTCCGATATCTATGTTCTGGGCCTCCCAAAGAGAGATGAGTAAATAGGCAAAAATTTTATCAAAGATGGTGACTGTGTAACATCACTCATATAAAATATACAGTTATGTTTTTCAGAAATACTCTTTTTTCAATTGATCTTTATTGAGTTTCCATAGGCTGCATTAATTTTTAATCTATAATTTACATAGGTAGAAAAATGTCAATTTATTAAGCTCATTTAAAAAGCAAATGACAATATTATCCCTATATTTCAAGTGAATCATTTAATATGCGTGAAGATTAGTTCAATGTCACCGAAGTAGCATATAAAAAAGAGACTAGAGAACAGAAAAACACTGTTCCTTCTTCTGGAAAGGGCTTGATGCCAGGAAAATCTAGTTTGTTTTTCCAAACAATGGAGATCCAAAAGACTAGAGAATCTGTTAGAAACAGATGTTTAAGAAATATTTCTTAAGACAAGTGATTTTAAAAAAATATACCTCTCCCCCCAGGATCTTCTCTCTTCATATTAAAACAAAACAAAACAAAGTAACATTTATGTAAAGATTAAGCATTAGTGTAAACAACTGGAGAGCATTTGCTGGTGCCAGGCCTGATATCTGGAGCATTTGTTTCCTGGAGAGTGTGGTGAGATAAAGTGAGCTCTTTTTTTCTCTGAATCCAAAATACAGATGCCTTAAAATGCCGCTTTAGTTCAGAGCTTAATCAGAGATGGAGCTGAACTGTGAAATCACAGATACTTCATAATGAGATCTTTATATATATGACTGGCTGTATTTAGCACATGCAACTCAGCTGAATCTATTTGAATTCTCTGGATGTTGTAAAAAATACTTATGGACCTTTCGAAGCAGTTGCATGTATATTTGAACTATGCAATTCCAAATTCAAAAAAATATATTCTACATTTAAAAGTTTATGGAGCATTACAAGTAGACATTACTAGCCTTTTGATCTTCTCTGCTCTGAAGTGTATTTCACTAACAGTGATACACCATATAAACATAGCCAATGGTTTATCTGTTTGATGCTACTCAAAAAGAACTATAGTAAGTTTTCTCCCCTTTTACTTTTGACATTATTTTAGCTTAACTTTATTATTTTTTCCTGACAAGTAGAAAATAAGAACATTGTTGAAAAATGGAAAGTATAAAATTATAAAGAAATAAAGATCAACTGTAATTGCAACTCTGGCTATAACAAATTTTAATGTTTTGGTCTATTTTTTCAAGTCTCATTTATGTTTCTATGAATGCATATGTGTATCTAGATATTTGTTTACTTACAAAGTTAAATTCATACTTTAAATACTTTCTATCCCTGATTTCATTGAACATTAATGAGATTTTAACATGTTATTAAATATTCTTTGAACATAAAATTTTAAATGGGTGCATATTATCCTTTAACAATTTTAATATTGAGCATATTGATTGTTTTTATTTCGTGTATTATAAATGATAGTGTGATAAGCATTTTGATACATAAATTTTTATCATATCTCTGATTATTTCACTTGGATAGGTTCAATAATTGGAATTGTTAAGTAAAATATAAAAATAAGACTTTTTTTAAGGTTTGTAATATATTTTCCCTTTACTGTTATGAATGAATATGCCAAAGTAAATTGTATAAACTCCACCAGTGCCTATCTATCTCTCCACATTCATTTCTAGACTTATTAGCATTAAAAAAATAGTTTCCAGTTTGCTGTGCCAAAAATAGCACCTTATTGTTGCTTTAATGATTTTCTTTAAAACTAGTTAAAATATACATTAAAAATTTTTGATAAGTGGCAATTTGTATGTTTTCTTTTAAAAATTGTTCCTTTGCCCATTTTTCTTTTTTCTGTTAATTTAATTTCTTTTTTATTTTTTGTTTTAAATAAAAAATAGATGCTCATTATAAAAAGTTAAACAAAATAAAGTTATGAACAATAAAAATATTAAAGTTACCTTTCACTTTCAACCCACTTTTCTCCAAGAGTTTGCTTACATATTATAGATAGTTGCTTTTACAAAATACATAGATACATATACACTTATAGGGTTGTTTTTTTTTAACATAAATAAGATCATTTGCTTTTTCACTTAAAAGTATATCATGGATTTATTGTCAGTCTTATAGATATTCCTTATTCATTTGAAAAATTATAGTATTCTGAAATTTTGGTGTCGTATTGCATAGTTTATTTTGCTTTATATATGTATACCTTTGTAGATATATTTTATGGTCATCATAAATAAGAGGCTGTAGCGTTTTCTATGTATCTTCCCTCTAACTGAATGCAAAATATAGATTTAATTTTTCATTATGTCTTTTTCTCAGAGAAGAGACAGGTTCTGCAGCTGGGAACAGAGTTCTCACTAACTAGTTAGAAGAGCCATGGGCAAAATAAAGTGTTCTGACGGGCCCCATTCTCCATGTTCAGAAATGCCAGTACAGGATTCCTGGAAAAGCTTCAGAAGAAGTCTGACAGCCTTCTCTTACCCTACTTCTGAAATCAGAGAACATAAGCATAGCTATTCAGGGCTCTAGAGAGGAGGGGTGAGTCAACCATCTTCAGTCTATCTTCTGCTGAAACGGTGGCTGAATGCTTGTAGCTGTTGGACAGGTTGCCATAGGCCATACCTACAGACTAGGCTGGTCCTTTTCCTATTGTAGGAAATTGCAAGGACAGTGCCAAGAGCCTGTGAAGCTAGTAGGCTCTTAGTTCCTACCTTCAGGAGATTGCTTAAGAAGCTAAATAGTTCAAGAGGCCAGAGTGGAGAGAAGCTGCCAGGCTCTGCCCCCTTTCACCTCTTGCCACTGAATGTTCTGAGGAGACTGCCAATAGAACTGGCATAGTTACTTGCCCACTTTGTCCCAGGGGATCATAGAGGATGGATGCTGTTATGCAGACCCATCATTCTCAATATGTTACTCTTGGAAATTATGGGAGGAGAGCACATAAAATTCACTCATTCATCCATTCATTCATCGATCATACATTTACTAAGTGCCTGCATAGTATTGGTTTCTGGCTGGGTAGCAGGGACACAAAGATAAAGGAAACAGTCTTTTCTTTCAGGGAGCTTGCTGTCTCTTATAAAGCCATACATGAATGTGAACAAATGATTATAATAACACATGATTGGTGCTAAGCCAGAAGCGTATCCAGGTCAGGGAAAGCACAAAGGAGAAGGTGAGTTATTCCTGCTTCGGTGATGAGTAGCTGAGGAAAAGCTTCACAGAACAGGTGCTGCTGGAGCTGAGTCTATTGGTCTTTCCAAACACTTACTTCTTGTGTGTCCCTGACTTCAGAGCTAGGCCTTGGCAGTCATCAGCTAGTGTCCAACTGCTGAGTTCCCAGGATGGGCAGTAAGCCTACAGACTATGCAGAAGGCTTCTTCAACTACAGATGAGTCAAGCCTAGGAACATAGTATGTTCTTAGGGTCAAAGATCCAGCCTCCAGAGAGAACATAGATTTGAACCCACAGTGGAGTTTCATTTGTCCTTTGTCTCTTTTGGTTTCCCACAACTAGACCCTGAGACAAAGCTAAATCTTCAGGAAAGGCAGAATGAAAAGCAAATTTATTGTATATAATTTTGTGACAGCATTATGTCTAGCTCCTTCCATGTCAGGGATAGGAGAGGAGAGAACACCCAGCTATGGACCCAAAGGGCCTTAGTTCCACTGTCAAGTGTATACACCCAGCTGTGGACCCAAAGGGCCTTTGTTCCACTGTGAAGGCTAACAGTAAAGAAAGAACCAGAAATGTTGTTTAAAATAAGAACACGGTCAAGGCGAGAAATTTCTCAAAGTGAACAATTTTCTGTCTTATTTTATGAGGAAACTATTTAAGAGTTCAAGTAAGTTGGACCCTCACTATTAAAATTCATACTATGTTTAAAATTAAACTTCAATTTTTTAAACAAATTAAATGCAACTAGTTTAGTATTTGGAGCAGAAATGTCATGGAGAGTAAAGTCTGGAGTCCATTATTTCTCACAGAAGGAGCACTACCACACACCACTCATTTGTCTGGAGGCAGAAACCTCTGATTGTAAAATCAGCATTGGAGGTAGACAGACATTCCTGAGGGGCCTGGAGCCCCTAAACCTGTCAGTCAGAACTTCACAGCCTGGATTGGCTTCAGCCAACAATAGATTCAGGAGTGTTCAAACCTGCTTTGTTGTGGTTAGCCCAGTTCCACCCCTGCCTACTCATGATTGCTGGGCTGTTTAGAAGTCACCCTACTGTGGTGTCACCTAGAAAACAGTGACCCTTTTTGGAGGCAGCAGCAGGCCTATCAATGCCTACACTCAGAGGCAATATGGCCTTGGAGTTGAGACACAGGCACTGGACTTGACTGAGCTCAAATCTCAGCACCCTCATTCACCAGCTGTGGGACCTGCAGTTAAGTTCCTCAACCTCCTGGTGCCAGTTTTCTCATCTGTAAGATGGAGATAAAATTATCATGAAAACACGCTGCTAACTCTGTCCTCAGGATTGTTAAGACTCTGGATGGATTTGTGACTGTGCAATCTTTCTTGCTTTTACTGGAAATCCCGAAAGGGTTTGATTTCTATAGCAGCATGTCACTAAGTGTGCCGCTCTTGTGAATCAAGGGAACAGATAGCATTAGGAAAGCCCCAAATTTTCTTCCAAGTTCTATTTTTATAAATGACACAGGTTTGGACATTTTTGCTCAATATTATCAGTTCCTTAACAGCTGTGTCTAGATAACATAACTTGATGTTTGATGTTATGACCTTATATCTGTTCACAATGTTTATATAAAAACTTCTCTTTCAACTGGATTTGACTTGTTAAAATCTGAAAAGATTTTTAATTCCTTAAAATGTTCACTCAAAGGAATTTGTTGACTTCGTTATATAAAACTTTGCTATGATTATCACATTGTCCTGAAGTCTTTGCACATTTTCAAGTTTATAAGCGATGTAGATGTAGTAGAAACAATATGTAAATGTCACCTATTACCTAAAAGTGGATTTATAAAGTTTAACCCAGGTCCAATAAATGATTTTATCCAATGTATCATTATTACTTCTGATCCTGTTACAATTTAAAAATGAGTGGGAGTGGTATAGGTGAGAAGATTGCCTAACATTGCATAGAACTTGAAGTCTGTATCATGTGGAAAATTCCTCATCTGATTGATATGGATTGCTCTTTTTGTACATAAAACATTTCACATGGACAAATGTGCAAAATTAAATTTCCCTCAGTAAACATTTATTAGCACCTATCATAGTTTAGGCATTGGGTTGAAAACTAGAGATATTTAAATGATCTTTTCTGGAGAGGAGTTCGTGCTCTGGCAAGGGCGATAGCCCTAAATAAATGATTAGGTATATTCCAAGTGGTGGAGACGTAGTGAGAGGAGGAAGAATAGGGCAGGGCTATTCTGAGCTGAACCTTGAAGGCTAAGTAGGAGTTTAGTAGTTTATCAGGTAGATAAGAATAGTAGTAGAGAGACAGCAGAAGGAAGGTTTCAAAATATTTGACAAACAGTGATTCTTCCACTGTGGTTGGAGGAGATAGATGGGAGAGGCCTTGGCGCTGCAGTTGGAAAAGTATCCTGAGACCTGGATGACAAGAACCTTGGGAACCATATTTACTGTTGTGATAAATTGACACAAACTTAGTGGCTCAAACAACACCAGTTTATTCTCCTGCAGTTCTGTCGGCCAGAAGTCCAAAACAGTCTTATGGGGCTAAAATCAAGGTATCTCAAGGCAGGCTGGTTCCTTTTGGAGGCTCCAAGGGACAATCCATTCATTGCCTCTTCCAGCTTCTAGAGGCGACCTGCATTCCTGGGCTCTTGCCCCTTTCTCACAATACTCCAAACTCTTACATCCATCATCACGTCTCCTGCTTCGGACATGCCTTTGCCTCTCTGTTATAAAAACTCCTGTGATTACCTTGGGCCCACCATAATAATCCAGGATAATCTCACATTTCATGATCCTTAGTCACATCTGCAAAGTCCATTTACCATAACGTAGTCACAATTCTGGGGATTAAGGTGTGGAAATCTTTGTGGGATAGGGGAGTGCATTGTTTTGCCTACCATAGGCATCACGATGTTGATTGTAAACATATTTATAGGACTATTGAGAACAATTATAGGTTTCTACATGGTTTAATGACTCGGTTAGATTTCCATGTTAGAAGATAAAAATATCTGTAGGGTAGAGGCAAAGACTTTGGACGAGTTCTGATGGGAGATAGTGAGGACCTGAATTGAGAGGAGGAAAATGTGGGTGGAGAAAGGGACATCAAAGAATCGTAGCAGAATATAAATATTCAGTCATTGTGAATGTGAAAATTTGACTATTTTGTTCTTTTTTTTTTTTTTTACCCGTTTCTTTGCTGAATTAGAAGAGTGGAATGTTATGATTTCTTACCTCCAGGAGGGTTCAAAGACTGAGCTTTCCACGCTCATGAAGAAAGGGATTTGACTCTTTTCAGCTGCTTTTGATTAAGGCTCTAGATTTAATGAGCTCTTGAAGTCTGTTGTGAGAGAACACAGGGCACAGAAAGGATAAAGAGGTTGTGGGGTTGAGGGAGACTGAGAGAGGAGATAGGCAATACTGATGGGACCCCGAAGCCTGGGAATGAAGGGAAATAGCCCAGTGCCAAGAGAGTGAGTCTGAAGAGGGATGCGAGTCCTCTTCTGTGATAGCCCCACTTTCACTTTGTGCTCCTTAGCTCACCAAGTCATTTCATCAGAGAATGCTGGGCACACAAAGAGTCAGCATTCTCCAACCCCAGTATCCGAGTGGGACCATGTGCCTGGTCTGGCCAATGTGATGTGGATGGAAGTAGTGAGTGCCTCTTCCAGACCTGAAATATAAGAAATCTTCTATACTGATCCTGCTTTCCCTTTCACTGAACCCTAGGGAAGGGAATATAAGCATACAGATGGTAAATCTACAGGAAGAAAGAACTTGGGGGACGCCAGGGTTGGAAAGCTGCCTGATGAGGAGCATCTGCATTGGACTTTGCATAAGTGAAAAATGAACTTACATTGTGTTAAGCCACCAGAATCTGGGGTATATTTGTTAATGCAGCATAGCCTCACCTGTCATGACCAAAACATCAACTAATTTTACTTTTAATCCCTAAGAGAATGTCACTTTGGGGCTCCAGACCCAGTGAGTAAATTGTAGGAGGGACATAATGAAAAAAAAAAGACTTTTCTTGGGTTCCTCTAATTGTCCCCAGTTACACCACACTACACCTCAAGATGCCCGTGGGCCCAATAGGTGTCAAATCCTGGATGCCTAGTAAAATAGTAGGGGTGGTGAAAAGGCTTGGCCCATTCTTAGGGAGACTGAACTGTACAAGTAAGGTCTATCCATGCAAGAGACTTCCGAATTGGGACAGCAGTTACTGACACCTTGGTTACACTGTATTATTATTTTTCTAATATTTAAAATTAGAATGAACAGGACTCACATAAATGCTGCTCACTGCTTTCATAGACATAATCCCCAAAGCTGACTTTGTTATAGGTTTTCAGCATTTTCTCTGTCTTAGCCTGGGTGCTCCCCAAAGCAAAGCCTGAAACAAAGACTTGTGTGCTGGTAGTTCATTCAGCATGTGCTCTCAGGAGCAAAAGTAAGGGATCAGCTAGCATAAAAGAAGGGAGAAGAGGATAATTTTATCAAGTTATTCACCACTTGCCTGGGAGCAACTGGGGCTTGACCCCACCAGGGCCTGCTGAGGAGTGTATAGATGGTTTCACAGTGATCTACTGAACAATTTGACATAGAGAAAATACTTATCCATCACTCATTGGTTTTGGGTGGCTCCAGAAGGCAATAACTTCCTTGACTTGAGTGCTGTACCCCCAGGGAAGGCAGCAAAAGATATTCAGAGCATGCTAGAGGCAAGATGCTGTCATCGTGAAGCTATTTGAAGCCCACACAACACTGTTAGTCAAAGCCAAGGCTGCAAACAGTGCCAAGGCTGAGAGGATGTAAGACAGGGCCCAGCAGGTACCTGATGCATAGTCCCTTTCCTGACAGCACCCTGATTTCTTTATGGGAAATTGCTGGGGCCAGGAATTCCTGGCTTTTATTTTCAATTTCCCAGAAGCTGAAAACCAAGGTTACGGATCTGTCCTTTGCCTGACCTAAGCTCACCTCATTGGTGAGTGAGTGGACAACTCCTAATGGCAGCTATACATACCACAAAAGGTCCTCGCAGGATCAGGCCAGTTTTCCATAGTTGTAAGCAACTTGATAACATTCTCTTGTAGTGGCAAAAACATTCCCAGACCTCGAATCCTCAGAAAACATATCCCACATGGAGGCACTTTAAAGATCAGTCTTATACAGCGGAGGCCTCAGCAGCAACATGCTGATCAAGCTGTTTCCTTTCGGTGACAGTCTATAGTCCCTGCTTCCCGAATCAGTCCCTCTGAGTCTCTTTGTTCTTCTCATTACTTCACTTGAATTCCACTATCCTTTTGGGTCTATGAACCCCTGGTGTCCTAATAAATTCCCTTTTCCTTAAGTTAGCCACAGTCAGATTGATAGAACAATTAACAAATAAGATAGAAGACAAGGCGGTGAATAGGGCAGGATGGAGAAGTAATACTATCACTCTCCCTAAACAGTCAGGTTTGAACTCTTCATGTGAATCTCCACTAATCTGTATAACAAACTACTGGCTTCAATATCGAGTATGTATTATGGAGGTTACATGTGTGTATGTATGTGTGTGTATATATATACACATATATATATAGTATAATATGGCATATTTTTAAGGAGAATTAAATTGTTTATAGAAACTAGTTATGGCACAATCTTGCTAGAATTAACATCCACTAAGAAAAAAGAAATACTGGGGACACAGAGCTAACAGAAAACAAATATAAAATGGCTACAGGAAATCCTCATACATCAATAATCACCCTAAATATAAATGGACTGAACTCACTAATTAAAAGGCACAGAGTAGTGGCTTGGATCAAAACACAAAACCCAACCATATGCTTTCTTCAGGAAACACATTTCATCTGCAAGGACAAATACAGACTCAAAGTGAGAGGGTAGAAAATGATACTGCAAGCAAATGGCATTGGGAGAAAAGAGGGTGTAGCCATACTTATATCTGACAAAATAGATTTCAAAATAAAAAGGTAACAAGAGACAAAGACAGACATTTATAATGATAAAGGGAACACTATATCAAGAAGACATAACACTTATTGATATGTATGCACCCAATCAGGAAGCACCGAAATATATAAAGCAACTACTATTAAAACTAAAAGGAGAAACTGAAAAAAACACAATTGTAGTAAGAGATCTAAATACACCATTGACATGTATGGATAGATCATCCAGACAGAAAATCAATAAGGAAATATTGGCTTTAAATGGCACATTAGACTAAATAGACATAATTGACATTTATGGAGCCTTTCATCCTAGAACACCAAATTATACATTTTTTTCTAGTGCACATGGAACATTCTCAAGGAAAGACCATGCGTTGGGACAGAAGACTAGCCTTAACAAATTTAAGGAGACTGAAATCATACCAAGCATATTCTCTAATCACAATGGTTTAAAATTGGAAATCAACTGAAAAAAAAGAGTGGAAAACCACAAATATGTGGTGATTAAACAATATGCTACTAAAGAATGACTGGGTTGAAAAAGAAATAAAAGGGGCTATCAAAAGGTACATAGGGGCAAATAAAAATGACAATATGACATATCAAAACTTTTGGGATACAACAAAAGCAGTAATAAGAGAAAAGTTTATGTCATTACAGGTCTGTCTCAAGAAACAAAAAAAATTCCAAATAAACAACCTAACAGATTTGTATGCAAGCACAAAAGACCCCGAAGAGCCAAAGCCATCCTGAGAATAAAGAACAAGCCTGGAGGTGTCACACTGCCTAGCTACAGTAATCGAAACAGCATGGGATTGGCAGAAAAACAGACACAGACTGGTGGAACAGTATTGAGAGCCCAGAAACAAACCCACATATATATGGGCAAATAATTTTTGACAAAGAAGCCAAAAACGTACAATGGAGAAAAGAAAACCTCTTCGATAAATGGTGCTGGGAAAATTAGAAAGCCACATGCAAAAGAATGAAACTAGATTGCTATCCGTCGCCATATACCAAAATTAACTCAAAATAGATCAAAGACCTAAATATAAGACCTGAAATAATAAATTGCCTAGAAGAAAACATAGGTACTAAAATTTTGGACCTTGGTTTTAGAGAGGATTTAAGAATTTGACCTCAAAGGCAAGGGAAGTAAAAGCAAAAATAAATGAATGAGGCTATATCAAACTAAAAAGCTTCTGTACAGCAAAAATAACCATCGACAAAACAAAGAAGCCACCTAACTGGAGAATATATTTGCAAACAATGTCTCCAATAAAGAGTTAATATCCAAAATATATAAAGAACTCATACAACTCAACAAGAAAAAACAAACAATCCAATTAAAAAATGGGCAGAGAACCCGAAAAGATACTTCTCCCAAGAAAACATACAAACAGCCAACAGGTACATGAAAAGATGCTCAATGCAAATCAAAACCACAATGAGATTGTATCTCACAACCATTAAAATAGCCACCATCAACAGGACAAGCAATAACGAGTGTTCTAGAGGTTGTGGGGAAAAAGGAACACAGCTGGTGGGAATGAAAATTGGTACAGCCACTATGGAAAACGATATGGAGTTTCCTCAAAAAATTAAGAATAGAATTACCTTATGACCCAGCAATATCCCTCTTCTGGGTATCTACTCCCCCAAATTCGTATTCATAAAGATAAATGTATCCTTCTGTTCATTGCAGCATTATTCACATTGGCCAAGACATGGAAACAACTGAAGTGTCCTTTGATAGATGATTGGATAAAAAATACAGTATGTACATACAATGGAATATTACTCAGCCATAAGAAAAAAATGAGATACTGCTATTTGCAACAGCATGGATAGATCTTGAGAATATCATACTAAGTAAAATAAATTAGATGAAAAAAGTCGAGAACCATATGATTTCACTCATATGAGATATAAAACTGAAAGTAACAAACAAGTCAAACAAAAAAACAAAAAGCCATTGACACAGACAACAGTATGGTAGTTTCAAAGAGGAAAAGGCGGGTCGAAGGGAGGTAGAAAAGAGTAAAGGGGGTCAAATATATGATGATGAAAGGAGATTTGGCTTTGGTTGGTGAACACAATGCAAAATACAGAAGATGTACTATATAATTGTATACTTGAAGCCTATATATTTTATTAACCAATGTCACCCCAATAAATTTAATACAATTTTAAAAATTCCTCTAATTTTGGTCTCAGCAGCTTATCAGTAATAGTCCTATCCAAATAAGAGTCTATACTTCTAATTTTACTCTGACCTAGAAATTGTTCTTGTTTCTGCTTCAATCCAACTTACCTTTAATAATATAATTAGAGAGACATCTGAAAGTGTGGATTGAATGCACACATTTATCTCAGTTCTCTCCTAAAATCCTACTCAAATGACAGTAAAAGATTTTTAAAAAGGTATACATGCTCAAGGGCAAAGAGAAGAGGAGTAAATGGAGGACTAGCAACTGACACATCAGTCTGAAGAAAGATGACACCTAAACCACCAGTGGGAGAAGACAACGACCACAAAGAAGCTGATTCATGCTGCAGAGGCCTGGGAAGCCTCAAGAATCAGAGATACCAGGTACCTGTAAGGATGAGAATATGGGAAGATGCTGAGAACAGAATTAGTTGAAAGCCTATATTTGCAGCAGTTAAACACCCCTTTCTCCAGCCTATGACAAAGCAAATACGCAGCTTCCACCATAACCGAAGAACAGAAAAGTGAACCCTGCTAGCTCAGAATCTGCGGACAGCGGGCAATGATGAGGTGTGGGTGAGCACTGTACTGAAATGATGGAGGGTTTAAATGTACCTATTACAAGGAAGCGTCTTACACTTTAAAAACTTTAAATAGACTAAATAATCAGTTGCCAGTAAGTTCTAAGTTTTTAACATTTACGTGTCTATTTTAATAAAATCTTTCGTGGCTATCATTTACTAATATAACTTCTGGCCCTCCTAGGACTAAGGCTTGCCTTGCTCTTGATAATCCTCTGCTCTGGGAACAGGATAAATCCATGACCATGAACCCCATCCCAGGAAAAGAAACCTGCTCTTCGTAGACTAGTCACAATACTGTGCGTTCTAGTCAGTACTTCCAGTGTTCAGCTCTGGTCATTAATTCTTTATAACACAGTGGTTACAGAGCACAGTCTCTGGAGTCGAGTTGCTTGAGTTCAGCTTGCTCTGCCAGTTACCTGCTAAGCGATCTTAGACAAGTTACTTAAGTTCCCAGTGCCTCAGTTTCTTTATCTATAGTAAATTTTGAAAATGCTTCCATATCTTTGATAGTTATAATATGCCAAGGACTTAACTCAGTTTTCTATTAAAACAAAACAAAACAAAACAACCCTTATCCAAATTACACTGTGCTCAAAGACAGAATTTCAAGAACTTCATGTTGTGAAATGAATGGATCCCCTCAAAACTTCATGTTAAAATCTTAACCTTCAATGATGTTGTTGGGAAGTGAGACCAATGGGAAGTGATTAGGTCATGAAGATGGAGCCCTCATGAATGGGATTATATAAATAAGTCCTTATAAATGTAAGAGGCCCCAGAGAACTCTCTAGCTCTTTCCTTCATGTGAGGCCACAAGGAGATGGCAGTCTGCAACCCAGAAGGAGGATCTCACCAGAACCCAACCATGCTGGCACCCTGATCTCGGACTTCTAGCCTCCAGAACTGTGAGGAATAAATTTCTATTGTTTATAAACTACCCAGTCCATAGCAATTGGTTACAGAAGCCTGAACTGAGACACTGTCTTATAAAAACATAGATTGCTTTATTCTTTTCCATGCCCAAAGACTTAAATATCAAATAGAATTCTGAGTGATAGAATCTCTGGATTTTTAAAAATAAAACTACTATGGCTTAGAATGCCAGCTAATGCATGTAAAAGGAATAATGAAGCTAGAAAATTATCATTTTGAAACCATCATCATAATAATTGATCAATGGGTGCCAAAACTAGTGGAGTTGGTCTGAAAAATTTGGTCTGAAATAGGATATCTTTGTAATCTCAAAATATCTCCTCATTACTACTTACTAATTCCAAAGGGAAAATAACTTCACAGTGGAGAAACCTGACACTATCTTAAGCAAGTGATTAACAACCAGTGTAAACTGACTTAAGTATGAAGAAATGACAGATATACTCAAATTTTTGAACATTCTACTAAATAATTGGTTAGTGCTTTTAGAAAATGCTAAGGTCTTGGAAGACAAAGAAAGGCTAAGGGGCTGCCACTGACTGGTCCCACAGGGGACCAAAGAAACACGCAAACTAAATTCAATGCATGATTCTACATTAGATTGTGGGTCAGAAAAAGAAAAAAAGGTGTAATAGGCATTATTGGAATAACTGGTGACATCTAAATATGGACTGAGGATTAGATAATAGTCTTTGTATCAGTGTAAAATTTCCTAATTTTCTTCGTTGTGCTATGGTTATGAAAGAAATTGTTCTTGATTTTTAGGATATACACACTAAAGTATTTAGGGGTAAACGTGCATGATGTCTACAACTCACTCCCAAATAATTCAGAAAAATGTGCAAATGTAGTTATACAGATATAGATCTAGATAGTGAAATAAAGGGAACAATAAACCAAGAGGGGCAAAATGTTTAACAGTCGATAAACCTGGGTAAAGAGCATTTAGGAGTCTGCAAACTTTTCATAAGTTTGGAATGATACAACATTAAAAGTTATAAAAAAAGAAATATACTATGGACAAAAGATTACCTCTTGAATATAAGCTCCTCCAGGTGGCATTCAGTGATTAAGGGTGATCCCAGCAGGCCAATTTACCATGTCATCTCACCTCTCCAAACTTAAAGAAAACTTGATTTCAAACCATACCCAGTAATATAATCAAAGGCCACATAGCTCTAAATTCCCAGAGCCCACTGAATCTGTGGGTATGAAGGAGGAATCAACTAGTTCATGAATTATTCTTCTGATATTTCCTGCAGGTGGTTTTACATAGTACCTGCTTTAGAACACAGCGTGGCAGAATTTGCTGCTTGCCAGCCCAATATTCATTTTCCCTTGGTAACAATCTCCATGATTTTTAGATAGAGAGAGGGTTGCTCACAATAAAAGCTATATTTCCCGCTTTCCTGGCAGCTAGATGTGGCTGTGTAGCTAAATTCTGACTCAAGAGACTAAAAACAAAAGTTATATGGCAGCTTCTAAGACACTTCCTTAAAAGTTACCAGTCACAGGCCCTTTTACCCTCTTCTTTGTCTCTTCTCCTATAATATTACCTGGAGAGAAGCTTTGATCCAGTAGCCTGGATCTCTAGCAGCTGCCTTGGGCAACAAAAGAAAGCTCCATAACCTAAGGATAGTGGAACAAAACTGTGTGGGTCCTTGATTAAAAAGAACTGTCATATGAACCCTGGAATGTCTACCTGCTAGACTATTTTATGTAAGGGAAAAATAAACTTCCATTTTGTTTAGGTCATGGCTAATTTGAGTTTCTATTATGTATCATAAAACAAATGGTATTTTTTTTAAATAAGGGGCTAAGATCTGACTTAGACTTATAATTTCTATTAGTTTTTTGGGACATGGTTCACTCCCTGAGGGTGTATCCCATCAATGTATCTTTTAAGAGCCTAGCAGAATCTTGACAGTCAAAAATATTCAGTCAATGAATATTTTTAGGCTAATATTTTTATAGAAACAACTCTAAAAGTTTGCCTATAACAACATTAGAAATTCAATTTGGTATTGTTTTGATTATTACGATTTACTTCAAAGGTCACATTAAATATATTTAGTTCTCTGTAAACATTTAATCAAAAGCAATACAATCTTCTAGTCTTCCAGCTTGTTAAAATTACAGAGAGAATTTATGATTATACTGAGAATTTTATAATTCATAACTTTTTGATTTGCTTCTATAATTACAATCTACATTAATGGATCATAAAGTAAAGTAAATCAGGCAGTACAGGCTGAATTATGCCACAGGAACAAACAACTTCAAAATAAGAAAGGTTTACTGCTGGTCAGCAGAGCACCCTGTTCCGTGTCGTTGTTATTCAGACTGAAGAAATCTCCTCCGTTCAGACAATGGGGAAGGGAATGTGACAAACTGCCCATTGGTTCTTAAAGCTTCCATTTAGAAATGAGACATATCACTTCCACTCATATATCACTGGCTAAAGAAGTCAGGCTGCACCTGACTTCAAGGGGCAGGCAGGAAGCATACATATGTCCCCAGGATGCGCATCCCAGAATTTTACTTAAGAACACTAATCACTATTGGATATAGCATTTTGCAATTAATTCTGAGCTCACATCTTCTCATTTCAGTCTTCTCCTGAATTTGCTTTCAGTAACATTTAAAATAAGAAAGATTTGATGGTTTAATAGAATGAGCCACCTACATTGTGTTATGATTATGGAGAGTGAAAGTTTCCTGAAGAAATAGAGTAGTAAGCCTGAAGGTTCTAATCTGCCACTGTTTGCTTGTGACTATCTGATGACAAAAAGCAAAACAACATGGCTTTTTAGTCTTGTCAATGTATTCTAACTAAGTTATCTTAGATCAGTGGTTCCTTGTATGCAGGACTCCTAGGGAATCTCTAGAATGGAGGAAAGGGGTTCACAAAACGCCTTTTTCCCCCAAACAAATCTGTTTGAGACTGGATTTTCTCCATGCACTTCAACAAAGACAAAATATTGCAACAGACTGAATGCAGAACAGACATGAGAATGCAATCCTCTTCTATTAAATCAGAAATTAAAGAGATTTGCAAAAAAAAATTAGTTCTGGAAAAATATAGTTATTTTTTATATAAACACATACCGTATGTTAATATGTAATGGGTAATTGTTATTTTAAAGGAATTCATGAGTATATATAATTTAAATTTTTCTCAGTTTTAGTTTTTTAATACAATAAATATTGATAAGTGTAATCCACATAAATCAAAGGTTTTGGGGGCCCTTAATAATTTTTATTTTAATGTTTTATTTCAAAATAATTATCTTCAATAATTTTCAAGAAATTAAAGAGGTCCTGAGACTAAAATGTTTGTGAACCATTGTCTTAGATAACACCTGCTTGGTAAGTTTCAGTTTTCAAGGAGAGAACTACTAAATAGCATTTTCTTTACAATGAAGATTTTTAAGGATTAATAATACAATGATAACAATTTGTATTCATTTACACAAAGAACATAGCATTGTGTAAACTCATCTTATTGTTGCAAAGAGTAGTCTGATCTATGTTGAAATATCAAATCAACTGCTCATTTGGATTACAAAAGAGTATGTCTACTGAATACTACCTGAGAATAGAACCAGTCACTGAATGAAGATATATATAGCTGCAAATAATAAAACTCACCTAAAAGAGGCAAAAATTAAAATAAAAAAATTCATATTCTCATATAAGAATAAGCCCAGACGTTGGATGTTTCCACAGATGGTTGGGGCTTTTTTTTTTTTTTTTTTGGCAAGAATGGGGTAAAGTGGAGAATAGCTATGGGACAAGCAAACAATAAGTTCTTGACAATTGTGACAACTGAAATGTCTCATCATAGCAACCAAGACTATTCTGGGATAATGGATAAAATTCAGAGAAATCTTGTAAAAATAATACTTACCTGCTTTCTTTTTGTCAACTAATCAGCAGTTACCTAGAGTCCAATGAATGCCTAGCAATATTAAAGATATACAGTCTCATTTTCTTAAATCTTAAATTGATAAGCTCTTTCTTAACTTTTTGTCTTCTGTAATCCATATATATTTCATTCAGTAATAACAAGGTAATTCTATTTATCCTCATAAGACTACATTTTTGTTTTCTTACTTATCATGTACAAGTCATTGTTGACATATGATAGTGTCATACCATTTAAACTTAATACTTTCAGTTAAAATTTGGCTCCCCATTAAACTTGGGGGTCATTTACGTATTTAAAGAATATAAATTTCATTCTATAGTATAAGAAATTCTCTAATCTAAGTAATTAGTAAAAGTCAGAAACAAATACAGAAAAATACTATTCAATATGTCCTTCTCCTTCTGGAACAACCCACACACCAGCTGTTTAATCTTCCCCTAATAGTATGAACCAATCAGGGAAGGTACATATTTTCTGCTATGATTTTGTATGGTCTGGCTATAGCAGGAACCATTTATAAATCATTTAAGAAATGGTCCTCTACCATTCTTCCCTCATGTCTCAGCATAAGTGTCATCTCTTCACAGGCTTTCCCTGATCACCTTGTTTAAAAGAGGCCTCCCCTGATTACTTTGTATTATATCACTCTTCTAAGTCTGTCTATAGCACTCTTGTAAATCTGTAATTATTTCCTTTATGCATTGGTTTATTTTCTGTTTCCCAACTAGAATATAAGCACTATGAGAGATGGAAAACATGCTGATCTTATCCTATACTGCATGTGCAAAGCTTAATATAGTTGCCTGATATCTAGAGGCTGATCAATAGATATTTAATGGAATCTGGTTTTCTGAATCATCTATTTTATGCTACTTTCTGAAAGCAAATTTTAAAACTAAATTTTGGTGTTTATCATATTTTTACCATTGATTTTTAATAACACAGTATTAAAATAGTATAGTTAATGGACATTTAACATAAGATGTCAGATATGGTAAAACATGGTAAAATATAGAAGTTTAGAAATGTCTGGATGTGAAACCATCAAGAACACAACAATAGTGTATTTCTCCAAATCTAAACTTCTACAAATATTTTGTATCTTTAACATATGTTGAATTGGAATAACTTCTCAGGAACTCTTATTGTGGGCTTAATAATATATATACAACTGCAACTATAATATAAAGCATAGAATATTTTAGATAATTAAATATATATTATTGTTGTTATTAACCAAGTAAGAAAGTTTCTTGAGGAGTACAGCAAAATCTGGCTGTTTTCAATGGAGATATTCCCATGTATGAGTGTGATTAGCACAGACTTGCTAAATCTCTCTCTAAGCCATCTGTGAGCACCTTTTTGGTTTAAAACAACACATGCTAGCTCTGTTCAGTTCTAAGTCAGTTTTTACAACTGTTATCTTTATCTTAAACCTGGGAAGATTCTCAAATGCCTGAAGCTTGGAAATGCCATCTTTCAATAAGAATCTGATCCTCGAACTGAGAAAAGACTTCTATTAAGTCAACTGTCTCAAATGAAATTTTTTTTGGCTTAAAATGTTGACCACAGAAATTCCCCCCCAATTATAAGTGGGGTGAGGGAGAGTATTCTAGCTCACTAATAAGTTTAGAACACATTCATGTTTTTAACTTTCTAATAATAAACAATAAAATGTCTAATCACTTGAGTACACTTGCTTGCTGTGTAGTTCAATCTCCAGTTAGAGTGATGCAAATGCTTCTTTTATAATTGCCTCAGTGTGAGCTCCTGGGTTCTGGCAAATCAGCAATAGTGGAGACCTCAGTGACAAAGACCTGAGAGTTTGTCACTGCTTTCAGTAGTTTGGAGGCCTAGGCCCAATTGTGGACACAATACAACCTTTTCTGAACAACCTGTTCTGATCACCACAAATCTGAGCATCCACATGGAACCTTGGGGAGACTGCTCTGCAGTCTGCCTAGAACTGCCTAGAACTGCCCTGAGACCAGTATAAATATAACATATGCCTTAAAACAAATTCTAAAGTTACGACAGACATAACAATCACTTTTTCTACCAGAGATGCCTGTTTTTAAAAACCTACAAATCAGAAACATTTAACATAGGCTTGATTCCGATTGTGGTGTGTAGTTCTTCAAGTCCAGACTGAGTATGATTAAAAATCAATCATTTAATATCATATTCAAAGTTTCATTTTGAGCTGTACTTTGTACATCAGAAAATTTACCCATTTTAACTGCACGAGGTAATGACATTTAGTAAATTATAGAGTTATGCAAACATTGTTATAATGCAATTTTAGAATATTTCTATCATGCCAAAAAGATCCTTCATACATATTATGTTTAGGGTTTTTGAATTGGATTTTTCACAACTTGTCTGAATAAAAACATAATCACATAATCGAAATAAATACTAAAAATGTTAATTTGACTCTGTTGGCATTCGGACAAAAATGAATAATTTTCCTAGAAAGGAGCACATTTTCCATGTACAATCTTTTAAAAAGGAGTCTAACTAATTAGGCACATATTACAGTTTTTCTTAAACATTTTCATAAAATCATGGCTAAAAGGCGATACGTATAAACTGAGACAGGCCCTGCTTTAGTACAAGCAAAACTGGCATTATTTAGAAGGCACATGGAAGTCATAGAAGCTGTGAGTCATTATATTCTCCTCATTCCTTAGCACTTCTGTTTCTCACCTAAATGGAGAATAAGTCATACCCTAACTGAGATCCTGTCTATCGAAAAGAGCAGGGTAACATCAGGTCATGTTCAAAATAGAAACCTAGTTCAAGCTCTAATTTTTCTTTTCATTGGTTAATATTTTCTGGATAATAGAGAAGCTTCTATTTATTGCTTTTATGTGGTCTTGAGCTCTTCCATTCTTCCTCCTCAGAGACCATTACGTAGCATCCCTTCTCCAAGGTACACTTCCTTTCTCTCATCTAATAGTCATGCTGAAGTCCAAAGACTAAAAAAAGAAGCATGTTACGTACACATACACCATGTGTAAGGTGAATTTAGAATCTTTCTTTTAGTAAAATATAAAAGTTGATGGCTTATATGTCTGTTAGAATGTCTACTCCATGAAGGTAGAGAGTTTTTTTCAGTTCTGTTCACTGATGCATACCATGCTTCTAGAATAGCACCTGGCACATAGTAGGTGTTCAAGGAGTACTTGTTGAATAAATCAAATGAAGTTTTTCTTAAATGAAGTTAACATTTTTAATCCTAAAAAATTATGCAGATCTGTGTACCTCATTGATGTGTTATGAAAAGCATGTTGATATGTTATATAAGGTAGCTGTTCTCAGCCTTTTTGGCACCAGCGACCAGTGCTCCTATGAGAATCTAATGCCTGATGATCTGAGGTAGAGCTGAGGTGGCGATGCTAGTGCTGGGGAGTGGCTGCAAATACAGATGAAGCTTCGCTCACTTGCCCACTGTTCACTTCCTGCTGTTCGGCCTGGTTCCTAACAGGCCATGGACAAGTACTGCTCTGCGGCCCTGGGGTTGGGAACCCCTGATGTAAAGCATGTATTATAGAAATGGATAAATTCCTAGAATAATATAACCTACCAAGACTAAATTATGAAGAAATAGAAAATCTGAACAGACTGAATACTAGTAAGAAGATTAAATCGGTAATCAAAAAACCCACCAAACTAAAGTCCAGGACCGAGATGGCTTCATTAGTGAATTCTCTCGAACATTTAAAGACGAATTAATACCAGTTCATCTCAAACCGTTCCAAAAAAAGTAGAAGAGGAGAGTATATTTCCAAACTCATTTTATGAGGCCACTATTACCATGATGCCAAAACCTGACAAGGATACTACAGAAAAATGATAATTATAGATCAATATGTCTGATGAACATAGATGCAAAATTCTTCAACAAAATTTTAGTAAACCAAATTCGACAATACATTAAAAAGATCATACCATGAACACGTGAAATTTATTCTAGGGATGCAAAGAAGTTTAAATATCTGCCAAGTGATACATCACATGAACAAAATAAAGAATAAAAATAATATGATCATATCAATAAATGCATAAAAAGCATTTGACGAAATTCAACATCCATTTATGATAAAAATTCTCAATAAAGTTGGTATAGAAGGAACATACCTCAACAAAATAAAGGCCGTATATGACAAACCCACAGTTAACATAATATTCAATAGTGAAAAGCTTAAAGCTTTTATTTTAAGATTAGGAACAACACAAGATTGCCCACTCTCACTAGTTTTATTTAATGCAGTATTGGAAGTCCTAGCTAGAGCAATTAGCTCCAAAAAGAAATAAAAGGTGTATAGATTAGGAAAGAAAAAATAAACTGTCTCTATTTTCAGATGATATTATATGTAGAAAACCCTAAAGATACCACCAAAAAAGCATTAGAACTAATAAACAAATTCAATAAAGTTGCAGGTTCCAAAATCAATGTAAAAAATAAGCTGCATTTCTGTACACTAATAGTGATCATCAGAAAGAGAAATTAAGAAAATAGTCCCATTTAAAATTGCATCAAAAAGAATAAAATACCTATGAATAAATTTAATCTAGGAGGTGAAAGATATATAAAACTGAAAACTATAAGATGTTGATGAAATAATTTGAAGGAAACACAAATAAATGGAAAGATATCCTGTGCTCGTGGATTGAAAGAATTAATATTGCTAAAATACCCATATTACCTAAAGCAATCTGTAGATTCAATGCAATGCCATTAAAATTCCATGACATTTTTCAAAGAAATAGAATTTGTATGTAACCACAAAAGACCCCAAGTAGCCAAAATAATCTTGAGAAAGAAGAAGAAAGCTGAATACAGCATGCTCCCTGATTTCAACCTATTTTACAAAAACATAGTAATCAAAACAGTATGGTACTGGCATAAGAAACAGATACTTAGATCATTAGAACAGAATAGAAAGCCCAGAATTAAACCTATGTATATATGGTCAATTAATTTATAACAAAAGAGCCAAGAATATACCAGGTGGAAAGGACAGTCTCTTCAATAAATAGTGCTGGGAAAACTGGACAGCCACATGCAAAAGAATAAAACTGGATCATTATCTTACACTACTCATAAAAATCAACTCAGAATGGATTAAAGACTTTAATATAAGGTCTGAAACCACGAAACTCCTAGAAGAAAACAGGCTGTAAGCAACTTGACATTGTCTTGGTGATGATGTTTTGGCATTGACACCAAAAGCAAAGGCAAGAAAAACAAAAATAAACAAGTCGAACTACATCAAACTAAAAAGCTTCTGCACAGTCAAGGAAATCATCAACGAAATAAAAAGACAGCCTACCAAATGGGAGAATATATTTGCAAATCATATATCTGAAAAGGGGAAGGGGTTAAGATCCAAATACAGAAAGAAATAATACTACTAAATAGCAACCCACTCGAAAAAAAAAAAAAACAATTATATTTAAAAGTGGGCAGAGGATCTGAATGGAAATTTTTCCAAAGAAGACATACAGATGGCTAACAGGTATATGAAATGCTGCTGAACATCATTAATCAATAGGGAAATGCAAATCAAAACCTCCATAAGATATTGTCTTGAGGTGATAGAATGGCTATTATTAAAAAGACAAGAAATAACAAGTGTTGGTGAAGATGTGGGGAAAAGGGAACACTCGGCACTGTTGGTGGGAAGGTACATTGGTGCAGCCACTATAGAAAACAGTATGGAGGTTCCTCAAAAAATGGAACTACCACATGATCTAGCAATCCCAGTTCTGGGTATATATCCAAAGGATGTGAAATCAGGATATTGAAGAGATATCTGCACTCCCATGTTCATTGCAGCATTATTTACAATAGTCAACACATGGAACCAACCTAAGAATCAATCAATGGATGATGAATGGATAAAGAAGATGTGATCACACACACACACACACACACACACACACACACACACACACACAATTAAGCCATAAAAGAGAAGGAAATCCTGCCATTTGTGACAAAATAAACAGACTTTGAGGGCATTATGACAAGTGAAAGAAATCAGAGAAAGAAAAATATCTATACGTGAAATCTAAAAACAAACAAACAAACAAACAAAAAACCCAAACTCATAGATATGGAGAACATTTTTGTGGTTGCCAGAAAGAGGCAGAGGTAGGGATGAGCAAAATAGCTGAAGGTGGTCAAAAGTTACAAACTTCCAGTTATAAAGTAAGTCCTGGGGATGTAAGGTACACCTGGTGACTATAGTTACTAATACTGTAATACATATTTAAAAGTTACTAAGATTCGATTTTAAAGTTCTCATCACAAGAAAAAGAAATTTGTAACTATGCGTGGTCTTGGATGTTAATCAGACTTATTGTGATGATCATTTTGCAATATATACAAATATCAAACCATTATGTTATATACCTGAAACTAATATAATGTTATATTTCAATTTTATCTCAATTTTAAAAAGCAAATATTTTCAATGCACTAGTGAGACTCACATAGAATTCTAAAATAAATTTAAAATGTAACTTGAATAAGTTATATTGGCCTGCCCACACTGGAAATCAACTTCAAAATCTGTATAAATGAGTGGCATAAATATAATAAATTTATCAATGGAAGATTTAAGATTTTCTAGTTCTAATAATATGTATTTCTATTTCTCGGTTTACCTTAATTTGGTACATTTATTAATCGGTTCTCCCTTTTTACTTTCTAGTAATGCATTCTTTTTCTCCCACAATTTTAAAACAATAGATGTTCTCTCAGACTCACGTCTCATTATCACATTATACTCCTCCTCCACACCAGATCTAGTCACCTTGATTAAATTTGTTTTTCCAGTGTTCCCAGACATGGATTACTGTCATCACGGATGCACATTCTCCAACTGCATGAGAACCTTCCCCGGGGCTACTGACCTCATTTCTTCCTTCCTCCTAGGAGACCATAAGCCATCATCCAGTCCCCTCTCTCTGTAGACCTCTTTTCTCCTGCCTCTTCTCTTCATCTTATCCTCTCTCTTATACTCTAAAAACAAAACCCCTCTACTTACTCAGCATTCCCCTTCTCTCTTTTTTCTTCTCAAAAGGGTAGCCTCATTTCATTGTTTTTATTACTTCACCACTACATTCCAACTTACTGTGAAAAGACTTCTGTTCCCATACACTCAAGATGTTGTTTGAAAGTCACATAAACTCTTTAATAGTCAAGTTTAACTAGCACATGTCCTTATCTTGTTTGACCCCTTGGCACTTAATGCCTTGGACCTTTCTTTCCTTGTAGGAATTCTTCCATCCTGTGTTTCCACCACACTTGCTCTTTCCACCACAAATACACCTTCTACCACCTTCACCATTTCTTTACAGCAAGATCTTGGTTTGTTTGTTTGTTTTTTTAATTTATTTTTGTATACTCAGTTTACAATCAAATATTGCTCTTCAGAGCTCTGTCCTTGGTCCTGTTCCCAAGCTACAAACTTCTCTGGGAAACCAATCAATTCCTATTGTTTTAGTGACTCCCATATTTAAGTCTTTAGCCCTAAAGTCTACTGAACTCCAGATCTCATATCTCTATCTTCTCCACCTTTGTGTTGCTAAGTAAGCCCTCTGAAATCTACTAGGTCTTGTCTGGGTGCCTTTCTTTGGGATGATTGTATTTTATGTGTAAGAAGGAAAGTTAACTGAATTTTTGGTAACCATAAGGGCAGGTTATGGTACTTGTATCTGCTGTTTATTTCTGTTTCTCTTCTTTCTGGATATATGGTAGAATTGTACTTCCTTGCTCCTTTGAAATTAGGTGTGTCATGTTACTCATTTTAGCCAATGAAACATTGGAAATGCTGTGTGTCACCTTCTAGGTAGAAGCCTTTAAAAACTGGCACACATAATTTTATTCCCTTTCTCTTGTTATGACAACTGGAAACATTTCAGAGGAAAGAGGCTCCATCAGCTTGTATCCTTATGTGAAGATGATGTGGAGCAGATCTCCCACCAACTAAAAATGGACATATAGCATAAGTGAAAAATAAACCTCTATTATTTTAAGACTGTGAGATTTTAGAGTTATTCATTATTGCCACATAGCCCAGCCTGACTTGACTGATTCAAGATCCCAAACCAAAGTTATTAAATTTTTCCCTTCACACTGTTAATAGAATAAAACAACAACAAAAAATCTCACCTGTCCTTCCTTCTACATTCCCTGTTTTCTGTGTCTTTGTTTGAGCCATCACCATCTACCCACTTAACCAGGCTCGAAACCTGGGAGCATATCTAGACGCCACTGTCATGTCTACCCACATTTTATGATTTGGTTAGTTCTGTAGATTCTACTCCCTAAGTATCCCTCAAATATATTCTTTCACTCATATCCTTAGTATACATCTTTTCATTCTGTTGCCTGAACTTTGTAAATGATCTTGCCTCCACTATCAGCCTTCCCTAAAACATCTTCCATATGGCTGCCAGAGTGATTTTTATAAAATGTAACCATTCCATTCTCCTGCTTAAAACTTTTTACCATTGCTTGCAGAATAAAGCCAAAATGCTTTGTCATGGTATATTAGGCTCTTCATAGTCCAAGTCTTTTCTATCTTCTCAGCCACATCTCTGCTCCAGAAATACCTAACTCTAGAAGCACTGTTCCTTCTCTTCCCACTCCAGCACCACACACACATACACACACACACACACACTCTAGAAGCACTGTTCCTTCTCTTCCCACTCCAGCACCACACACACACACACACAAACTATATTATCTCTTGACTGATCCTTCTAGAAATCCCAATTTAGATTTCATTTACTCTAAGAAGGATTTCATGGTTGACCCAAGCAGACATACCTATTCCTTCTCTCATGCCACTTCTCTGCATAAAATGTGCTTTTGTTATTGAATATGGCACTTAAAAACAACAACAACAACAAACATTTGCTTATGTGGCCATCGTGATGGCTATAGATAGTAATGACCATAATCTTCTTGTGGATAGGGGGAAATATCTTATTCACCATTATATCTGGAAAGCATAGTACTTAGCATATTACACATACCTCAAGAGATGTTTACAGAACTGAAATGATAAGCCATTTGACCAGATAACTTAACATCTGTTAAGGGCTTATATATTTTTTAAATAGCTTAAAAGTTGTTGAGAACTTACTATGTGTTAAGCATTGTAGCTTATCTGAAGCAAACTATATTTCACCTTCCTGACAAATAGATCATTATAGGCCCTTAGGTATTAATTAAAGGGGTTATTTTGCTATGCAGCAACTGAATGAATAGAAGAGACACTATAGTTTACATTCAAGGTCTATATCTACAACTTTTAAGATGAAGTCAGCTCCTTTATTTAAAACATCTTTGAAAAGAATATGGTATTTATAAATCATTGTTCCTTTGAAGCATAATGCTTTTTTTAACAAGGTCAGTGGACCTCTGTAGTGAGTGAGGGTTAACTTAAATAGGAGAAACAGCACAAAGAGGTTGACTAACTTGTCACACAACACAACTTTTTATGATTTCGTTATCATTCCACACATACCCAACTCCGCAAAGTAATTTTAATAATCACTGGGTGATAAAATGCCAAGTAGTGACAGAATTGTATAGCTGAAACTCAAGACTTATCTTCAGGGGACACTGATAAAATGTTGGGGAAAATCACAAAGGTATGAGAAGGTAATATAATAAATCATATGACTCCAGTCTCTGGCTCTCTTCACTGGAACGGTCAAGGTTATATAATTCATCTCATGTGACTTTTTTATTATCTTCAAATAATAATAGGCAGAGGTATGAACCTAGACTAATACATGTATTAAAAAAAGCAAAACCGCGGTATTCCTTTCATTAGTTCATTCATTCATCCATCTTGTATTGTGCCAGAAGGAGAAGGAGTTAAGGCTATTCCTTTTAATTTACTCGTAACCCAGCTTTTAAAGTAAGGGGTACAGAACCAGTTTCATTTGCCAAAGTCCAAAAAAGCCGTGAGACTAAGCTAGTCAAGCAATTACCAGCCACTTTGCCTTTTTGTAGAAATACACAAAACGTGTAGAATCGCTTAATTTTATCCCCTCCTAACCTCTTCACTTGGAAATTGGCTGCTCGGGTGAATGTTGTTTTTCCCTGCAGCCATGTGTGAAGAGCGATTAACACTCGCTCGACAAACTCCTTCCCGGGCCATTTGGGAATTGCACGCGTTCACACCCAGGTTCAGCCCACTGCGCCTTCACGCGCAGCCTTTTTGTTTATGCGGCTAGCAAGGCAGAGAGGGGCGGAGAGGAAGCGAACCTCTCAATATGCAGCAAGCCGCGGGGGCTATATAAGCTCGGGGTTCGGGCCTGGTGGGTGGAAGGGGCAAGATTTGCGGGAGAGCTGGCAACCGCGGTCCGCCGCGCCTCGCTGCACCATGGAGACCGCAGTGCGCTCCGAGAGCGGAGACCGCGAGTGTGCGCACTGCCACCGCCTCCTGCCCGCTGCCGCCGGAGGCCAGTTCCCGAGCGCGGACGCGGACTCCGGGTATCGAGCTTCGCCGTGGCCCTGCGCCTCCCCACCTTATCCTACCCTACCGCGCTTACCCAGCTCCTCCCCTCCGCACTCCGCCCCCCACAATCCCCGAGACTTCGCCTGGCTGCGATCGGTTCTGACGGGTTTGGGCTTACGTCTCCTCTGCACGCCTTTGCTCCCTACCCCGCAGATCCGGAGGCTTCTGGAGACCGTGGGTTGACGCCCGAGGCGAACAGGAGGAGGAGGAGGAGGAGGAAGAGGAGGAGGAGGAAGAGGCCCCGCATCATGCAGCCGAGGCGGTGAGTGAGCGGCGCGTGGCGGGCAGCGCCTCGGAGGGGTGCAGTTGATCCACCAAGGCTGAGATCACCTGGCTCAAAGGAGGCCACGCGCCCGGCCTGCCCCTCGCTTAAGATCTCGCCTGCCGGTGGCCCTGTCGGTGTTGATACGGCGCGTGTGTCCTCCAGAGCAACTCCGACGCACGGATCGTACTGAGAACGAGGCTGCTGAGAGCTCTGGGGTCACCTTTCTCTGCGGGCGCGAGGAAGACTCGGTCACGTTCGTTTCCAGTTTCTAGAAGGTGAGTGATAACTGTGATTCCTCTCCTTACGTCCCTAGATGCCCAATGGCCCCGGAATGACTGAAGCTTTTGGAAAACTTTCCCAATACAGACACCCAGTCAGGTAAGTGATAGGCCAAACCAAAGGACTTCCCCCTCCTCCAACCCTAGAGAAGAGCCGGGTACATCGCACAACGCAGCTCGGCAACCGGTCCTGCAGATTTTCTCTCTTGCCAAATCTGTCTTGAAGCTTATTTTATGTGCCCAGTCCCAAAGATCCATTACTCATCGAATTGAAAAATGTAGGAGCTCACGCTCTTCTCTAAAAGAATTGTTAATCAGTGCATACTCAGTAAAGCTTAAGGTATATATTAGAAAGAGAGAAAGTGGGTGGTATAGTAAAAGTTGAACCGCGACATTTTGTGCATGCAAAACAGGTGGTTTTTTTTTTTTTTTTAATGCCAAGGAGTCCGAATGAAATTGACTTCACGTAAAGCAAAATGTGTCCATTTTTAATCTTGCAAAGCAGAATAGTGGTGTTCACAGTTGTAGTGTTACAGCAACTGAGCTTGACATGTAATCGAAAATGAAAATATGATGAAAATTGTAAAGATTACTAAAGATCATGAAAGGGAACACAAGTTATTTGGCATAACAATGAGGAACTAGTTTCCTATTCTAGCCGCAGGAAATCAGCGTTTCTGTAGAATTCTTTGTAGCTTTTATTCAGGTGAAAGGTTAATTTTGCAGTTTGCCTGCTTCAGAGAACTGTTAGGTGAAGAGCTATGTGAGGCTTGTAAAATGGATGTGTGTTTATGAAAAGCATGTTGCTTAATTTCCTACCATGTGCTAGCCCCTAGGGAATGGCACAGGAAAAAAATAATCATAGCCCTGTGGCAGGTGTTGTAATAGAGTTCGATTTGGTCAGTTGTACAAGTATGTTCAAGGCATGAAGTGCCTAACTCTGCCAGAGGGAGTGGCAAGGGTCAGGGAAATGTATATTATAGATGTGGTTACCTGGCTGAGTCTTGAAATTAGCCGGATGGACAGTAGATGAAGGAGGTAGGGGCAGAAGAAATAGCAAAGGAAAAGAGAGATAACAGGGTGATGGGCAGCATGACTCCTGGAAGCATCAAGGAGATGGAATTTGGATGTGTGAAGATGTGCTCATTCCAGCAGGGAAGCCAGAGGCTTGATCTTGTACACCTTGATACATACAGAGCTTTGTCCTGATCCTCTATGTGGTTTTGGGAACTCATGGACTTTATTCTGTAAGTGATATTGGGGGTTACTCACAGGATTTAACCAGAAGATGTGATCGGATGTGTATTTCAGAAAAATCACTAAGAAATGGTATATAGGCTTAGTTAAAGCACCAAAAAAAAAAAAAAAAAAAAAAAAAAAAAAGAAATTGGAAGTTATTGCAATTGTTCAGACAAGAATGATAAAGAGCTATTTTAGGGCATTAGAATAAGGGATGGGACTGGGTGAATTTGGGGACTACTTCGGTGACAAAACAGATTAGGTTTATAGTGTATTGGACATGGTAGGTGAAAAAGTGGTAAAAGGACAGAATGGCTCCCAGGTTTGTGATTGGTGACTAGACTGAATGCTGTACTAGCAGAATGGAAGTTAGTGCTAAAACAGATTTGAGAAACAAGATAATGAGTCCAATTTTCCATTTATGAATACCATAGCCCCATAATTTCTTTTAGAGAGATGCATATATAGATCAGGACCCCAGCATTAAAATCTTAAGTAGAAATACAAACTTGGAGGCCTTTGGTAAGTGAAATATTGGGGAGATCATGGCAGTGGGTCAGGTCACCCCAGGGAGTTGGACGGGAGAGACCGTGGGAGAAGGCCAACATCTGACTTGTATACAGAGAAAGAAGGTCCACAAAGGGAATTGAGAAGAATTACTCAGCATGGGGTGGGGGAGCGGGTGG
>NW_006494614.1:13274451-13279896 GCF_000325575.1 Pteropus alecto | reverse complement strand
GGGGGAAATTCAGAGGTGGCGGGTGGGGGGTAGAGTGGGGGAAATTCAGGAAAATATGGAATTCAGGAAATTCCTGGAAGACAAATGAAGACAGTGAAACATTTTGGGGAGAATATGGTAATGCTTAAACAATATCCTTTGGATTTGGCAGTTTGGTTACAAAATAATCAATTGTTTCCTATATAACCAATTTCTTTTCTGAATTACTGTAGCAATATATTTGTATTTCTCTTAAGTTTATTTTATTTTTATTAATTTCCATCTTGAATAGCATTATGTCTTTCTGATTATTTTTACTCAATTATCAACTTCTTGAGGGTAGGAACCAAAGTTTATTTATCTTTGAATCATGGATTATGTCTGCACAAGAGAGCACTAAAATATTTATTGAATGACTGAATTATTGATAGTTACTAATTTGACACCAAAATTACAAACTATTAGTTTTACTATTTTGCTAAAAACATTTATAAACTACATTGCCTATTTTTCTGTCTTTTAAAATGGAGTATGCTGAACATAATGTACCTTCTCTTTGTTAGAATCACTTTATCGTGTGTGTACATTGGGCTATTAACGATGAAATGACTGCAATGTAATTGGTGATTCAGCCTTATCCTTCCTCTTTTCTTTTCTTTGGCTGAAAAATAATAGAAGACCAGGTGGCAAGATTAATATTGTTCAGAAATTTTAAATTCTGGGGTAATCATGTTTACGTGCAAATTATTTGTGTAAACCTAGTGTCATTATTAATGTCTCAATGTGGTGTTCCCAAATTTAATTGACTGGGGAAAGGGGAAGAAGATGGGATCAAGGTATGGGTCAGAGGTAGACTATCTGTACCTCAAGTTGTGAGAGCATAGAAGAACTTTAAAAATACTGCTTTTTGTACTTACCTAAACTTACTTTGGCTACAACTGTAACTGAGTTAAATCTGTGAGTTTTAAGCAAAATACTAGGTCATTTCTGTCTTCCTGTAAGAGGTATAATATTTTTTTGTCTATCAGAATTTTTAATGTAGTGGTAGGACTTTTTTTTTCTTAGGGAATTTGCAAATTAGAAGACAAACTTTCTGAATTTTTTAAAGAATAAATATATCCACAATGCCTGAAGTAAGCTAAATATGATCTTAGGCTCACACAAGGTTTAGTGTGAATTTGTTTGACTCAATTTATAGCTTAGATAAAGATTTTTAAAATAATCAACCAGTTATTGATACTTTGGGAAGTAGATGCCAAGAAAGCTGTGATAGTAGCTTTTAAAACTATCTTAAGGCTGTCTAAATGATGAAAATAATTGTTAAATATATAGAGCTCTTGAAAATTGAACATTTCGTGACTATAAGGATTTTGAATATGGAAAAATAAAGTGAATTATGTTGTCTGCTTCTTTCAGACTATTTTGGCCAAAATCAAAGTGTTATGATTACTTATATCAAGAAGCAGAAGCTCTTCTGAAAAATTTTCCAATTCAAGCCACAATTTCATTTTATGAAGATTCTGATAGTGAAGATGAAATTGAGGAACTAATCTGTGAAAATTAATCTGATTAGTTACTTTTGATGACATTAAAAGTTTGTAGGATTTAAAGTTAGGATGCAAATAATATCATAATTCTTTTAAACTAATTTATTTGTATAGAAACTTTTAATAAAATGAATATTTTGTACTTACTATAGTAGTTGGGCCTTTTTTAAAATCTCTACACTATAATTCAATACTGGAATCTAAAAATAGGTGCCATTTACAAATGTATTGATTGTATTGTAAACATTTAGGGCTTACAAAAGATAATTTTGATCTCTTCATCAAATTACAAGTTTCTTTAGATGTAATTTTGCAAATATTTAATTATAACTTAATAGAATGACAACATTTTGGAACCGAATGTTAGAACATCTGTTAATTCTTATTGATTTCCATTGGATATGGTAGTTATAGATGAGTATTATTAGATAATGAAGAAAATCACCTTATGTTACCAATCACAAATTATTATTATGAATTTGCTAGCAGATGGTGAAAAACACTTTAAATCATTGTTTATGATGAAAATGGGAATCTGTGTTAAGACTATTAGGTTTTAGGGATTTTTAATAAATGATGAGTCAAGTAATTCTCACTTTAAAAGTCTTCTATTATCCTTAAATCTAATAGCAAAGTAACATGAGTGTTCAATACTTATGGCAGTACATTGGAGAATCCCCAGAATTAAAATGTTTAAATGGCCATGATCTAAGAGTCTAAAAAAGGGGAAACAAAGGCCAGAATTTTATAGTATTTTTCCATTTCTGTTCAGTGGGAGCTAAGAAATTTGACAGATATGAAATATTTTCCAACGACATCACCTTCCTTTGTGCTGGTTTCCTGTTCCTGATAGTCTCATGTTAACATTTTCTTATGAGAAGTGAAATAAAGTTTCAGTGATTAGTGTTTTAAAGTAGGCGTATAGAAGAATACATCTTTTAATGAGAGAAAACAGGAGCACCTTGCAAAGTAAAGGTAACATAGTAAACTATGTAACGAAGTTCTTTTAGCTCAAAAACAATTTTTTTCACAATAAGCATTTCAATTGCAAATAGTGTTCATATAATATTTCAGAATGATAATGGGCAGAGGGGAAGGTCTTACCTAGTTAAGAAATGCCTCTCACTTGAATGGCTACATATATTCACACACTTTTCCTTTTAAGTGAAAAGATATTACAAACATTAATTAACAGGCACTTTAAGAACAAGGCAATTGAAATAGGGCAAGTTCAAACCATGTTTCAGATTTAGGAAAAGTTAGAAATGGAAGGACGATGGGGAGAGTTATTTAGAATTATATTTCTTCTGAAAACTTTCTCCCTTCACTGCATTCTATTCTCAGAAAGTGTGTGTTCCCCGGGGAAAAGCTCACTAGGTCCCCGATCTGGACCTTGAGCATTAGGAATTGTTGTTTACATGCACAGTATTTGTGCTTCTCTCGTTGTTATGTTGGAACAGTTTTAAGAGCCACTCCCATTTATTGAGGGCCTACTATTAACCAGGCACTGTATTGTGTAGTTTACATGTGACATCTCATTTAATCCTTACTAAAAACTAAATCCATCATGCAGATGGGAAAGCGAAGCATTTAGATACTAAAGTACCTTACATGAGGCTGCTCAAGTGCAGAGATGACATCCAAACTAAACCTATCCGAGTCTTAAATGTAGCTGTTCTACACTGCAATTGGGGGTCGGTATTTTTCAGGGAAGACAGAAAGTTGGACGAGGAGGAACTTGTGAGCAGGTGAATGAAACGGAAAGAGACTTTACTAACATCTTTACTCATAATGGCAGCCATTAGCAAGGGTTTTTAAAGGTGAATTTTTCTCCACTTCCGCATAAGGTGCATTTGACACCTTAGCTTTTAAAGTTCCTCTTTCTTGTACAGCTTGGTACCTTAGAGAAAGTTTCAGAGAAATCAGAATGCTCTAGTAGTGTTATTTTTTTCCATATATTAAGTAGTGCAATGGTGATGCAGAACAATGGACAGACACTTGTGTTATGGGTTAACAGGGCTCTATAAGAATTTATTCTCAGATTCGGTCAGCACCAAGGCTAAGGAACAGCTCCACTCTCTCTTTAATCTTTCGGTGGAATAGCTGTGTCCTCCTTTTGGTGCTGAAGTTGAGTGGAGAACTTATGGAGCATGCGTACCCTCCCCTGGCTCCGCCTCTCCAGCCGGCCCTCCGTGCGTCCCGTTGGCCCCGCCTTTCGCGGGCTCGACGTGCTGCGTCATGGTGCGCCTCACCCCCGGCGACCCCGGAAGTGGGTCGGGGGCTTGGCCTCTGCCCGGCCTCAGAGCCGGAGCGGGAGGTATTACTTTAGTGGGGTCTTGCCAAGCGATCCCGTGCGGCGGCTGACCCCCAGCAGGGCCTAGGCCAGGGGTCCAGGATGCTGAACGTCCCTTCCCAGTCCTTCCCGGCTCCCAGCTCGCAGCAGCGCGTTGCCTCTGGGGGGCGTAGCAAGGTAAGCGGGTAATATCGACGGTCTCGCTCAGCGCTTGCCTCCCGCCGGGGTTTCGTGTTTTCAGACAGTCCATTTTCTCCTTCCGCCCCCTCTTCCACCTCCTGTCCCTGTCTCTAACCTACGGTTCCAACTGCCCTAGCTATCGACTTCTTCCCGATCCCATGCCGTCTCCAGACCTCTAATTCTTCCTAACCTCCCTCTCACCTACTAGTCCCTTTTCTTTCCCAGTCCTTGACCCCATTCTGTCAGTTTCCTTCCTCCAAGTCTTTTCCCGCGAATTAAAATCAAATGTATATGACAGAGCCAGTCACTGTGCTTGCTGTATTTTAGGTACTGAGTATTAGCTTCCTTCTTTCAACCTGTCTTCCCCTCTGATCTTTCGTTCTTCAATCTCCGAAGGAGTTCTGTGTGATGTGGGTTCCCTAGCAGAAGGGAAAGGTTGGGCAGTGGCGACAGTGACCATCCCTCTAAGGATGGGGACTCCAGGAGCTAGGGGATATTGGAAAATCGAGAACAAACGTCTATAAACCTCCTGTTAGCTTTATGGACACTTCTCCAAATCATACTGCCTTTCTTTCTTCCTCGGGTATTTCTGTTTTATCATTGCCCTTCCTCCTGGTATTACTTGATATTACTTGATGACTTTGAAGCTAATATGCCCTTTCAATTTTTGTTTAACATAATTACAGTTAACAACAGGTGGAATACAAATGTATTTTACATTTACAGAATTTAATAAAATTGTCTCCTGTGTTCATTGCAGCATGAATGTTGCTTAATCCTGTTATTTTTTGGTTCCTCATTGTGTGATAACATCATGTTTTGTTTTTGAGACTTCCACCTACTTGGGCCACTCCTTTTTCATTTCTAGACTCTTGGGTCTTAACATCATTTGGGACCTTCACCGACTTTCTTTATTTTTTTCTCCACTTAGATCTGGAGTTTGACTCTAGATCAGAATTATGGGCTCAGGAATATGTAGCTTCCATTAACTTTTTCAGTAGTTTTTAAGCCCAACTATAAAACTAATATCTGAAATTTATTCTTACTATTCTTCTTCTTACTATGCGTACTGAAGGTCATGTATGTTTTAAATGTTCTAATTGCTTTATATATATTAACATTTAATTTTTACAACGATCCTATGAAGTGGGTGCATTTGTTATCTCATTTTCACAGAAAAGGAAACTGGTTAAGGACTGGTGCCCTAGACCCTATAGGCTTGATGTGATGTGACTGGTTGTGATGTTTCATTTATTGCTCCATATGTCATCCAGCCACCTACTCATTAATCCTCCTCCTCCTTGATATTTGTCCTGTTTCTTTCCTTTAGCTAAATGTTTGGCCAAATATATAACCTTTCCAGAGAAAGGATCTATGAATTAGAATACAACTTGATTCCCTTTTCCATTAAAACTACCAATCATGTTCTCAGTATTCATAAAGGAG
>NW_006494614.1:13243961-13274350 GCF_000325575.1 Pteropus alecto | reverse complement strand
AAAAGATTCACAGGTATTGATGGCACAGGTGAGTCTTTTTGAGTCTCCAAAAAGAAAAAAAAAAGACAATTGTGCAATTCAAAGGGAAACTAAGACTTTTTTTTCCCTTTGTGAAACAAGCTACTCTTGAACATGTTAGAAGCTGAGTCAGGATTATATGATATGAGTACAGATTGAGAAATAGAACCTAGTTTGGGAGGTTGTATATCATAATTGCTAAAAGCATAATCTTTTGAGTGAGAAAGACCCAGATTCTTTTTCCAACTCAAGCACTTAACCTCTTTGAGTCTCAGTTTCCTTGGGTGTAAATGGGAATAACAGTACCCATTTTATAAGGTTGTTCGTAGGGTTAAATGTGATAATTTTCTTAGCACAGTCTTTCTGTATGTTAAGCACTCACTTATCCTGAGGCTTTTATTCAAATCTCATGGATTGTTGTGTAAAGCCCTTAGCACAGTGCTTGGCATAGAGTATGCACTCAATATCTGATAGCTATTATTATTTCTACTAACATTAGTAAATATTTATTGAGAACCTACCACATGCTAGAGATATGGTCTCTGTTTTCAAAGAATTAGTCTAATAGGCTGCACAGACTAATAAACAGGCAGTCGTAAATGGTATAACATTGTGTTGTGACCAGGAAGGAGTTGGGGTCAGAGAAGGCCTCTGGAAGAACAGTCTACCAGGGAGAAGAGGGGGATTGATCCAGGCAGGGGAGCGAGTGTTTCATAGCAATCAAGGACTCTGTTCTCATTTAGCTAAAGCACATAATGGGAAGGAGCAAAAGTTAAAACATGGAGCTGGTGAGGTTAACTATAACCAGATTCTGAAGAGCCTGGTAAACCACTCTAGGGAATTTAGAGACATTATTATAAAGTAATGTGGTGAGCCACAGAAGTAAGAAAGGCTCATCATTAGATTTGTGTTTTCAAAAAATTACTTGTAAATTCCCTGTGGATTATGGAATCCACATAGACAAGAGAGACAAATGATTTTAGTTTGGGATGGGAAAGATCATAGTCTCACGCTTTGCTCCAAAAAACCTGGAGAGTTTCAGTGATGGTAAGAATGGGCTGCTGTAGATTGATAGGAAGGAATTTAAAATTGGAAAGGCACTGCAGACCTGTTAACTTGGTTATTAGCGGGGTAAATAAAAGCATAAAATAGGTATGATTCACGAAAGTGAGGTATATAAATGTCTTAGTCCATTCAGGCTGCTATAACAATACCATAGATTAGGTGGCAGATAAACAGCAGATATTTATTTCTCACAATTCTGGAGGCCAGGAAGTCCAAGATCAGTACACTGACCAAATCCATGTCTGGTAAGGGCCTAATTATTGGTTCATAGCCATCTTTTCCCATATCAGCACAAGGCAGAAGGGGTGAGGGATCTCTCTGGGGTCTCTTTTATAAGGACATTAATCCCATTTATGAAGGCACTGCCCTCATGACCTAATTACCTGCCAAAGCTCCACCTCCTAATACCATCATATTGGGGGTTAGGAGTTCAACATATGGATTTGGGGGAGAGGCACAAACATTTAGTTTGCAGCAATAAACTTCCTTCACTGCTCCTACTTTTACATTAAACATCCCTTTGGTACTTTGTTACGAATTAGTTATACAAGTTTAGAGAGTAGTCCTATCATATAGGTATGTCTTGAAAATTTCCACTAGATTGTCTTAACTTGCTAAAATACTGATAATACCTCTCACTTAAAAGCCTTGAAAATGTATTTTGAAAAAAGATACAGAATCGAAACATCCTGTTAATAAATCCTCAAGGCAAGGGTAGGCAAACTTTTCTGCAAAGATCCAGATAATAAATATGTTAGGCTTTGAGGGCCACATGGCTACATAAGGATTCAGTCTCTTTACCACCACCACCACCACCACCACCACATGTGAGCCTGTTTGCTAGCCCCTTCCTGAGAGTGTTACAGTTTTATTGTTTGATACCATTATTTGATACCCTTTGTTTCTCAGTGGATTCTTAGGAAATTAATTGCTGCCTAGTGGTTTCTAATGTTTCCTGTATATTGACAGTCCAGAAAATCAACTTTAGCCAGTTGTTTATATTTTCTTCTATCAAATCTCTTGATTTTTCAGGCAAAGAAATTTTGATCCAAATTGGTAAATGACTGTAACATATTAGCGGCAGAGCCAGGACCAAAACTTCTTTTCTGACTCCAGGTTCAGTACTATTCTTATTATATTGTAATGCTATTATGCTGAACATTTCTATGACAGAATTTCTAAGCTCTACCTCATAGTCCAGGTATTTTAAATAATGTTCTATTTATAATTCCAATATAGCAAAAATGATTTTGACAACTTCCTAAAGCTTTAAGAAGATTGTAGAGTTGTCAGATTTGAATTTTTTCTTTCTGAATGAGAATAAGAGTAATGAAGTAGCCCGAGGAAAGTAGCAGGAGGGAAGGGAAGGCAGCTAACTTGAAGAAGCCATATTGAATTCTTCCCTTTTTCTTTTTTTTAGGTACCTCTAAAACAAGGCAGAAGTCTTATGGATTGGATTCGACTGACCAAAAGTGGAAAAGACCTAACAGGATTAAAAGGCAGATTAATTGAAGTTACTGAAGAAGAACTTAAAAAGCACAACAAAAAAGATGATTGTTGGATATGCATAAGAGGTAGGTGGTATTTATCGTGTACTATAAAAAATTTTGGCTGGGCTTTCCCATTGAAATGCTATATAACTTCATGGTCTTGTAATTTGATGATATGATTCACAATTAGATAATAAAAATGTGCCTTACACTGGATGATAAGTTATATAATTCCAAATTTGGACTGTATTTCTTCCTTACGTAACCGTTTAAATAGCATCTCTATACGATATTCTCTTTGAAAGTAAACAGTTGTTTGCCAGCCAGTCTAATACCAAAGTAGTAAAATTATTCTGTAATACCTATTTTATATAGAATAATGTTCCACCTTAATGCCTTGAAACAGATTGGATGGAAAAAAATATCTCTGAGAATCTAAAGTAAATCAGAATGTCTGCAGTAAAGCCAAATATTCAGTTATTTCTTGCAGCAATTTTTACTATTTAATGTATATTTCTTAGCAATATTAGTTACCTGTTATTTGTATTCCATAGCAAATTAGAAGCTCCAAATTAGAAATGGGGGGATTGGAGAGAATGAGCAGAGAGATAGAAGGGTAGCTGATAAGAGCAGACCTCATGGTATCCCAAACCTGGCAGCTAGGAGGGAAACAAAACAGTAAAGGGCAAGAAATAGAGTACAGGTCTCTGTAACAATGTCTTTGAGTCATCCACACATGGTTAAATATGTTCACTATTCTTTGTTGGAAATGTGTCATTTATTGTTATCATCACAGTTATAAATTTATCATTGTATTATTTTGGTTTGTCATCAGTTATCCTGATTACACTGTAACTTTTATGAGGGCAGGAACCATGTCAGTCTTACTGCTCTGTCCTTGGTGTCTGCACATAGAGGTCATTAATATGTGTTTGTTGAATGAATGTTGCACTTACCATTTTTAAGAAGTTTGGTTTCTTAAAGAGGTGTGAGTTTGTCAGAGTAGATTGGTGATATGATCAATGGAAAGACACCAGTAGACACCAGTTAGTTCCCTAGGAATGCCCACAGTTCCAAAAACTAGGTGGCTTAAACAACAGAAATTTATTGTCTCACAGCTCTGGAGGCTGAAAGTCTGAATCAGGGTGCTGACAGGGTTGGTTCCTTCTGAGGGTTTTAAAGAAGAAACTGTCACATTCCTGTAGTCTAGCTTCTTTTGGTCTGCTATCTTTGGAGCTGCTTGGCTTGTAGCAGTGTCACGCTGATCTCTGCCTTTCTCTTCACATGGCTTTCTCCCTGTATGATAGTCTGTATCCAGATTTCCTGTTTTTCTAAGAACACCAGTCATATTGGAGTAAGGGTTTACCCTACTTCAGTATGACCTCATCTGCTTACATCTGTAATGACTCTATATCCAAATAAGGTCACATTCTGAAGTACTTGGTTAGGGTTTCAACATGAATTTTGGGGTACACAAGTCAACCTGTAACAGACATAATTAGAGAGTGAAATTTTTTTCACTGACAAAGGGGATAGAATCTTCCAGCAGGTTATTAGATAACTTCTTCCAAGACAGAACAGCTGCTTAACTCCCCAGAGTTTTTTAGAGGAATAGAGCCATGAGTAGCGCCAACAACCTGGAATGAGGATTCTGCCATGCAAAACACTCCTTTTGTCATTTTATAGTGTCTTTAATACCCTCTTTGCCTTCCCTCCAGGCTGCCTACCTGTTTATCAGGTGTAACTTGTACAAAATGACTTCCCCACTCTGCCTGAGTGTTTTATGCTAGACGGGGTGAAATGGGGGATTAACTGGGTGAAATGGGGGATTAGTTTCCCAGGATCATCTCTTGGCTGGCCAAGGATACAGGCATGTCTGAGCTCTGTTTCTGCAGTAGGAAGCCACTTCTGCAGGAAACTTGCTTATGTGAATCCCTTATATCCTAGTGATATCAGATAAATGAGGCATTATTATAATACTGCCATACTTTATTATTCATTTGATGTATTGATGTAGATAAGGGACTGATTTGCTATATTTGGAAAGTAATACACACTGCTCCCAATTACAGTATCTGCTGTACTGATTTGAATGCCTGGCACCTGATAAAGTTGTTGTTTTAAAGATATATTTGTTAAAAGTTTCTGTTGGAGAATTTGTTCTACTCTATTAATAATATGGCTCTTTTTTTCCCTTTGCTAAAGTAAAGTATGTCTGGTTTTTTTTTTTTTTTTTTACTTTTGGACAAGTCTGTTTTTTAGTTGTCGTTTGTTTTGTTTTGTTTTTGTTTTTGTTTTTAATTTTATCCAGAAACACTTATTCCATCTAGGCCCTACCCTTGGAGTTTCTACTTTAGTAGGAGAGGAAAAATGACTGACTGTTAGACAAGTCTGAGTGAAGTGCCATAAGAGGGCTATAAAGAAAGTGATATCAGATTGAAGGGACGGAGACATGTTGGTTAAAAAATCAGAGACACTTTTGTGGTAGAAATAAATCTTGAAATGGTGGACAGGATTTCAACAGGAAATGAGGAGTTACATCCAAGTGGAGGCGAAGGCCTAACCAAGGGTACAGACACAGAAAATCTTGAGATATGTTCTGGAGCCGAGGTTCACTATTGGAGAGTTAGAAGAAGGAGGGACTAGAAAGGTCAGATTGTGGAAGACTTTGAAAGCCTGGCTGAGAAATGTGTTTTTTATTTAGATGGCAGTGTGAACTATCACAGGTATTTGAATGTGGGGACAGTATAATCAGAGTGTGCCTTAGAAAGATCATTCTGGTAGTGGGACTAGGAAAACATTTAGCTCATTATAGGAGTTCAGGTGGCAGTAGGTGAACCAAGGTGTTGACAAAGGCAGTGGAAAGTAGGATGAATGTGAGACAAATAAATTACTGATAATTTCTAACACAATTCTAAATGAAAGCGAAAGAAACCGCATGACTAATTGTAATTGACTTTTTTTCTTAGTTCTAATTTAAAATATTAATGATACCTTCTTGGACATGGTTCCATGTCCAAGCACGTCTGCTTTACATGCAGAAGGTCCTGGGTTCACGTCCCAGTGGAGCCATGGTCTATGGTCTATAGCCATACCACCCTGAACAAGCCCGATGTCTGATCTCGGAAGCTAAGCAGGGTCGGGCCTGGTTAGTACTTGGAAGGGAGACCACCTAGGAAGACCAGATGCTGTAGGCATAAATAATAAATAAAAAAATAATAAAATAAAATATTAATGATACCTTCTTAAAGGGTGGATGAAGAATTTACTACTACTTATATATATAGTAGTAAATTTTTCATTTTCTAAAAATTGGCTCATTTCTAGATCAGGTCAAAATTTAGATGAATGGACTGAGAGAGACACAAGATTCCTCTTCAAGAAACCTTAGAAAATATACACTGTAGGTTCTTATAACTCATATTTTTGGGACTATTTTCTCTTTTTAAGTATATGGCAGTATTTCTGCTTCATGTTCAGGTGTGCCGAGTTGGATCATGTTCCTAAAAATGATGTGAAAAGTTCTTGGCTGGCAGCAGACTGTAAAATGTAAAAATGTAAAATGTGGATATTGGCCTGGCATAATCTCTAAGGCAGGTAATATGGAGTTTCTAATTTGTTCACTTAATTCTCACCATTTTCTGTAAAGTATGTAATTCCTTTAATGCAGTGGAAGTTAATTGGAGTATTGAGGGGATAGGGGATATTGTTTTTTCAAAAATTTTGTTGAATTTACCATTAATTCATGCTTTTGTGATTTTTTCCCTTATTGTTGTTTTCTCCCTCTCTCATCTGTAAGAGTTCTGTTGAGCCTATATCAGACTTTGTTTTTTCTGTAGTATATTCTACTGTAGTATATAGTCAGTCAGTGAGGGTAATGATGTGCTAAGTCCTGAAATCATCAGTTGGCAGCATGGTGCAGCCTTTGATCTTAGGGTGAGGGAGAGTGTGGCCCGACTGATAGTCCATTTAAATAAATGGTATTCAGAAATAGTTGATTACAGTCAATAGACTAGTGGCCCTGTTATTAAAAATTTAGTGGATTAAGTTCTCCAAATGGGATTTAATGGATTTCATTTATAACTTGAACATGCTTTGATTTCTCCTAATGCTGATCGTCATATACTAATAAATTAAAGAGGTCTGCTGTGACCCCTGAAAAAAGTGACTTTTAATGGGTCTGTATTTTTCATGTTTCATCTCTATTTTAAAAAATTGTGGCAAATTGATTCTAAGAAGTAGTATGTAGCCCTATTATATTTTTATTACAGTTTCCCGATGTCTAGGTTCATTTACAGTAAACCTTTTTCAAATTTATTTGATGGTAGTGTTAAGTTTTTGTGAATACAGTTGATCCTCATTATTTGTGAATTCCAAATTTGCAAATTTGTCTACTCACTAAAATTTATTTGTAACTCCAAAATCCATACTCACAGTGCTTTCACTGTCATTCACAGACATGCACAGTACAGTGAAAAATTTGTGTTGCCTGTTCCTAGCTGAAGTCACACAAGGCGATGCTCTGCCTTCTTGTTTCAGCACTGATACTGTAAATAGGTGTCTTTTTTGCAGCCTATTTGATGCCATGTTTTCCACATTTTGTGCTTTTCGTTGGTGATTTTGTGGTTTAAAGTGGTCCCCAAGGATAGTACTGAAGTGCTGTCATGAGAAGGCTGTAAACATGCCTAGTGGAAGAAACACTTGTTACATAAGCTTTCTTCAGGCATGCGTCATAGTGCTATTGGCTGTGAGTTCAGTGTTCATAAATCAACAATACATATTAAATAAAGTACCTTTAAATAGAAACACATCAAACAGGGTTTTGTATTGATTGGTTCACAAAAAAAATGTCACCAGAGGCTTACAGGAACCTAACATTGTATTTTCTTCTAAGAACAGTGGTTCAGTATTTGCTAATTTGGTATTCGCAGCAAGTTTATAGAACATAATTGCTGCAAATAACGAGAATTGACTATATTTCTTTAGGCTCTGTTTGTATTGCGGTAATAATAAAGTATAGTAAGTTTTGTACTTTTTAGATTAGATTAAAACCACCAAGAATAGAGTTATTTTTCCATCAGTAAGATTTTTTCTCTAGTTTTCCTTAGCTCCCTGATTCAATTCTCTTTTGAGAAACCACAGTATTGTTTCCAACAGAGAAGTTCATCTATCTGAAAATTTTCTTCTAGGAGCAGTTTTTCAAATTTGGAATTAATGTTTTAATTTATAATGGAATATATTATTATAGTACAATAGAGTATCAAAATAATGTATTACTACAGTTAGCTCAACTATTCTGTAGATCATCTACTTTGCTATCCTCATTACTTTTTTCTTGATAGCAAATTTTTGAACAACTCTTCTATCACTCATTTGTTTAGGAAATACAAAGTAATAGGTTTTACAGGTACATTTCCCTTTATTCATTCATTTCTACTCTAATCCATAGATTTTCAGGTTGCCCATTCGATATCATTAATGCAAGTAATCTACTCTTGATTTTGTTAGTTCTGTCCTACTGACATCCAAGGCTGTTTGCCTTCTTTTACTCTGTCTTGATCTGCTTTACTGTCATTTAGTCTCTCTCTCTCTCTTTTTTTATTTTACTCTTTCTCTGTACCTCCCTTATATTCACTAAAAATACAATAGAAGAAAAAAAAAACTGGTCTCAGGGTCTCATCTAACCCTCAGGTGTTTTGTTTAGTTGAACAAACTTCAGCCAACATTTTAAGATTTTCTTTGTAGAAAAGTTTTGGATTACAAATACAATTTTTAAGAAGTATATGGACTTGTTCAAGTTTTTCTTGTTCTGGTGTCAGTTTTTATATATTTTTTAGTAATTTCTTAACTTCATCTCAGTTACTGATCATATTAGCATGATGCTGTTTACAGCATTTCCTTTTTTGTCTTTCATGCCCATAGGTTCTATAGTGGTATGCCCCCTTTTATTCGTGATATTGTTATTTTGTGGTTTCTATTCTCCTTAATCAGTCTTACTAGAAGTTTACCAATTTAATTAACTTTTGGTTTTTATTTTCTCTCTCCATTTTCTGTTTCATTCATTTCTAGTCTTATTGTTAATAGGGAGATGGCTATTTAAAGTTTTGTTTTTCTTTCAGCATTCGCATCAATATATTTATGGAGCTATTTTGTAATAACTGTCATTATAGTCCTGGCAAATGTCTGAGTTACTTGGTAGTGGCAAAATCAATGTTGCAATTTTTACCCCCACTTATGTTTTAGCTCTTGCCATTACCTTTTCACTGATATTTTTGCTCACTTTAATTCAGTACCTAGTCATACAATTTTAGTTTTTTAATTAAAACCACACATATATAGCTCAATATTTTTTATAAGGAATATTTTCTGTTTTTAAATGTCTTAGCAGGTTGATGATATGTCAGACATGTGCTAAGTGTTTAATTTTCACAACAAACCTATGAGGTGGGTATTCTACTTCAGAGATGAGGGTACTGAAGCTTAGAGAATCCTTATTTTCCAAAAGAGGAAACTGAAGCTGAGGTAATACATCAGTGGGGACTCATCGATGTGCCTGGCAGAAACTCCAGTCTAACCTGGTTTAAGTATAAAACAAAACAAAAGTTGACTAAAAATTAACAGGTAAAGCTGATTTGAGGTGAGGTTTGGTGTAAGGGCTCAGATAGTATCCTCAGGACCTGCTTTCACATTTTTAGTTTCCCTTCTGGGATTGCTCCACTTTAGGACTAACTACAGCAGCATGATGATCACAGCAACTCTCCCCCTCGTTATTTTCAGTTTATATTCTCTTTACCTAATAATAGCTAAAATAAAAGTCTTGGAATTGGCTGTGATTGGCACAGTTTTGATCTTGTTCACATTGCTGTGACGGTAAATCTATTTAGGAGGAAATAGTGTACTTAAACACAAACCTAGGTCACAAGCTTCATCTTGTAGCCTCTTTAGGGCCAAACTGAAGCACACATAACTGAGAGTTGGGGAGGGCATGGCTCTTTGAAGAAAAAGTGATGCTGTTACCCAAAGGGGAGTGGATGCTGGTACAGAAAACAATGCTTACCACAGAGAGTAAAGTGACTTGCTAAAGACATAGCAAATGAAAATAGAGCTACTGTTTTAACCAACGCAGCCTGGTTGTAAGCTTTTATGCTTAAACTATTAAACTACATGGCTTCTGTTTTACCATATTCAATTCTACATATAATTCTGGCTTAGCATCTGTGTGTAACTTTGAGTGCCATACGTAAATTTGTTCATTAAGAAATTATCATGGGGTGCCTATTACTTGCAGCTCTTCTCTTGGGCTAATTAACATTGTTAATTAACAATCACACAGGATATCTTTCTGAGACAGTTTTTGTTTTTAGTAATTTAATGAAACATAGCTTTTGCTTTTTTGTGTGACTTTGTATGTAGTTGTCATTCATAGAAAATAGAAAAGATAGATTTTAACTTTTTTTTCTACCTTGGTTTATTTATTTAATCAGTATTTCTTGAGAGTCTAATATGTGTCATGTACTGTACCAGGTTCTGGGGGTTAACGTGGAAATATAAAACAAGATGGCTCTGCTCTTATGTAATTTACAATCTGGAGGGGACCATACAGTGTTAATTAAGTCTGATGGATATTGTGGAGAGGTATGCTGTGCCAAGTGAAGACTGCAGAAGGTTGAGCTGAGATGTGAAGGATGAGTGGGAGTTAACTAGGCAAAGAGAAATGGGAACAATATTCCAGGCTCCAGGAAAAAGCGTGTGCAAAGGCTGGGTGATATGAGTATGAGAGAAGGGGTTGAGGGAAGAAGAAAACACACATACACACTGTGCATAAAAGGAACATAAAGTTAGTGATATCTGTATTTTTTCTTCTCTTTCTCTTGTATCAGAAAGACGTACTCCAAAACACTCTCTTTTCTAAGTCTGGTCCCTCTATGATGTTGGGCAGTTTGCTTCTCCTACATTGTTTAACGTCCTCAGTTCTTTCCTTTCTTCCAATAGCTTCTTCTTTTTAGTCTCCTCATCTTTAAAGACCCGACTTTGCTTTCTTCCTCCAGACCTTATGTAGGACCTCTATTAGAACATCTATAACATTTTTTAGCTACTTTTTATATTTCTGTTTTCCTATTTAAATTGAATTTCAGGATATTAATATAATGCTTTTCTTCCTACCCCTAGCATACAGCACAGGGCATGACTCATGGCTAGTGGTCAAGAAATGTTCTTTGAATCATGTATAGGACTTTAAAATCACATTATAGTAGGGATATTTTAATGATTTCACAAAATAGTAACCAGTTGAGAGACTTTTATTTTGCTGTTTCCAGATGATTGGCTCCTGGAGTTAGGGAGTATACCAGTTCCTTAGTCAGAAACTTTGTTATTTCTGGACAGTTTTATAATATACATTAATGGTCAATTTTTCATTTTTGAGCCTCATTTTAGAATGTGAGCCATAGCCTAAAGGGATCATATGTTCTTGTTCCTTTGTACAGCTTCATATTTCCTTTCGTAGAGTTTGTATACTGTGAGGATTGGGTAAATATTGATTTAAGGGCCATTTTTGTCATTAAATACTTTAAACTAAACTTTTTATTTTGAAAAAAGCTTCAGACTTACAAAGAAGTTGCAAGAGTGATGCAGCGAAGTCTATAAGCCCTTTATCTGCCTGGATTCAATCATTGTTGACATAATCATCATTATATTTTAATTAATCCATTTTATCTACACTATTAACATATTCTTTATACCTCTGTCTTCATTTTAATAGTTGTTCTAAGATTATGATATACATTTTTAACTTATCACAGTCTATCTTCAAATAATATTATACCATTTCACATGTAGGATAAGAACCTTATACTTCTGTTTCTCTTTTGCCTTGTGCTATTATCATTACTCATTTACATCTACGTATGCTGTAAACCCCACAATTGTTATTTTTGCTTTAGGCTAAAGGTCCTACAGACCAGTACCACCAGTCCAGGGCTGATTAGGACCTGGACCGCATAGCAGGAGGTGAGCGGTGGGTGAGCCAGCAAAGCTTCATCTGTATTTGCAGCTGCTCCCCAGTGCTAATAACCTCACCGCCTCATCTCCACCTCAGATCATCAGGCATTAGATTCTCATAGGAGCACTAGTCCCTGGTGCCAGAAAGATTGGAGACCGGCTGCTTTAGGCAGTCACTTACCTTTTAAAGAGATTAAAGATAAAAAATTCATCTTTTATATTTATCCACATTTTTGCCATTTTCAGTGCTTGTTATTTCTTTGTGTTGACTAAAATTTCTCCTGAAGAACTTTAACATTTCTTGTAAGTGCAGCTCTGTTGGTATTAAGTTCTCTTAGCTTCCGTTTGCCTGAAAACATCTTTCTTGCCTTCATTTTAAAAATATATTGTCAGGTATAAAATCTAGGTTGACAGATTGTTTTTCTAAGTGCTTTAAAAATGTCATTCAGTTTTCTAGTTTGCATAGATGAGAACTCTGCTCTCATTCTTAACTTTTTTTGTAGTATGTAAGGTTTCTTTTCTGACTGCCTTTGAGCTTTTATCCTTGGTTTTCAGCAGTTTAACTATGATGTAGTTTTCCTTTTTTTTTTTGGCTCGGAGTTTTATAAGTTAAATGTTGGAAAGTTTCTGGCCATTATCTCAACTATTTCTTATACTTTTTTCTATTTTCTTCTTCTGTGATTTCAGTTGCATATGCATTAGACTCTGTTACACAGCTCTCACTTGCACCTTTCAACTTTTTCACTCGTTTTTTTTCTCTTTGTGTTTCAGTTTGATAATTTTTTTTGGCTTTCCTTCAGCTTTACAAATTTTCTCATCTCTTGTGTCCAGTCTGCTGATAAGCCCATCAAAATAATTCTTCATTCTGATATAATGTTTTTCATTTTTAGTATTTCTCAGACTCCTTTTACTATGGTTTTTATTTCTCCTGAAATTTCTTACCTGTGAAGTGTCATCCACATTTCCTACCAGGCCTTTTAAGATATTAATTATAGTTATTTTAACATCCCTGTCTGATAATTCCAACATATGCATCATCTCTAAGTCTGGTTGTATCGCTCTTTTTCTGTCCTGACATATCTTTTTGAAATATATGTCTTATAACTTTTGATTGAATGTCACACATTGCATGTAGATGAACACTAGAACCTGAACTCATTAAGAGGTATACTTTTTCTGGCAGACAATTAGGTTATGTTAGTTAGTTAGTTGTTGATCTGGATTTGGTGTTTGTTGTTGCTATTGACACCATCAGTGTACCACAGATGAGTTACTGCTACCTTGTTTTTAGTGTGGGTCCTGAAGTGCTAAAGGATTTTTCTCATTATTCCTGTTCCACTCTTAGCTGACAACTTGCCCTATATACTTGTATGGGGTCTCTCTTCATGCTCTTGCTCCTCTCCCAGTGGCAGACTGTTCTTGCATGTTACTTGGTGCAAGACTTGTGGGTAGGGGCAGAAGGGGTTTTGCAGTTTTCATATTTCAGCCTCTTGTCTTTGGCAAGTCCTGTGCGCCTGAGCCTTAGGGGCTGAGCTTTCTCAGTCACTTCCTGTCACTTCCCTGGTGACAATATTCTCTGCCTCCTACTCAGTGTAGGATCTAGAATGCTAGAATGCAGGCAGCTTTATTGCCTTATTCTCCTGTCCCCCCGCCCCCCCATTACAGCTTTGTCTTTTATCAGTAAAGGAGGAAGAGGAGGACTGGGCTGAGGGTGTAGGATATGAGCAATTTCCTGCCCCTCTTCCAGTGCTGGAAGAGCTCTGTTTTGTTATCAGCACAGAACCTGGCATGAGTGGGCTTTCTATCCCTTTTCCAGTGCTTAGCTTATATTTGCCTAGTGTCAGTACAGAGTAAAAGAGGTGTGTTTTCTACCCTTTCCAGCAGCCACTGAAATTAGTGCAGACTCTAGAGTGAGAGTCTTTAATTTCCTTTTCAAGCAACAGACATCCTGTGCCACATATCAGGGTTCAGTCTGGGTGAATTTCTTGTTCCTACGCCAGCAGTAGCTGATAACCATCTTGTATTAATGCAGGCCCAAAGTGTAGATGGACTTTCGTTGGTACTCCTGCTCTACCTTCAAATATTGGAGCAGGTATTCACATCTGTACCACCAGTGGGCCTGTGCCCTGCTCACTCTGTTTCTCATGAGCATCTCCTTAGGTAAAAACTTTGAAGAAAGAATTGGTGAGTGGGTGCAGAATCCCCTGTGTCTGAGGCTCTCAAGGTTCTAAATTGGCAGTAGTGCACACTTGGCTTTAAAGAATTTGTTAAAAGTTCACTTGTTTTATAGTAATGTTTCTTTTTTCCATGCTCTGGCAAATGTGAAATAATTCATGTGTCCTGTCTACTCAGAGGGGCTTGTCACCCTTTGGAATTTAGATTATTGGTTGCCTTAAGACCTCACCTTACCGATGGGCTCAAAAACATAATTTTTATGGATTATCTGACTTTTTATTAAGGGTAGAAGCAATATTTCCTGTAGCTTTCTACCTCTTAAGTTCATCAATACATCTTAACCTTTGAAGCTGACTTTGGAAAACAGGAAATAACTCAAAGCATATAAAAACATATTTGGCTTTTTTCCCAAGTAACTAATAGCAAGAGAGTTAAATGCTGTTAGCTATAACTGGTAGACCTGAGGCACAGGCAGACAGAGGGAAATGATCTCCTGGAATAGGAAAGAGATAGAGGAAGGCAGGAAAACTGATCTTTTAGGGAGAGGATATCTCGATTAGTTTTTATATAACTTCTAAATGCAGTTTAAAAATGGTAAATGTGGCTACTGCTAATAATGTTTGGTCATTATTCTCCTTAGGAGGAGTTTGTAAATTTTTTTCAAAATATTCAGTGTAACTGATTGCTCAGAATGTTGGTTAATTTTTAATGCTTTTACTGGTCAATTTCCTTCTAGTTAAATGTCAGGACTGTTTTTCATAATACTAATAATGTCACATAAGATGATCTTTGATGATTATGCCCAGTTAACCTTCTGAAGTGCTTTAGAGGCCTTTATCACATTCTGTTTTAATTTTCCTGTGCAAATAGAGGCACTCAAGAGTAGGTTTTTGTAGCTCTTTTGTAAATTGAAGTTGTTTGCTGCAGTTAGAAGCTCTAAAAGCCAGTAGATAAAATGAAATGAAATTCTGAAAAAATATTTTTTTAAGCCAAAAGAAGTCAGGGAAATAGAGGAACAGAAACACAAATAGAAAATTTGTGGGGTGGGGGCTGGGGAGGAAAACGCAAGACTGGCCTGGAGACTAATTAAAAGATAGCTCTAAATTCAGCCACATCAGTATTTAAGTGTAAATGGACCATCATTCTAATTGAAAGAGGTTGTGTGTATCAAGACTTTATCTGCATGATATCTATAAGAGACACACTTTAAATATAAAGACATAGTTTAAAAGTAAATGTATAGGAAAAAACTATACTATCTAAATAGAAAGTATAGTAAAGTTGAAATATATTAATATCAGATAAAAAATATTACCAAAGACAAAGAATCTTACTAGAGATAAAGATATTTCATAATGTCAAAAGGGTTAATTCATTAGGAACATTGTTAATACCTGATAAAGTTTCGAAATATATGAAGTAAACATTAATAGAATTGAAAGATATAATTAAAATCTACAATCATTGTTGCATATTTTAACCTATCAGCAGTTATTTGAAGAACTAGGTAAACATCAGTAGACATAAAATAATGAACATAACGTGTAATTTCTTTACTGAACACAAGATGGCAAAGTAGTCACAGTACTTGCAAAACTGGATCTTTGCATTTGAATACAGTGAAATATGTCATTATTTTGTGAACATACTGTTTTCCTTTCTTTATTGTAGTGCCAACAAAATGAACAGTGGTGATTAATGAAATAAATAGGAATACTGCAGTATAGTGCCATAATACTTGGCACATACATAATAGGCATTAAATAAATTTTTGTTGAATAAATGAAATGTGGGGCTTTGGAGTTATATCTGTGTTTAAATTTTAAAACAATTTATTTTAAAATTGAATTACAAAAATACTACTTTTCCTTCTAGCAGTAGTTGTCAGACTTTTTGGTTTTAAGATCTCTACTCTTAAAAATTGTTGAGGGCCCCAAAGAGCTTTTGTTTGTGAAGTTTCTGTCTATTGATACATAATACATATTTTTACGAAAAACAACATTTTCAAAACAAAAAATAGGTCAGAAAGTGGCATGGTTTTACATTTTGGCAGATATTCTTAATGTATGTTCAGCAACCATATTCTCATGTTATATTCTCCATTTAACTTATATGCTCACAAAAGAATGAGATTTTTAAAAAGGCAGATAGCATCTTAGTATTACTATGAAACAATTTTGGTCTTGGATCACTCACGCAAAGAGTCTTGAACTCCCTCAGGAGTCCTGGACCATACTTTGAGTCTCTCTGACTTACAAAACAAGACAAAGAAAAAATGAAGAATTATTAGTGGGTGTGTGGCCCGAACAATGTACATACAGTTTACTCCTTGTTGGTAGGCTGTTCGGGTTCCCATGTATGGTTACCTAACCAGAAAAATTGTAGGAGCCTCATCTAGGAAATATTAATGGTACAAAATGTCACTTAAGTCTTAAATTGTACTGTCTCATATTTAGCTGTGGGTCAGGAATAAGTTGGAGCATGCTGCCATCCAATTCTGACTTGTTATCTGAGGTATGTGGTATAGTTTAGGTTCTATTGGTGGAAAAAAGTGTTTCCTCTGAATGAGAAGCTGGAGTAGTGACTGAAAAAGAGCTTTCTGAAACTAGAACCTTCACATATTACTGTTGAGAGTGGAAAACAGTCTGACAGTTTCATAAAAAGTTAAACACAGATTGCTGTATAACCTAGCGAAACCATTCCTAGGTATGTACTCAGAAGAAATAAAAATATATGTCCACACAAAATCGTGTACATGAATTTTCATAGCAGCATTATTTATAATAGCCAAAAGTAGAAACAACCTAAATGTCCATGAACTGTTGAATAAACAAAATGTGGCATATCCATACATGGAATATTATTCAGCCATAAAAAGGAATGAAGTACTGATACATACACTGACATGGATGAACCTTGCAAATATTATACGAAATGAAAGAAGGAAGACTCAAAAGACCACATATTGTAGCATTCCATTTATATGAAATGCTCCAAATATGCAAGTCTAAAGAGGCAGAAAGTACAGTAGTGGATACCTAGGGCTGGGGAGGATGGGAGGAATGCTGCCTGAAGAATGTTTCTGCATATTGTTAAATTGTAATATCGGTTATGGTCCCTATGCAGAGACTCATAATTTTGCAATATCCATAACAAAAACTTGAAGGGAGTTTCTTTTTTTTAAAGAACTGAGTCTCTTTTTCTTCTGTTTCTTTTTAATATGTTTTAAGATCTGCTAATGAGACGACTGTTACTATGTCTCTTTTAGCCTTTGCTGCTGGAAGTTCAGACTATATGTAATGCTCAGTCACAGTAATATTGTTAGCTACGGTAGGCAATTTGTATACTTTCTTTTCTTTTACATGTTTTGGTATAGGTTTTTTTAAAAAAATTTTACACACAAATATTTTATTGTAAGATGCCTGTAGTCTTTATCAGAAGCAGTTGGGATTTAAATTACAACAAATATAAAAATCACATGTGAAAAACTAGAGGCAGTATTTGCCAAGATAGAGATGAATTCTTTCTGTGTAAAAGGGCAACGTTAATTTTCAAGTATGAACTAAGCTTGAACTAAGCTTTTAAACAAGCAGTGAGCTCCTAGGCACTGGTACTGTTCAAGCAGATGCTGGATGATGATCTGTCTGTAGATTCTGTAATAGTGAATCCTGTATTAAATAGAGCAGACTAAAATTGCCTTTAGAGTTCTCCCAGTCTTTTAAGACTTTTATCATTCTGTGATTGAATTGGCAGTATTAGTTTCTGACAATACAAAGCATTAAGTGGTAATTTTAAAATAAGTAATTGTTATTCTAAGAACTTATTTGACAGCTCAGAATTCCAGACATATAACACGAAAGTAATAATTTTGTGTGAAAATATTAGAACAGGTACTACTAGTACATTGCCCAGAGAACTCAGTGTAGCTGTTGTTCTGAATGTGTGCTTTCAATTGCACTGCAGCACTGCTAGGATGAATTAGCTATAAAATGCACCCCTGAATATTGCTAAGGCATTTAAAAATGCTGTATTTAAACAGAGTATATTTCTAATAGAACTGTTGTATTTTCATTTTGATAAATTGCTGCTGCCCTTCTCCTCCTCCTCCTTTTTTTTTCACTATTTTTCCACAGTTTCATTGAGATATATTTGACAAATAATGTTGTATAAGGTAAGGGTGTACAACATTATAATTTTCTGTATGTATATATTATGAAATTAAGTTGCTTTTCTTAACATTCAGTCAATTTTTTTCTAGTACCTACTCATAGACAGAGTTTAAAACATAAAATATAAAACAAAATAAATGATGAACATAGAAGACAAGATAGAAAGATGATGGATGGATGATGGACAGATGGACGGACGGACAGACACACAGATTCACTCTGTAAATCTCCCGCTGCCACTGAAGATCACACATGTAAATGATCTAAAAGCGTCATTTATGATTGATGTTTCATGGGTCTGTTTCTGCCTGTTTTTGTTCTTAAAATCATTATTAGGACTTAGGCTTTGCAGAATTTATTAATTACCTAGCATCAAATTGAGATTGTGTCTGTGGGTCCATTATATATAAATAAATAAGTACTATTGGTTGTGCAGATCTTCCATACCTGAGCCATGAGAGCATAGGAACAAGTAACTTGTGTCCTTGTAAAATTTAGAGTTGCAAAATTAGTTTCAAAAAAACCAGATAGTAAGAACTCATAGGAAGCAAAAAGCTTGCACATGAGAGATTTCTGTGTAGAATCCATGTATAATACAAATAGAATACAGTAAAGAATGAAGGAAAAGCATAAAGTTAGGTTCTTTGTATTTTTCTTCTGCTACATTCAGAGGTCCAAGTTTTAGTTGATAGGAAATGCTTTTGAAAAGGAAAAAAGAAGGAAGGCAATACAAGGGAGAAAGAAAGGGAAGAAAGAGCCTCTGGACCCGAAGAAACAGACCAGTTGCATTGGGTGGTTGGGTTTAAGTCTCATAATCAGCAAATCACTAACTGCCAGGTGTGGCTGGAGCTAACATTTCTTGGGCTGAGACACTAACAGTCTTAATTCCTTATAGTAAGGGATTTTATAGGCATACCTAGTTTTGTCCATTTGAAGAGGATGAGAAGTTCTTTAGGTCCAGAATGATCCCATTCTATCAGAAAGGAAAAGAAATTACTAGTCGAGTCAGTATAAAAGATTGGGAGAAAGCAGATTACACTTGTGGGACATTTCAGGCTTTATATGCTGATCATCGATAGCTGTTAAAGCTACCTGTTTATCTTCCTGCTGGTTGCTGAAACACATGAAATTCCATCACAGAAGGCTAGCTGACCATGTGTTATAGATTTCATGTTCTTGAGAAACTCTAGAACTCTATTCAAGGTTTAGTTGCAGAGAAAGTTTGGAATTCTTTTGTTTGGAAGGGGGTTTTCTGTTTTAAAAAGTCTACTGGGAATAATTTTGATAGTAGTCATTATCTCTGACATTTGTGATCTGCAGGTTTTGGAGCATTAAAAAATAGGTAAATTCTTTCTAAATTTGATGGGTAAAAGTATATAGGAAGGAGAAAGGAGAGAACTCTACCAGTCTTTTTTTTTTTCAGACTTATTTTGAAGACTGCTGAAAGAGTATTTTGTGAATTTACTTCTTTTTGTTGCCAGAATTGCTTTGAGCAATTTTATAAAGAGATCCTGACTGGTTGTTTTTTTCTAAATTAGTGGAAAAACTGCAGTGCCTTTCTTTGGTCTGAAATCCAATTTTTTCTTTCCAAGATTATTATATAGGATGAAAATTTTAAGTTATCTGTGGTTATTTAAATTCATTGAAGTCATCATATAAAGGGGGAATAGTCCTGAACCTAAGAAAAGCAGTTGTTTTTATTCATTCTTGAGGTGTCTTTAGGACTGGATTTGTCTATTATCTAGTTTTCAAGTAAAAGATTAAAAAGCAACTCACTTCCTTGGGACGGCTATTCATCGAGCTATTCTCTATTGTTCCCTATTCCTTTTTCTTAAAGGATAAAACTGTAGTTAAATATGTGAACAGATAGAATGAATATTTGGGGAAGATAAAAGAATTAAGATCTAAACAATAATCTTTGTTCATTGGGCAACTGCAGAGCAGACTTATGCTTGCTTTCACAGAGTATACCTAAGTGACCTAGTCAACCATTGCTCAACTGTTGCTGAAATAATCAGACATATGGGTAACAGCTCAATTCTTTTTCATTGGATTCTTCTAGCAGGTCAGTAGAGGATGATGGAATGGAAATAAGAGAAAGAGAGAGGGAGGGGGAACTTAAAAAAATTACATATAGTGTTTCATTATTTCTTTGGTTTGGGAGGCAGTTCTCTATAGGTCTTCCCATACCTGCATATCTTGTGAGCAGAGGCACTATCTTTGCTCTGGGCAATCTTTTGATGGGTATTTATATAGTGAATAACCTTGTATGGTAAAGCTAATGTCTCCCTTTAGAGTGGAAGACAAGGTTTCTTACTGGTAAGTGTAATAAAGATAATGTCTCCCTTCAGAACAAAGGGCAGGCGTACTCACTGCCAATTATAAAAGATTTGAGTTTCCTAAGCTCAGGGTTTCGAGATCTCCTGTTAGTGCAGCATATTGAGTTTACAGGTATTATCTGGCCCACTTCACATAGCTCTGTGGGAATTGGGATTCAGGGAACTGGTGCACATGCTGATACTCTAGCTGCTGCTACTGATGTGAGTAGTAAATTCTCCTTTGTCTCTGACGTAGGAGTCTTGTGTTTTCTTCAGGACCCCTGAAAATGGTAGGCTAATTTGTTAGCTTGCAAGTATGGTGAAATCTCAGACCCTTTATTTTCTTAATACTTCAACATAATAAATAGGATGTATTTAGAAAGATTGATTGGAACTTACATTTCCAGTTTGTACAATTTTTAAGAAATTTATATAGGATCTTATTTTTCCTTGCTTTGATATAGGGTTTGTTTATAATGTCAGCCCATATATGGAGTATCATCCTGGTGGAGAAGATGAACTAATGAGAGCAGCAGGATCAGATGGTACTGACCTTTTTGATCAGGTAAGGTGCTAAAAATAATCATAGTATTACAATGGAAGAGCACTCTTAAATGTAGCAGTGTGACAATTGTTGGGAAAAAAATAGTTGCATAAATTTCAGATATATTGGCTTGAATTTTTAAGTGTGGGAATATGCTCATAGGTAGTAACTGTTCATTTAATTTGCCTTTGAATTATTTTACTAAAATGTTAGAGATGGTTTCAAATCCGTGTCTAAGAGTCTGCTCTTAAATGCTTTCTGTCTCTGCTGGCAATTGTTTGCTCAATTTTGATCAATTTTGATAATGATGATAATTGACTTATGGGAGGCAGTAGTGATTAGAGGGAAAAACAAGGCACTTAGCTTCTTTGCTCTTAGTCATTTCTCATTTTGAGATTTTTATATAATCAGCCTGTCTTGATGTACTGAATCTTCATGCCATATAGAAAGTGAGTTGATTAATGAATAGAAACCTTATTTTTCCTAGAGTTCTGGCAGAGATTTGGTGTGCAGAACCCCATTTGCTGTTAATGTTCTTCCTGAGTTGGAGAAAAGTCGTGTTTGCCCATTGGTCATAATAGCATTCTCTTTGGGAGATTCTTACTGCTGACTTAAGGCAAATTCCCATTTATTTTGGTATTTATTATTGTCTAGAAATGGAAGCCAAATAGAAAAATTTGGGAACACTTGCCTGAAAACTTGTTTGCCGTGCTTTTATATCTGTCCCATAACTTCTGATGCAGAATGTACTTTTCCACAAGAATGATTTCCAATAGAATCTAGTTCTGTTTATATTCCTAAGTGACGTGAGGTTATATGGACCTTATTTAAGTAAGCTTGTCACAGGGAAGTCACAAGAACTGCTATATTGTTAAGTTCTTTATTAGTTTAAATAATACTTTAATTCCAGATTGTCACATTCCCCTTTTCATTATACCCATGACGTTTATTTATGACTTTAACTTACTATGGAAGCAAACAACTTAATATTCTAGAAACTGGTGAAGTTTCCTGCATCTTTAAATATTTAAGAATTTATTCATGCCTAGTATTTGAGTTGTACAAAGAATATTAAGTAATCTCTTTATTGTCAGATTTCTGTCTCTAGTTTTGATTCCACTCCTGACCTTTTATTTCCAAATGCCTATTGGACAATTTGATAACCAAGTAGCACTCCAACTCAGTGTACCCTCAAATAATATCAGCTTTCTTCCCCCTCCCCTCCCAACCGTTTCCTATTTCTGGTAATGGGGACTTGAAACTACTTGAGTAATCTTTGCCTTCTCTGATTGTGCCTCATATCCAATCACTGGGGAAATCCTATGATTCTGTCTTTAAACATTACACCCTTTTCTCTCTTGTCACTGCCTTAGATCAAGTCATCACCAGCTCCTCCCATTCTATTTTAATACTGTCCTAATATTTTTACTTTCAGTCCCAACTTAGATACCATGACAGCTAGACTAGTGCAATAGTCCCCCATTATTTGCTGTTTCGCTTTCAGTTTCTGGTGGTCAGTCATGGTCCAAAAATACTAAATGGAAAATTCCAGAAATAAACCATTTATAAGTTTTAAATTGCACATCTGAGTAGCATGATGAAATCTTGCACTGTCCCACTGTGTCCAGCCAAGGACTTGAATCATCCAGCGTATCCATGTTGGATATGTTCCATGCCTATTTGTTATTTACTAGTTGTCTGAGTTGTCAGATTTGCTGTTATGGTTTCATAGTGCTTGTGTTAAAGTAACCCTTATTTTACTTAATAATGACTCCAAAGCACAAGAGTAATGATACTGGCAATTCAAATATGCCAAAAAAACAAGCTTTAAGGTGCTTCATCTAAGTGAAAAAGTAAGTATGGTTCAATAAGATATTTTGAGAGACCATATTCACGTAACTTTTATTATAGTATATTTTCATAATTGTTCTATTATTAGTTATTATTGTTAATCTCTTATTGTGCCCAATTTATAAATTTAACTTTATTAGAGTTCTGTACTCCATAATTTCAGGCATCCACAGGGGGTTCTTAGAACTTAACCCTTGTGGATAATGGAGGATTACTGTATTCTTAAAGACAGTCAGTCATCTTAGCACCTTGCTCTACAACACTCAGCTCATCATTCACAGTGGGATAAATTTAAAGTCATTATTTGAGGCCCTAAAAAGACTTTATCAAGGTAAATGTTCCCAACATACATCTTGCTTTGAGCAAACTGAAATGCATCGAGCAAATCACCAGTTCCATCATTGACAAAAACTCCTTGAATGATTTTCTCCTTCATCTATCTGTTAAAATTCTACCTAACCTCATAGCCCCAGAGATAATGCTTTACACATTATTGGATGCTTCATAAATATTTGGTAAATGAAATTTCAGTATTTATTAATAAATGAGTGTCCATTTATAATTGCATATATAATTTTTGTGTATTTTCTATTTTAGTGTATATTTACTCAGGAACATACATAAAATTCTGACATCAGAATTATTCACCTTGATTATTTTAGTGATTATATAGTATTTTATTGAATAACATATTACGGTTTTCCTGTACTGGTCTTTTGCAGTTGGACGTTTAGGTTGTTTTCAATATTTTGCTAATATAAATAGTGCTGTGAAGAGTATCTTGGTACCTGTATCTTTGTGTATATACAAATATTTTCTCAGGTAAATTTCTGAATTGCTGAGTAAAAGAGCCGCCTATTTTAAGATTTTTAATGTATATTTAAAAAGTGCCTTTCAGAAAGGTGGTTTAAATTTAATTCCCACCAATAAGTCTGGCAACAAATACCCTCAGTTATTTTTCTTGAAGTGACGGTCTCACCTTGCTTCTTTTCAAGAAAATGTCTATCAAATATTCAAGTCTGAATAACCAGCTTTTTTATAGGTCATTTTTTCTTTTAAACATAAATGACTTTTCAAAAAAAAAAGCTCAGTTCCATTTGCAAATCAAACAATTGCGGAAGTATTTTGAGAACTTCGCATTTTGTCACACAGAATATAAAACAGACCTGTACTCAAGGGTTGAGATTTAAGAAAATTAATATTATTTGCTTCATGAAGGATATTCTTAAATGAAACCAGATCTTCACCCTCCGCCTGGTGAAGAAAATAATGATTGAAACAACTGCTTTAATTTGTGCTAAGATGCAAGCAGTTTTACCCACCATTACTTTTTCAACATCAGTGCAAATGTCAACCCAATGAAATAGGCAAATAAATTTTAGTATATTTTGAAACGAATTGAGACCTCAGAGATATCTGAAGGGTGTCAGGAACCTCCAGAGATCGATAGACAACACTTTGAGAACGTTGTTCCAAATAATCCTAATGTATGCTGCCTTTCTGTCACTCTCTTGTTGGCCAATTAGATCTGCTTCTTTATTTTTCAGAGCAGTGTAAAAATGTTTAGTTCTGCTCAGAATAAAATTAGAGCATCTCATGAAGTTAGTCATGTTGCTTTTCTGTCATTTATATCTCATACCAGGTTCATCGTTGGGTCAATTATGAATCTATGCTGAAAGAATGCCTGGTTGGCAGAATGGCAGTTAAATCTGCTGTTCCTAAAGGTAAGTGGTGCCAGCGCAAAACTGGCACTGATGTCTGACACACGTGTACTTTTTTTAACTTGGATTTCCACAAATAGATTTAAAGAAATCGCTGTATTGTTCTCATTTTCACTGGCTGCATGGTCTGCGGTTTTATTCTAGCTCTTCTTTAGAATGAAACAATGACATTACTTTAAATTTTTGACGTGTTTTGAGAAAACATTCATAATGTAAGGAACAAGCATTATAGAAGAGAAAGAACTTTATTTACTCTTTGCTTAGTTTTCATTTGTCTTTTGCTGTTATATAGACAGATTAGCTAGAGCACTTGGTAAGAGTTGACTTTTAGATTAGTATTTTATAATTTAATTTTTTGAATACGTGATACATTCACATGACTCAAATGAGAAAATATAAAAAGTTACACAGTGAAATTTTTCCTCCTAGCTTTGTCTCCCTCCCTTTTGCCTTGAATCTTTTCATTCCTTACTTCATTACCATGGAAAACATATGTTCTGATTGTAAACTACGTATAAAATACAACCCATTTCTTGCATTTCTTGCCCTTACCTTCTAACCCGTGGCTCTACAATCTGTATGGTATTGAAGATCATCTCTTTACCTCCTAGGTTTCTTTCAGAACAGCACCCTTTGAAAATTTTAGACTTGCAATAGAAGTAGCATAAATACTTTGCTTAATTCTTTGCTTTGGAAGAAAGGTAGTCTTTTTCTTTTTCTTTTTTAGTAGCTCTTAACTTTGACACCCAAATTATGAATAAAAATTGGCTTACTCGACCTGAGTCTTCTACTGTTTATTTAGTGTAATGAGTTTTGTAATTCAAGGCCTTGTTGCCAGAGACCTCCATCAGCTGTATGTAAATAGCACAGACATACCTAGATTTGAACCCTAGCTCCATGACCTGTGTAATCTTTGGGCCAGTTTCTGTCTCTGAGCCTCAGTTTTTTAATCTGTACAATGGTTCATAGGGTCAAGAATTAATTGACATGAGTAAAGTTCCTTGAATAGTGACAGTAATAAATGCTCAAAAAGGATTATTTTTTTTCTTCCTATTGCTACAAAATAAATAAGCAGCAATACTTATATATAACAAAAGCAAACTAGTTTGAACTTTCATGTCTGGAAATTCTTCCCGACAGTTTACTTTTGTAAACCAGTCCCTTTCTTCTATTAATTGGCTCCTAAATTCACTGATGCACTGCCAGCAGGAGATATGATATTAACTAAAAATCCTAGATAACTGATTTTACCTCATCCTGAACATTATATATCTGGTACTAAAGGTCATTTGTTCTTATGTAATACCATTCAGGGTAACCAGAAAGTATGCTAGACTCCTTAGGCTTCTGTTCCATAGGAATATGAAATTAATAAAAGGACTTTTCTGGTTTTTTTTCCTTCTTTCCTGGAAGCAAAAGGCAGATAATCCTCAAAATGCTTCACAAAAACAACAACAACAACAATGAACATCATTTAAAATGAACAGATTAATTCACAAGGAAATCCTCAGATATCCAAAAAAGAGTAGTTAGAAGCAGCAATCCGGTGTGGTAAGCTAGCTCTGAAGCCTCTGTTTCCTCTGTTTCTAGCACTTATCTAGATACTCAGGAATTAGAGCCACACAGGAATTTTAATGGTCACACAGAGGGTAGAAGACCAGATCTTGGGTCTGTAAAGGCAGGGAGTTGGAACTGGAATCCCTGTTTGTGGTTTTGACTCTTGAAGGGCTATATGATCAGTGAAATGGAAAAGCTTAGAAAGAAATCAGTCCAGCAAAGGGAATGTTAGGATATATTGCCTTGACTTTGTTTATGAGGTGATAGAAGAGAGGAAAGAGAAATTTCCTTTAAGAATTTGTAACCACAGTGCTGCCCATGTGAGAGTTGGGAATTTCAGTATATACCACCTATGTGGTCTCAAAAACCTTAAACCAAGAAATAAAATAGTCTCTCCTTACTGGTTTCCCAGGCCACTTGACAGATATATATACAAAATTTTAATGGTTTTAACCTAAACCCTCAAAATTCCCACATGTACATATCAGAAAATTATTAGTGCACAATAAAAAATTAGACAACATGTGAGGAAACAAGTCAGCAGAAACAACAGCAAGATTTTTACCCCTTAGACTTCTTTATTTATATACAGAATAAAAGTAATTTTGTTTGAAATGTTTAGGAAAATAATGAATGGTAATGAGTAAAAAAATGAGACTGCTAAAAATAATTATGTAGAATTGAGTCAAAACAAATAGAACTTCTAGAAGTGAAAAATCTGATGAAATTAAAAGATACATAGCAGTAATTATCAAACAGTTTAGACATAATAGAAGAGTTCATTGAACTGCAGGAGTGAGCAGCAGAAATTATGCAGAATGTGGCACAGAGAAACAAAAAGATAGAAAAATATGTAAGAGACATAGAGGATAGAGTAATTAGACTTAACACTTGTAATCATTTCCAGAAAGAATCAGTGATGAGAATGAGGAAGAGATAACATCCGAAGGGATAATTGCTGAGAATTTTCCAGAATTGATAAATCACAAATACTCAAATCCAGTAAGTTCGGCAAACCTTAAGCAAGATAAATTAAAAAAAAGAAAAAAAAAAAAAATCCACACAGACATTGTAGTAGAAATGCAGCACACCAAAGACAATGAGAAGATATGAATGAAAAGCAGCCAGAGAGATAGATTTACTAACAAACAAGTGATTAGTAAATTGACAGTTAATTTACTTGTGTAATTTACTAGCAATACAGCTAATTTACCATAACAATAATAGAACCCAGAAAACAATAGAACAGTATCTTGAAAGTGCTGAGAGAGAAAAATCTAAAATCATTCAATAACAGATGAAATGAAGGTAATTAGGACTAGAAAACAGCAACAATGAAACCCCAAAACATATGAAACCAAAATCAGGAAGGTTGAGAAAACCAAGGATTTCTAACTAAATCATAATGATAAAGAACTAAACTGTAATGCATATTTCATTTCCTCTTCACCACCTGGTTCATGAGAGTACAAACACATTTTTTTACCCAGAATGAGATATGGTTTTTGAGATACTATGTGTTCATAAATTTAAAGTTTTCTTTTTAACACTATCTCTAGCCCTGATTACTGAGGCAGCACAGTGAAAAGAGCACAATTTCATAGAGGCTGACTTGGCTTCAAATTTCATCTCTTCCACTCATAAGCTGTTGTGTTCTGTATCAGTTAACAGACTTGAGTGTTTTTTCTTAGTGGTAAAATGGAGTTTAAGACCGAAACATTCTAATATTATTGTGAGGATTAAATAAAGTAATGTTTGCTAACTACCTAGTATATAAGAAACAACCGATGGCGGAAGTAGCAGAAGTGGTTGTTGCTACTGAGGCTCCCTTTACCCCTCTACTCCTACAGTACTGAGGCTACTTATAAAGCAGCATGTTGTGATGTGTTTTACCACAACAGATGGTCCTGTTTCTGTGAAAAATAAAGTATCATTATTATCGACAGAACATGTGAGAGTGGGATTGTGAATCTGTTTCACTATAAAGCCTGTTTGGTTTAAACGTGTTTTGCTAGGGTGAGGCCAGCAGGTAGTGATATGAGATAAATTGCAAGGTTTTAGGAAGCAAAAGCAAGAATTTTATAAGTCAGAAAAGCCTTGATTGCAAGCAAATTAATTGGGTTTTTGTAAGTGTAGAGACTTAAAATCTAGCAGGATACAGTCTGAACTCCAGGCTAGCCGGAATGAATATACCATATAAAAGGGACAGAGTAACCAAAAAAAAGAGATTTAATGTGTCAGAAATAAGGAATGCCCACAGGTAAGGTGAAGAGTTGTTTTAATAGTACTGCTATGCCTTTCATCTGCAAGCAGGATTGATCATTGAACTCTGTTGGCCTGAGACTTATGGATGGAGACTGTTAGATGGGGCAACCATGTAATTGTCCAAACTGGGGCAGTTTTGAGAATGAAAGAAGGTTCTATTAGTAATTATGCTGGGATAATGGAGTGAACTGTGACTCTGGCAAACCAGGGTATGTGTTTAATCTATAATTAGAATTTCTAGGTGAAATGGGAACGGAGGATAAAAACAGATGAAGTGGGAATAGTAGGTGGAAAAAGATTTGCTGATGTGAAGATTTGCAGGGGCTGGGCAGAGACAGTGGATCTACTGAAGAGGAATTTTATACATGAATTTCTTTTAATACTGGATCCGTCACACCATCTTTTAGGTGGGTGAACTGCCAGATTCCAATGCATGGGGATCCGGAATTGGCATTTTGTAGGCAGCCTACAGTTGGGCAGTTTTAGGAGGATAGTTTTTAATTTATCTGGTGGTTTCTAGTGTGCCAGGGTATCTAGGATGAAAACAGAAAAGCTAACAGATAGACTATAAAACATAATACCAGTGGATCCTTATGTAACGAGTCAGTATGATTTTTATATTCCTTTGTTTAAAAAGAATGGTTTGTATCGTGCTTTAGAAAGATATCAATAATGAATAAAAGGAAAAACTTCGGAAAGGTAAGTATTAGTTGCTGATAATTTATTTACATGGAACACTTCATTCTCTGGCAAAGATGAAAAATGTTCTTACTCTTTGCCCTTATTCTAGTTCTTTTCTGTCATTACGATAACCAGTAGCTTAGACTTGGTATGAAAAAAGAATAAAATATCATATAATTTTATTATTGATTGCATATTGAAATGATAATATTCTGGGTATATTGTGTTAAGTAAAGATATATTATTGAAATTAATTTTACCTGTTTCTTTTTACTTTGCTAATGTAATTTTAGAAAATTAGAAACACTTGTGGCTTACATTATATTTCTTTTGGACAGTGCTATTCTAGATCATAAATGTACTTTAAAAAATTAAATGTAAGTCTATGGCCATGCTTCCCTGAACAAGCCCGATCCTGTATGATCTTGGAAGCTAAGCAGAGTTGGGCCTGGTTAGTACTTAGGAAGGCCAGGTTAGTACTTAGGAAGGCCAGGTGCTGTAGGCATAAAAAATTAAAAAATAAGGGATTGTAAACTGACAAGGTCCTTGCAATTTGTGAGGTCAACCAAGGGTTGCCTCGCCTAAAAAAAAACAAAACATTTTTTAAATGTTCTATTTTCCAGCATCATAGTACAGTCTCAGGAATGTTTCTTCTTAATTTTTCATTGCTTTATTACGGTTTCTAATACTTTTATATTTTTAGTTTTCACGCCCACTCTCTCAAGTAGTTAATGACTATAAATCGTGTAGAACCATATAAATCAATAGAATATCTAGGAGTGGAAGAGGTATTTAGAGCTGTTCTATCACCCTCAACTTAAAAGTGAGAATACTGAGGTTTGTAGACATGGATACCTTACTAAAGGCTATCATTATTTAATTGGAGAAGTTCACCACTTAAAGAAATGATTGTGCTTTCCTTTGTAAGTCAGAGAATCACCTCATCAAAGCTATCCACTTCTGCATAATTTACTTTCCTTTGGCATATGCGAGTACTTTTTAACTAGGGTTGATTTTTTTCACAGAATATATTTGGCAATATCTGGAGACATTTTGGTTGCCAGGAATAAGCTCAATGCTCCTGGCCTTCTGATGGGTAGAGGAGAGGTCAGGGATGCTGCTAAGTCCCCTACAGTGATAGAGTCCCACAACGAGTTATTCAGCCCCAAACTTTAATAGTGTTCAAGTAGAGAAACCCTTGTATATGAATTAGTTTTTTATTCTTAAAAATGATGGCATTAATGACACATGGATGTGGAGCTGGTATGTAGACAAGGCAACTATTCTAGCTGCCAGCTAGAAGTTCAGCTTCTGGAGTCAAAGTTCTCTCTTCTAGGAGCATCAGTGTCCTCATTGATAAAATGGGGACAGTTCAGGACTCAAGTGAATGGGTAAAACACAAGCTCAGAGGCTAACTGGTAGAGGAGAAGCAAGGCAGTTACTAGCAGAGAGAAAGGGGCAGAGTGTCATGATGAAGTGGACTTTACTGAGTGAGCAAATTTGCTATCTCAGTCAGGCTGCCTTAATGTGCTTTT
>NW_006494614.1:13238305-13243936 GCF_000325575.1 Pteropus alecto | reverse complement strand
CTGCTGGAAAGGTAGAAGGGAGAGGTCATTAAAAATGAGGGATGAGAAGTCCCTGGTCAAGGGGCAGATACAAAGCTGAACAGGAAGTATGACTTACATTTTGTGTATGACTGACAGTGTTAGTTTAGGTTAGTGTTTGCTTTGTTTTCAGAGAAAGATGATTTTTGAACATGTATGTATTTATGTGCAGGCGATACCCAATAAGAAATGGTTAATCCCTCTTAAGAGGGTAGAACAAAAATGGGAAATAACTGATAAATTGGAGAAATGAATAAAAAATATACAAGTATAGCCTACTTAGGAAGAAAATATAAACTTCTCAAACTATAGTTTATGCTGTGATTAGCTAAAAGAGTAATAGGGAAGAAAACTGTCCAGGAATAAGTACTTTGGTACTTTTAAAACTTTTTATTCCTGAAATTTTTCATAGTATGAATTTGAACTGTTAAATCTTTATTTTAATTCTGGTAAACTGCTCTGAGGATAAGGAATAATTCTGGGCCTTGAAGTTTGAGAGATGTGTAACATTTAAAGGTGACTTAGAAGATGATTAAAAAAATGAACAGAGGAAAGTAAAAGGTAAAGATAGTTTAGAAATAATAGAAATTATTAAATTTTATAAGATGCGAGAAATGAGTATATAACTTTTGAAACAAAATCAAGAATTAGGCCTAGGTGATGTTATGAGGCATTCCATTTAGAGATATGGAAGAATTTCAGAGAAAAGTTGTTACTAAACATATTGTAGAGAGACAAAGATTCTTCTGGCAAGGCTAAACAGTAAAGGGAACATAGAACAGTATATTTTGGACTTTGTGACTAAGATCTCTGGTAAGAAGACTGAACTCATATCTGATGGTTTCATGATATCAACCTTTTGGAATGAGAAAGGAAGATGAGGTATGTAGTTACATACATTTGAATGTAAAACATTCAAATATAAATTGCTCAGCACTTGTCTTCCTAAAATGTTTTATTCAGGGCTTTCTTGATAAATGCCTATGTATTTTCAAAATGTACCTAAAATATTATTTCCTCAGTGGAGTCCTTTCAAATTCCTTGTAAGTACAGATGCCCACCTTCTGTGCTTCCATACCACCGTCTACATACATCTTTCACAGCATTTATCACATCATATTAAAAAGAACATTGACATTTATTTTTAATTTAGTTTAATTTTTTTGAGCAAGCAATACACTCACATGATTCAAGAATGAGAAGCACCCTTGTCATACCTCTGTCTCCTCCCACACACACACAAAGGTAACCACATTACTACTTTTATTGTGAATCTTTCATATTATGTCTAAGCATGTATAAGCAAACAATATATATTCATATTTTCCTAACTTTCTATTCAAAGAATTTCTTACTATGTCAGTATCCCTATTAAGATGATGATTAGCAGATATTTCTTAAAAGAATGAAGTCACTGGTAAACAGGATTTTTCTTTCTTTATCCTAGGAATCCCCTGGTGGCTCCACTCAGCAGAGGTAAACTAGATTGGAAGTCACAAATAAAAATCATCACCCAGCCCTGTTACCAAAAAAGAGAAGAATGCTGATAAATCACAGCACTAGCCTTCTAAATAACACTTACCTCCCCAGAAAGCAGAGGTTCTAATCAAAATAATGCAGTTCAAACAGCATTATGAGAAAAGATAAATTCTCTTGGCTGTGGAGCCAAGAGAATTAGTTATCAAGACAGAATATCAGATTTCTTGTCAGAAAGAAAAGTATCTCATGTGACTAAAATGATTCAAATGTAGATATGCTTAATAGCAAAAAATTGTCTATTTCTGTGACTCAGTTTTTGAAGAGTTACATAAGTAGACTAGCAGAGTTTTTAAAGGTAATTTAGATTGTTTAAGTAGAAGTTCTCTTCCTACTAGTACTTCTGGTATTAAAAAAAGACTCAGGGGGAAAAAATTACTAATTTAGGAGGATCCAGAAAGTTCTGGAAGATTCAGATCGATCAGGAAGTACATATATTTTTTTTCCCTAGAAACTAATTACTTGGGGCAATTTTTCAAAATCTGTGAGCTTTTAGATAAAAACAAATTGCTGTACATGATAAATGAGATTCATCAAACTGCCAGCTATGTGGTACCCTGAAAATAGATTTAATTTACATATGTTATTGTGAATTTGCTGTTTGTTCTGACATAAAACAAATAATCACAACTGCAGTAGCAAAGACAGATGAAACTAGATGAGAATAAGTGACCAAAGACATCAGTGATCCCTTGCAAATTATAGTGACTAGATCTGTATCTGGCATTTGATAAACAAAGCTCATTTCGAGGTATAATTAGATGGTATTTAGGTCTTTTGTCTTTTCAGAAAGTATTCACTCTAGCAATGGCATAGTAAGAAATGTGGTGCCAAATTTCAGAGGCGATGGTGTCTAATCTTGGCTTTGCTGCTCAAGAGCTGTGGATTTCAGTCAAGTCCTTGACCTCTGATCGTCAGTTGTAAATGAGGGGACCAAATGATAATTCACTATATGTTGTTAAGATTTCTTAGCTATGAAGTTATGTTGGTAAAATGGGGAAAATAAACAAAAAGAATGGTCATTTGGCCTCCTTAATCATGATTATTTTATGACAGGTGAGTGAAATGGAGGTAATTATGAGATCGCTGGTTGACTGAAAATCAGAACACAAAAAATTTTGAAAGCTTTGATTTAAGTTTCTTTTTTTTTATAAAACAAGGCGATGTCACATTAACAAGTTTTTAGTCTACTACTTGGATATTTTGTGTTAGCTTGTCATTCATTTTTTTTTTTTAACTGACAGCTTGCTGAGGGTTTTATTTCAATTATATAGCACTCGTGATCAAGATATAATATAGATATGTGAGTTGACTGCCATCCTGAAAGAAAATACCTGTTAATTTTTTTCAGGTTGTAACACTAATAATTGCATTACATTGTGGAAATTTTAACATATTTTCATCATTTTTGCTATTTAAATTTGTAGTAACAATGATTTTAAGTACTAAACTAGATAATAAGGTAGTGTGCTTTGGGTTGTTAATATGTGTATTTTATTTATATAATGTAATTAATAAATTCTGGTTAATTTTGACTAATTTAAAATATGATAACCTGGACAAAATGTGGAGTTTTATATGCTTTCTAGAGAAATTAACCAAGACATTAGAAAAAAAAATATCCAAAGAAATAGAAAAAAGCCCTGTGAAATGGTAGATAAGTACCAGAGAGATGGCCTGGCAATCTTCAGCCATGAAAGTTACTTATTAGAAATATGGGCCATCTCCCTATTAGCCTGTTTCTCTCTTCAGGCCTTGGAAGAAAGTCCTTCAAGAAAGAAGGGCCGATATCTTTAAATCAATAATATTAACTGATATGCTCTTTGACACTGTAATATTCTTATGTGACTTTTTTTCTAAATTACTGCACAGACTATCATGAGGAAAAGAAAGTCTTAAATGGTAAGTCATGTAAATTTATAGTAAAAAATCAGTGAATCATTCTCACATGATTATAATATTGCTTCACAGAATTACTTGGAATATTTAGATATTTTTTATATGAAAGATGTCTTTACTTGCTCAAACTTAGAGGATTGAACAGAACTTTATAGATCCCATTTTACAGCCATTATTCTTAATAGTAGTCCCTTCTGTGACATCCCTAAACATGTTTTCATATGCCCTCAGCTTGAAGACTCGTAGTCATTAGGAAGCAGGACTGAACAAGTCACCTCCCTCCAGCATGTGACCTTGCCTCCAGTGTTCACATGCAGATACTGAGTAGCCTATTAATCTGCTCTTCTAGAGCAGGAGCTCTGGCTTCTACAGCCATTCAGTATGACTTGGAACTGACACACCCCCTAACCCTCAAAAATGTTGTGTATAGTGTCAGTACTAACTCTTATGAAATACATGAGACTACTATGACTGAATTATATTCACGTATGTTTAGAAATGGTTTTTATTTTTCCTCTGAAAAGAAAGTTACAGAAAGTCAACTAACAAGCTGGATTGCCAGATGAATTATCTTTTTTTTTTAACTAGAAAAAATGATCTGTATTGTAGACTAATTTTTGCAGTTCATGATGTAACATCTGAAATTGCTTGTCTGATAGTATAACACTGCATAAATGAGGAACTGATCTTAGATTTCATGTGATAATTGGCTCTTCTTTGATACTAAGCAAAAACCTTCACTTAAAGACTAATTACTGATAGACTGGGCGTTTTCTTTCCTACCACATAGGGATTCCAGAACCTTTACTTTCCTGTTGCCCTGCTTCAGATGCACTGCATTTAATATCTCCGTTAAAAATGGCCATTAGAATGGAATATAGCATTTCACAAGTGGTCTGGCAAGCACAGTTACCTCGTAAGACCTTAAAATCTTCTAAGATTATAATAAATACCTACATATTAGCTTCCTCTCATATTTGGCTCATTTAAGTCTGTGTATTTGCAGATACGATCTGTCTGCTTGTCATTATTCATGCAGCTGTTCAACATACTGAATGGGATAGACTACTATAGTATTCCACTAGAGATCTGATCCCTTCACATTGACATTGGTGTACAAATTAGCATTTTTGGGAGAGAAAATGTTCATTCAGATCATCTTACTTATTTTACTCTACCCTACATTCATCCCAGATTCCTTTAGCTTATCCTGAAGGATATTATATGTAAAGTATTGTATTTTGTTTTGCCTATGGCATTATTCTCTTCCAATAAGTTATATTTTTATGGTACTATGTAGTTTTTTAGAATGTTTGGACATTATCTTATTTGCTGTCTCATGAGGTATAAGATTACAGGACAGATTTCTTTACTAGTTTGAATTTGAGGAAGAAGAAGCAGTGGTTTTCATAAAATCACAGTGCTGACACTGGGCTCAAATTCAGATTTTCTTGTCCTAAATAGGTTATAAAAGATCAAAATTGACTTAATGATTTATAAATTCTGTTGCTAGCTTTTTATTGTAGAAAATCTTAGACTATGGTGTGTTTGTTTTTATTTATATAAGAGGCCTCGAAAAGATAAGTGACTTTAATCTTAATAAAATATCTTTCAGGGCTTCTCAGGAAATTTAATGATATTTTTTCTTGTTTTTTGTCTTCATAGAAAAAATACATTTTAATTGTAGTTTTGTCTTTTGTTATACCTGTAGTTTTGTGGTAGAGCATTCTTCTTTAGGCTCACTGCTAATTACTTCATAACTTTGGCCTTGTTATATCACATCTCAGAGACTTCCTTTGTTTGTCTGAAAATTAATTGTATTCTGCAGAGTTACATGGTAAGAGGTGCACGCTGAGTAAGGCCTGAGTTCAGGGCTCACAATCAGCCTCATCCAAAAAAATATGGCTGTTCGATAGCTTATGCTTTCATTGAAGCTCATGTTTAAACAGAAGATTACGTGACTACAGAGAATCTTAAAAACCTCTAAACTAGCTTGTCTTAAAGGTGCCTCCCAACTCTAAGTTTATATAATTATAAATGAGAATTTCAAGACTCACCCGAGACTAAACATTGAACTTTTTCCTGCACAGTTTGAGTCACAGTTTGAGTAATAGTAATATAATTGATGCAGCAATCTTCAAAAGTCTTTTAGCAACAGTCCTTTCTTCTTTCTCCTAA